>NW_024704749.1:19605644-19983810 GCF_018977255.1 Callorhinchus milii
GGGACATGAAAGGCGCTGTACACATGTAATTGGTTGTTCTTGTGGTAGGGATGGCTGGTTGAGGCTAGAATTTGTGGCGTGATCTTTAACATCCACCTGAACTGAACAGATGGGGAGTCCAGTGCTCCCTGACCCCCCCCACCCCAATCCCTGGAGGGCTGGGTGCCCCAGCTGTGCCGCTGTGCGAGTGCTTTGCTGAACCCCCCCGGCCTCTTCCCCGCACAGGTGGTACAGAACATGGTGGGCACGGTGCTGATCGTCCTGGTGGCCGTGGGCTACAAGACCAAGCTGGCGGCCTTGACCCTGGTCATCTGGCTCTTCGGCCTCAACCTGTACCTAAACAGCTTCTGGACAATCGCTGCCTACAGGCCCTTCCACGACCTGCTCAAGTACGACTTCTTCCAAACCATGTCCGTCATCGGTGGGCTGCTGCTCGTGGTGGCGCTCGGACCTGGAGGGGTCTCCATGGATGAGAAGAAGAAGGAGTGGTGAGCCCTCGTCCAGGAGCCCCTCCTCCATCTCTCTCCTCCTCCCCCGCCCCACTCCTTAATGTACAGTTACATTGTACATGCGCCCAGCGAATACATCATGGTGTCTCCACTCTCCCCCCCCCCCCCCACTCACTCAAACCTGGTTGTCACAGTAAACTCACACACCACAGCCACCTATTCAGGTCAGCGTATTTAAAAGAAGGAGAAAAATACTGTGAATCCGTGTAAAAGTATTTATAGTTCACACTTCAAATAATGGCTGTGAGGGAAACAAGATTCGCTTTTGCCACTCCCAACTCTGCATCCCCTCTCCTCTGCCCCCCCCCCCCCTTCAACACAGGAGCCAGTGACAAGTGACACACACACCCCACCCCCCTCACAGCCCAGACATCAGTGAATGTTTAGCTTCGTCTGGGACTGGCATCTACCAGGATATGTTGTTTCAAACGTGCAAGATATTTCGTAAAATATAGTCCTCATTCTCTCCCTCCCCCCATTGCTCTGATGCCGTACCTGGTTTTGTTCATTTACAGTTGCTCTGATCGGGCACAGCGACTGAGGTTATAATTGCGTTAGGAAGGGAGGGGTGGGTGGAGGAAAGAATTAGCAAGATTCCTGCTTCTGTTCACATGCAGACCCCACACCCTAACGTGTGCACATCGGGGAAAGGTGAAGCGGTTTGGCGAGTACAGGATCCGGGCTGCAATATCTCCCTGTGGTCCAGCTGTCCTGCCAACACTCGCTCACTCGCTCAACTCACTGCAGCCGCTTCAGGTGATGATAAATGTGCAGGGAGTCGAACAATTTGAGACTGGGTGGAGTCCTGCTGGAGTTGTGTGGGCAGCAGCAGCACCAAGTGTTAAAGGCACTTAACTACCAATTATATACACTGCGGCGAGCTCCGGTACAATGGCTGCCGTGGGTCAGTATTAGTCGGTGACTCGGGTTTTGTTTACAGGTTGCTCTATATTGGCACGTCACTTGCAGAGTGGGTCCGAGCTCCACGTTTGTAGCCGGTTGTATGAGTCACTTTCTGCCTCGTTCTGTGAAGCCTTGATACTCCCACCTCTCTTCCTCCTCCCCCCCTTTCTTTTCTTTGAAAATGTACGATTGTTCAGTTCGTAAAGTTCAAAATAAACGGTGGAATCTGCTCTTAGCTGTTTCTGCTTCACCCTGAAATCAATGACCTGTGTTTGATCAGTCGCCTACAGTGCCTCCTCTCAAGCTACTCTTTAGTGAACTGTTGTATTTGTACACTAGGCAAACAGACAGCGAGCGATGCTGCACAAACAGGTTTCCCCCGAATTAACGGGTGTTTTCTTGCTTGCTCCACAGAATCATACACTCGCAACACAGAAACCAACCTGATTTAATACTTTTTTTTAAAGCACCAGCCTGGGAGCGGGAATCCGGTCACCCGCTGTCCACAGAGCTCCACACAAACACTAAGTGTTCAACTTAGTTTACACCCTTTTCTTCCCCCACCCTCCCCTCACCGCACACACAGTTCCGTCTGCTGCCTTGGTGACTGAGTGACATCCTCAATGTCGGAAAGAATCATTACTGAAACTCTGCTCCACACGAGTCGGGGCCTTCCGAGGGGACATGTATTATCACACCCGACCGCTCACACACACAGATCTTCACCCCGACAGAAAGTTAAAAATCACTAACGGCTAAACTGCAACTGTCTCTGAGTAACAAGTCGCGGGCATCAGGCGCCCGACAACAAGACACCCAACGAGCCTCAGTGGTGGAACCCGAGGTACTGTTGAGTGGGGCCCGGATCAGGTACTGTTGGCTGCTCTGGGCCTGTGTTTACCCCTGCGGCTCCCGGGCTGTTGCCCGCGGCCATTCTTCAGCTTCTTACTGGAGGACGTGGGCTGTTTCTGTGGAACGGAATCGGTTTAACATCTGAGTTAGCAACGCACAGCAACCCCCACCCTAACCTCCCCCCCAACAAGCACAGTACTCAACTCACACAACCTGGGGGCGCTCAACCCACACCCGCACCTACTGTCAACCGCCAGGCCTCATCTCGACCCCATCCCGGTTACGCTGTCAGACTCCCTCACCGCCCAGAACTCACCTTTTTTCGTTTTCCTTGTGCCTGGCTCTCCACCTCCATTTTCTCACACTCTTCATTGTCGGAGAGAAACTCGTCACTGTCTTCCCCCTTCCCAGGTGCGTCTCTCTTGAATATCTCCTCTGGACCACAACGGAGAGGGGGGGTGGGGGTGATCAGAATTGATTCATTGAGAGAGGGCAACAGCACAGCCGACACCCAGGTCCTTTCAAAACAATTTGCATTTACACAGCACCCTTCACGTGGGGTAACGTCTCGGAGCAGTTAAAACTATGGCGACAATTGATTTGCGAGCATTAAATCTATTTATTAAAGGGCACACAAAACAGTCAAGATGTCCCTGTTTACTGTAGTGACTGTTTTCATAGGCAATAGTAAGTTACATTTACTGCATACAGTCTTTCACGTCAGGGGGATGTCCCAAAGCCCTTAAGATAAAGAGTCAGAGGGTGAGCTTAGGGGTGACCGGGGTGGGGGGAATAAAGAGGGGGTCCTCAGCCTGGGGGAGGGGAGGGAGATACTCACTTGGGTACAGGTCACTAAGGCTGTCATCTGAGTCTGCCTCCTCCCCTTCGCTTGAGTCCGGCTCCCAAAGCTTGTGTCTGTCTCCTGCCTTGTCAGACCGATCCCGACGCTTTTTGTTCTTTCCCGACATGCAAGCTGGGACGTACGGGATTCCCATCCTCTGGCATTCTTCGTCTGCGTCAGAGAGAGAATCACAGAGAGAGAGGATGTCAAGATTGAGTCAATCCTCTGCGGCAGTCTCGGTTTTCTAGTTTCTCAACCAGGCTGGTCTACAGAACTCCAGACTCATCGGAAGGACCTGGAGGAGCAGATCAAGAGCAGAGATTCTCCCTCTCAGCTCCTGTTTACCCTGCAAGCCAATGGTAGACCAGTGACTGGGTCGGTATCCTCCCACTCAGCTCCTGTTAACTCTGTAAACCAAAGCCCTAATGGGTAGGGTGGTAGGCTGGACAAGCAGCGGGAAAGCTCGCCAGACACTGTGCTCAATGGCTGGTTAAACTCCCAACAGTACCCGAATGACAAGCCTGGGATCCCCAAGCCTTGGCTCTCGCCAATCTGCGCCTCATACTCTCTGCCATTTAGGTAAGCAGGGTGGAACCTGTAGGGAGAGAGTGCCAGACACAGCAAAATTTTTATATGTAGGTGGTGTACACATGTGAAACTCTCAATATGGTTTGGATACTCTTTAAGCACGGTGATGGATTTCCACACATGGCAGACACCGGCCGACCAAAAAACTGTGACAAATCATCCCTTAGTATCACACCACAAGAGTAAACACAAGAGTGAGCTACAGGCTGGATTCAAGTCCAAGAGGTTGGTAAGCGAAGGGGTGGGGTGGGTGGAACTGAAATCTAATCCAGGGTGGGGGGGGAAGAGAATATGTAGAGTAAGGGAACCTACAACTCTCAGGATCCGATGCTGGCACAGAGCCATGGGGCAGCGGGTGGTCTGACTGTAACTACATTGTCCTTTTAAACACTGAAACCGTCGCTAATCTGCAAAGCTCTTGGTTTCATCAGCCTAGAGTTGAGTGCACGAGGGAGGTGCCGGGCAGACTTACATTGGTGCTGTGCCTTCTGGTATCTCTTGCCATTGACGTGACGGAGAACGTGTTGAGGAATCCTGTTGATGTGCCTCAGCGTCAGTTTACAGAACAGCTGCTGCCTAAAGTCACAGAGCAGAAGGACAGCAATTCACGGTTCAAAACTTTACAGCACAAAAAAAATAAGAGTGTTTCAATAACAACAACAAAATACACTCGTATAGCGCCCTTCGTGTCGGAAAGACATCCTAGGTTTCACAAGTTAAGCAGCAGCCCTCCCCCCACCCCCCACGTTTCCACTCATCACACAGTGAGTGCAAATCAATACAATTCAACATTACAATTGTATAGCGCCTTTCACGTCAGGAGGACATCCCAAGGAGCTGGAGTGCATTTCAGAGACAGGCACCACTCGTGTCCTTGAGAGGTGTATGGACCGGAGGTCTCTCTGGGCACTGCCCGGCTGACGCTCCTTAAAAGTCTGTCGACAACGTTAGAATCAGAGAATTTGTCTGCAACATTCAGCCCATGGTACCTGTGTCAGCTCTCTGACAACTGTCTCTCTCTGTTCATCCATTCAGGTCCACTCCACAGATTTTTCCTGTTGTAGCAACAAAGCTGAGGGAGTTTTATTCTGTCTCTAACAGACCTGGCGCTAACCATGGAGTGCAGATGGACAGTGCAGAGAGAGTTTTGCTCTATCTCTAACCCGTGCTGTCGCTGACCTGGGAGTGGACAGACAGTGTAGAGGGAGCTTTACTGTCACTGACCTGGGAGCAAAGACACAAACACGCACACGCACGCACACATCCATCCTCTGGGCATCTAAATACAGTTAACACTTGTACTTAATACAATCAAATACTTCTAAATATAATTACCAACATCCTTCCATATGTTTCAGTTGTTGGTCAACGGGCTGTAGGGGGGAAAAAATGCGGGGAACGGGACTTTGTGAACCCCCTGTACAGGGCACTCCAGCGGGAGAACAGGGAATGATTTGCTCCAGTGTCGGGCAGTATGTGTCTCAGTGTCAGCTCTTGTAGAAGCAGTACCCTGGGCCCTGTTATTTCCTGGGTGGATGCAGTGTAGGTGTCCTGGGTCCGAGATGCTACCCCACATGAAGGGCCAAACAGCCAAGGGGTGAGTGACCAATTTTATTTGGGAGGATTGTTGGCCAAAACACCGGGAGAGAGCACCATGGGATCATTATCGTCCACCTGAACAGGCAGACGGGACCTCGGTTTAATGTCTCATCCGAAGGACGGAGCTTGCAATAAAAACCCCAGCGCTGCACTGGAGTGCCAGCTTAGACTCTGTGATTCCAAGACCCGATGTGAGGCTTGAACCCACAAATTCTGAGGTGAGCGTGCTACCCCTGAGCCAGGCTAACACGCACTTTAAATCTCGCTCTCTCTCTCTGACTCTGAGGCTGGTATCTGTCACCACTGCAATATCTCCTCTAAACTCCGGCATTACGCTCACTTGCTCCTTGTGAAATCATCACCCTTCCTTTGCCAAGCCTCTATTAGGTTACCGCCCGAGAGTGCTGTGTGATTAGAGAGCTTCAAAGAGGTGGGCAGCATGGAGCAGAGCACAGATGTTCTCATCTGCCAGGATTTCCTGCCTCCCATCCCATCCCATCAGACTAGCTCTGTCACTCGCGCTCTCACGTCTGAGCTCACAGTCCAGGTTGACACTCCAGGGCAGAGCGGGGGGTTGGGGAGGGGGCTGAGGCCCCGTCTGTTGAGGAAGATGTCAAAGATCCCGTGACACAATTTGAAAAGAAAAGGGAATTGCTCTCTCCCAATGTCCTGGCTTATTGTACAAGGGGGACACAGGCTCAGACACAGTATATTCTGTGAAACTCTTTGAAGCGTCTTGAAGATGTGATAAGACGCTACATCAAATGCAAGAATTATTATTATTAACCCATGGCTGGAACAGGTAGGGTACCAAGAAGGATGGTTGAGGCCAGGACACTGGGAGTCATTTTAGAAGCAGCTCGATGCTGTGATGTGGGGACAGTTGAGTGGGTGTTCAGGAGGGACGAGATGGGACGGGTCGATGGGTTTTCTTCACCTGAAGATCTTGTGTGACGGTGTGAAAGTGGAGGAGGAGAGCGGGACTGAGCTGTGTGTAATCTCTGACTCTGATTGCGAGCTGTGAGGTTTACGGGGTTGGGGGCGTGGGTATAAAAGCTGCAGAAACAAAGAGCTTTGTGTGTAAAGTGTTTGAAATCAATCAAATATTTACCAGCCCGCGGTAATTAAATGGTGATCTCGGCAAACAACAGGCGAACTTTGATCATGGCACGCTGGGACTTGTGCCCTCCAAACCCACAGTCACCAACCGTCCTTCAGATCCTCACACTGATCTACAAATCCCTTCACTCTCTGGCACCTCCTTAGCTTTTTGATCTGCTTTCTCCCCACTCCACAACCCGCTGCCTCCATCTAGCTGGCTCCAGCCTCCTGCTTGTCCCTCTGCTTCACCAGCGGTGGCCGCACTTTCAGCCATATACCCCGAAGGTTTGGAACTCTCTCCCCCAAACACTCCACCTTGCCCTCTCATTCCCCTCTTTCAGATCATGTCTGAAGATCTTCCTCTTCGCCCGTGCTTACCATCACCTCCTCCCTCCCCTCGACTCGGCATCAGACTACACCATCGTTAAGCACTCCGAGATGCTGCCCCACGTGAAGGCGCTATATAAATGCAAGTTGCTGTTCGGGTGAGATGTTAAACCGAGGTCCCGTCTGCCTATTCAGGTGGACTTTAAAGATCCCGCGGCGCTATTCGAAAAGAGAAGGGAGTTTCTCTCTCCCGGTGTCTTGGCCGACAATCCTCCCAAATACAAATTGGTCACTCACTCCATGGCTGTTTGTGGGACACTGCTGGGAGCAAAATGGCTGGTGTCTACAAAACAGTCACTACGCTGAACAATGAAGCACTTTGAGATGTACTGACCTTGTCAGGTGTGGCAATGGGAATCGCTGCCCACGGTTTGGTGTGTAAAGTTAGCGAAGGGAGTTTCTTAACACGAATGAGTGGGTGGAGGAGAGAGGTGGGGGTGGGAGGGGGGCTGCGAGGCAGATGAGTTGAAGAGCCTGTGTGTGGATGGACTGAGCCCTGAGATGGTGGGAGCCCAGTGACTGTCAGAGATTAATGGAAAGGATGTAAGAACAGATTCTCAGATTACAGAGGAACCAGGGCATGCTTGGGGCCAGCCTCTCCCGGGAAGTGCATGGCATTCCGTAACTGATCCGTTGACAGCTGACGCTGTGCCTGTCCGTATTGGATACAGAGATCCGGCATTGGGAATTCTAGCACCGGGAATTCCACCTCTATTCCTGGTCCGCACACCACCAACAACACTTATATAGCGCCATTCACTGAGTGCGGACATCTTACCCACGTGTAAGGAAGGCACTTTCACAGCACAGTGCCTTCCTTACACGGGGGGGGGGGGGGGTGGGGGGGGATATCTTGGAACATTTCCCAAATACTGGGAAATGCCAGACAGACTAAAATACATCCTGTGAGAAGCGTTATTCAGGTGTCAGCCCGGCTCACGCACTCACCTCGGAGTTTGTGGGTCAAACCCCACATTGGGGACTTTGAGCTCGCGGGCTATGCCCGCGCTCCAGCACAGGACTGGGGGAGCACTGCATTGTCAGAGACGCCGTCCTTCAGGTCAGACTTTAAACTGCGGTCCCATCTGTTCTGATGTTCCCCTAAATAATAATCTTCACACGTGATACATGCCTTTCCCATCTGGAGGACATCTCAAAGTGCATTCGAGAACTTTACTGTAACGTGTAATGACTATATTTTGTGGGCAAACCTGGCAGTCAATTTACACACAGCAACATCGCACAAACAACCGCAAAATGAATGACCGATTTTATCTTAGGGGATTGTTGGCCAGGACTGTGATAAATTCCCTTTCCCTTTTGTGTAGAGCTGTGAGACTCCAGTATTATAATCAATCTTTATTCATGGCTGTTTGTGGGATGTTGCTGAGCATAATTTGCTGCCACGGTTGTGTACAACCTACATAGTCACTATAATTTACAGTAAACCCTGGGAAGCTCTTTGAGATGTCCTCCCAATCTTTGACAATATGGCACTCCCCCATTGCAGTGTCAGCCAAGACTCTGAGCTTGAAGGCCTGACGTGAGGGTGTTGAAGTCACAACCTCCTGACCTCGAGGTGAGAGTGCTACCGACTGAGCCAGGCTGACAAATGAAATCTTCTCACTCTCCTTTTCACCGCTATGTTGGGGCCATAGGTCGCGAGATCTGTGAGGTCGCTTCCCAGGCTTGTGACGCAGTTGAGGGTGAGTGAGAGGGACCTGCTCCTGTTCGCTGTGCAACCTGAACCTTGTCCTCTTCCCCTCAGTGACAGCTGCCTGTCCCTGGGGCCAGGCTGTGTGCTCGGTACTCACTGACTGTCAGGCTGGCTGTGGGAACTTGTAGGTAAATAACAATTCTCACCTAAGACATAGGAACATAGAAACAGGAGGAGGCCATTCAGCCCCTCGAGCCTGTTCCGCCATTCTAGAAGATCATGGCTGATCTGAAGCTCAAGTCCAATTACCCACTCTTGCCCGATATCTCTTAATACCCTGACTTAACAAACAGTGAGTGTTGGCAATGAACACATCACTGCCCCAATCCTGACCTCGCTGGATCTTCACACGATGGACAGTGGACGGGTGATGTCGGTGCTTTGAGCACATGGTCTAGGCTGGTACTGATGCCCATGTAGAGGGACGCTGCATTGTCAATGTTTCACCCTCAAAATACCCCCAATCCACTTTACAGTATATCCTGTGAAGCGCTTTGAGACTTCTCATCGACGTGATAAGGCGCTACATCAAACATAAGGATGATTATCATTATTATTATTATTGTCAGAGGTGCCGTCCTTTGAATGAGACGTTAAACCAAGTTCCCGTCTGTGTGTTCAGGTGATGTTGAAGATCCCATGGTGCTACTGAGAATAGAGAAGGGAATTTCTTCTCTCTCCCGGTGTCCTGACCAACAATTCCCCCAAATATAATTGGTCACTCACTCCGTGGTCTTATTTGCCTGTGTAGGTCACAGGCAGATGGGGGGGCGGAGTGGGGGAGTGATGGGGGGGCAGAGTGGGGGAGTGATGGGGGGGGCAGAGTGGGGGAGTGATGGGGGGGCAGAGTGGGGGAGTGATCGGGGGCAGAGTGGGGGAGTGATGGGGGGGCAGAATGGGGGAGTGATGGGGGGGCAGAATGGGGGAGTGATGGGGGGGCAGAGTGGGGGAGTGATCGGGGGCAGAGTGGGGGAGTGATGGGGGGGGGCAGAGTGGAGGCGTTTGTGACCTTGTTGGTCTGTGACACAGACGAACCCAGCGGATAGACTGTGGCCGACACTCGATCTGCTCCTGAAGCTGATCCCAGCAGCACAGCCGGTGAATCCCAATAAACATGACAGTTGGCAGGAAATGTCAAACACGGAATGAGATGCCGCAGATCAGGAATTCCCACCATCACTGGATATACGCTCGCAGGGTTCTGTTTCTATCCCTCATGTCAAACTCACATCAGGGTCTCATCCCTTTCCTCCGCACCTAGCCCCCTCTCCATCCTCTTCTCTCCTCCCCTGGGTGGTGAATGTCGTGTGTGTGTGTGTGTTGGGGGAGAGGGGGAGGGAGGGAGTGGGGGCCCACTCGAGAAACCTTAGGCAAGTTTCCTTACTCCACACGCCTCTGTTTACCGAGCAGTACGTGGGGACCCGGTTGTTGGTCGATTGACAGATCGCTTTCCTGTAATATTTTTAAAAATGCGGTCACTCAATCCCCTGCTGTGTGCAAATGGCTGCCGCGTTTCGTCTGCAAAAGATATAACAACAACAACTTGCATTTATACAGCGCCTTTTACACGGGGGTAGCGTCCCGGAACGCTTAATTCAGTCAATTAACTCGACAGTAATAATAATAATAATCCTCGCATTTGATATAGCACTTTTCACGTCGGGAGGACGTCCCAAAGCGCTTCACAGAACACACTGTAAAGTGAATTGACTGTATATTTGTGGGCGAACGCGGCAGCCAATTGCGCACAGCAATGTCCCACAAATAGTCGTAGATTGAAAATGACCAATTTATTATTGTATACCCTGTGAAGCGTTTTGCGGTTCAAAACGCAAGGATTAGTAGTATTATTATTATTATTATTGAGCAGCTCCGAGACTTTACCCCTCGTGAAGGGCGCTGTGTAAATGCAAGGTGTTGTTGTTGGTGTTGTTGCTGTTGCTGCCAGCGTGCTGTGTGGCCGGTCCGGGGCCTGCGGGCTGCACGAGCGGGGGGTCAGGGTCTGTAATGGATGCAGCGCTAGCTTCATCTGTGCCTCTGTGCGATGTGCAGCCTGAGAGACTCCATTCAGCCTCACACCGAGTCCAGCTCAATACCTCACGCTTGACAGCCCATTCACAAGCCTAAGGCTGTCTTGAAAGGACATGGAGGAGCTCTGGCAGAGCCGAGCACTTAACCTTGGCAGCTGGACGGTACGTCTGTGCCAGGCATTTAACGTCGAGGCCGAGAATCCTTCAACTCATTTCAATATCAAGCGAAAATGTCCTTTTTTTCTTTCCTCTCCCCCCCCCTACCCCCCACCCCCCACTGCCCTGAACGTCCCTCGTAAATGGACTCTGTGGGGCGGTGGTGGGCGGGGAGGGGGGGGGGGAAGAGGAATTAAATAGACATTGAAGTAGGTACAGGGCAGACTTTGTGCTGGATTCTAACCGGCTCGTTGGGGCTGAATTAAAGTTCTTGGCTGGGCTGGGGCCGCCCTCACCCGCTCCCCTCCTCCCAGCCCGCCGTGCCTGGGGACAATGCCGGCAATTAGCGGCTGCCTGCGAGCCCGCAAGCTCATTAAAGCAGTGACTGGGACATGCTCGAGTTGACAAGGACAGGCCCATCTCTTGTCCTCTGCCGATGGCGCGTTCCTTCCGTGTGAGCGGCTCAGAATAATACACCCCGGAGCTTGGCTGACTGTCTGGGAGGGGAGGGGGAGGAAGGGGGTGCGGGGAGGGTTGGGGGGGGGTGGGGGGTGGGTGGGGGTGGAGGGCTCCTGCTCGCCTGCAGGCCAATGCTGGGTGATGGGCACAGAGCCTAAGGCCACCCTCTAAACTGCTAGGCATAACTACTAGCACCTCCTCGTTCATTAGTGACGCCTTAATTACCCGAAGGATAATTATTTACACGGTTCCTCTCGCCCACTTGTTGCTGAGGTGGGTACGGTGTCCTGGGGGGGCAGTGTTTACCATGAATTGGGAATGGATTTGACCTTTTTTTTCCCCCCCCCTCCCTCTCCTTCCCCCACTCTCCCCCCTACCCGCCCCCCACACCCCCCACGGCCCTGTTTTCGCTCCTCGGCCCAAACTCACTGACACGTTCCAGGCTCCTTGCCCCCACACCCCCCACCTCCCCACACCACCCATTCCCCCCCCCCCCCAACTCCTTCCCCTTTCCACTGCCATAATAATAACAAGAGTCCTCACATTTCATACAACGCCTGTCACGTCAAAACATTTCAAAGCGCTTCACGGTAATTGCTTTCAAGTGAACGCGGCAGCCAATTTGCACACAGCAATGCCCCCACACAGGCAGGAGATGAACGAGCAATTTATCTGGGGGATCGTCAGCCAGGACAACCCACTGCCTGTGGATCGAGTCACTGGATTTTTAACGTCCACCAGAACGGGCACAGACGGTTTAATGTCTAATTTGAAGGACAGCACCTCTGGCTCACCCACGACGCCCCCCGCCCCCAGCACTGCCCCGGAGTGTCAGCCTGGACCTCGGCCTACTTAAGTGGCCCAACTGCACGTATCAAATTTGACGGCGAGCGTTGGGAGAGGATTGAACCATGAGGGCATGACATCATCTGCTCCTCACCTGCCCCCCACCCCCCCGTCACAGTCTCACCCTCCACCCTACCAGCGCAGACGGAGAAGGGGATCTTTCGAGGAGCGGGAATCCTGGCTCGAGTATAGAATTGCCGATCACAGAAGAGACGGCGAGCGTTGGGAGAGGATTGAACATGAGGGCATGACATCATCTGCTCCTCACCTGCCCCCCCACCCCCCCGATGCACAGTCCTCACCCCTCCACCCTACCAGCGCAGACGGAGAAGGGGATCTTTCGAGGAGCGGGAATCCTGGCTCGAGTATAGAATTGCCGATCACAGAAGATGTTTAAATGTCTCTCGGCCCAACTGATTTCTTTCTTCCAAAACAACCCCCCCCCCCCCTTCACTGTTTCCACCCACCACAACATCAGACTGTTTCTTAAATGAGTCCTGACCTCAACCACCCTTCTTGGCAACCTTGATCCAGTCGTTAATTCCCCTCCGGGTAAAGAAAAACTTCTTGGTGTTTCTGTCTTGAAATTGTCCCTTTACAACTACAAACCTGTGTCCTCCTGTTCTACTATCTCGGTGACTTGACACGGAGCAGGGCTGAGATCAGCCACTCAGCACACAGCGGGGGCTGCTTTTACCCACCTGTCCGTTGGAGGAACAAAGGGGGACATTCAGTGTGGGAGACTCTTGTTGTGTTTAGAGAATGAATCACCCTCTCTATCAGCCTGTGCAGTTTCCTGTTAAACAAATGAATGTTGCTCAATCGCTGCATATTTCCAGGTGACTGAATTACAACAGAGCCTGTAAAACACAGTGGCGGGGGGTGGGGGGGGGGGTGGGTGAGCTAGAACTTGTGTTGTAAAACCAGGTGTAGTAGCCACCCATAGTTACACAGAGTCAATCTGCCCCCACCTTCCACGAGCAACGACCCAACACTGGGTAAGGCTGTAACGTGGGAACCAGTCTGGTCTGTCTTACTGACAAACACCCTCCCCACCCCTCAAACCCCTTCCCTTCATTCTCACAAAGCGTCGCCCTGGCTCACTCGCTTCACGCTCTTATCACTGGCAAGCCGTGTGGTTTTAGCTGGTTAGACTCTGGCAGTTTCCCCAGCGCACACTCTGGGGTCCCCAAGCCTTGCCGACCCGTGCGTAATACTTTCCAGAGTTAGGTAAACAGGATACGTACCTCCAGGGAGAGAGAGAGAGAGAGTGAGCATTCCACTCCAATCAACATAATAAGAATTATAATAATCCTCGCATTTGATATCGCGCCTAATCACATTGTTGAGACGTCTCAAAGCGCTTCGCAGGATACACTGTAAAGGGTAGTGACTGTGTATTTTGTGGGCGAAACTCGGCAGCCAGTTGTGCGTATCAGTGTCTCACAAACAGCCATGCAGTGAGAGATTGATTTTATTTGGGGGACAAACTCCCTCCTCTTTTCGAATAGTGCTACGGGATCTTTAACGTCCACCCGATCAGGCAGACGGGACCTCAGTTTAACGTCTCATCTGAAGGATAGCACCTGCTGCAACGGAAGACCCCCCACCCCCCCACCCCACCCTCCCAGCTCTGCATTAGAGCGCCACTTTAGACTGTGTGATTCCAAGTCCTGAGGCTTGAATCCACTACTTTCTGACTCAGAGCCAATGTGCCAGCCTTACACACATCTCAGGAATTTCCACGTGCAGGTGGGATGTATGGAATTCTCAGCTCGGTTTGGACACTTCTTAAAGCGCGTGCGACAAATATATAAAGAAATTGTGTCTCAACCCGATCCCCTGGATACAAGTCCAGCCTGCACCTCGCTGACTGGGTTGCGTGTTACCTGAGTGTGTGTGCGTGTGTGTGTGTGTGTGTCTGGGGCTCAGAGCCTTGGCACTGCGATCATGATGCTCGTGAGGGAACAGTGCTGGCAGCAGCTCAGGTCCTGGGGCTCTTTCCTCTAAGAAAACCGTGTGAAAATTCTACTTCACAGAGTTGCTGACTGTGAGCCGTGTCATGTGCGCATCTACAAGGGAAGCAGACGCTGCCTTAACTTGTCTGCTGCAGGTGAGCAGGTCTGTGATTTCCCCACCCACGGCTCTGCACGTGTGGACAGGCCCCTGTGTAGCCTTTGTCAACCGCTCCTCTCTCTCGCCCCGCGTCTCACCATTGTTTGCCGATCAATGGAATTTTCCTCCCTCAGGTTACGCCACGTTCGGGCACAAGAGTGACACCGAGTCAGGAGTACGACGGCAAGTGACACGAGCTGAGAGCGAGCGATAGTGACACAGAGAGAGAGAGAGAGAGCGAGAGAGAAAGAGAGCGATAGAGAAAGCGAGAGAATGGAAGCAATGATGAGAGAGAGTGACACAGAGAGAGTACGAGAGAGAGAAAGAGAGTGAGAGCGCGCAAGCGAGAGAGAGGCAGAGATGGAGAGCGGGCGGGCGGGCGCGCGAGAAAGAGAGCGCGACATTGAGAGAGAAAGAGAGCGAGAGCGACGGCAAGAGAGAGATCAAGAGAGAGAAAAGGTGAGGGAGAGAGCAGCGGGGAGAAAGGAAGAGAGAGCATGCAAAGGGGAGCGCGGCAGATAGCAAGGGAAGGGTGAAATGCTCACATCTTGCCATGAAAAGGGCTGAATTACAGAACAATAATAATAATAATAATAATAATAATCCTTGTGTTTGACAGAGCCCCTCATTGGAGTATTGAGACATCTCGAAGCAGCTTCACAGCATATCTTGTAAAGCGAATTGACTGTGTATTTTGTGGGTGAAACGCGCCAAAAAAAACACGGTCAATTCATGTGGCAATAACACTTATGATGGGAAAGGAACGATATGAATGAGTAGGAGAGCAGAGGCTGGTCAGGGAAAAGCTTGGGGATAGAGTCAGGCTCCCTGATCTCCAAGTGCTCCAGGGAAAAGGGTTAACACCGAAACCTTGTTAGGACAACCTCCCCTCAACCTTTTCCAAATTGACTGCTTAACAAAAAGCAAAGCAGCGGAGAATTCTGACAAGAGCGGGCATGTTGCGCTGTGGGCAATGAATCTCTGTTCTTTCCCATGGCTGTCACTCAGTCCCCTCCTGATCATTAGCTGCTCCGGGTGATTTAAAACCCTTTCAGAAAGGAGAGGTAATTGCTGCTGGAGTTTTAAATGGATCGGACTCTGGGTGTGGCCGCTCCTCGTGACAGTCAAACCATTCCTCCGCTTGCTTGTAGCAACACATCCTCGTCTCATCTCATCTCATCCCCGCCCGTTCCACCTTTCTCCCATTCGAGCTGCTTCCTATAATAATAATGACAATAATAATCCTTGCCTTTGAGCCTCGTTGAGAGGTCTCAAAACACTTCACAGGATGTACTGCAAAGTGGAGTGACTGTGTGTTTTGTGGGCGAAGCGGGGAAGCCAATTGTGCAGAACAGCTAGGACGTGCATTTGTATAGCACGCCTCACACAAGGTAGCGTCCCAGACCACAGCAGCGTCCCCAAACAGTTGTGGATTGCGTGACCACATTTTTTTTTGGAGGGATTATTACCCCTGGAAAGCGATCCGCAAACCGACCAACAACCAGGTTCCTACTTACTGTTAGGTAAACAGAGCCGTGTGAAGTAAGGAAACTCGCCTAAGTTAATTAATGTAATAAATATGATAGTTTCAAGAGACGGGAACATGAAAGATAGAGACTACAAGAGGTTTAGACACGGGGCAGTGCAATGGGATTGAGTTCAAGCCCCATGTAGGGACTCTGAACCCACCACAGTCCAGGTTGACACTGCAATGCAACAACAACTTGTATTTATATAGCGCCCTTCAAGTAGCGTAGTGCCCTGGAGAGCTTGAATGCCCGCCTAAACAGGCCGACGGGACCTTGGGTTAATGTCTCATCCAAAGGACGGCACCAAAAGGAGAAAGGAGTTTCTCTCTCCCGGTGTCCTGGCCAACAATTCCTCAGATAAAATCAGTCGCTCACTTCATGGCTGTTTGTGGGACTTTGCTTTGCGCAAATTGGCTGTCGCTCTCACTTCCAAAATACACAGTCACTGCACTTGGCAGTAAAAATCTTTGAAGAGCTTTGAAATGTCCTCCTGCTGTCAAAGGCACTGTATCAAACGCAGGATTAATTATTATTACTTAGAGATCTCAACACCTGGTCTGATCAGCGCCAAGTATCAGTCATTAGTTTCTCTCCTCCCCGGATAAGGATTAGTGTTTCTCTGGTTGGCAAAGAGCGATCAGTTAGTGAGATGCCTCGGGGGATCAGTGAGGGATCCTCTCTCATTCTTTATATCCCCAACGATCTGGGTGCAGGAGCCGAGGGAATAAAACACAGTCACAACACCTCACACTAAAAATCCTAGATGATGTTTCGAGACGTCTCGATGATATGATAAGATACCATAATTAAATGCCTTTTTAAATGTGGTTTGATTCAACCAAGTTTTACGATCCGGTCCCTGATCCAGCTCAAATCATGAGCTGGTTTCCTCTTCTCCAGCCCAGTCACACTGAGGACAATTGTCGTGACATCTCAGCTGCAGAGATCCAGTCACTCCCGGAGCCCGTGCCGGGCTGAGAAGCAGCTGTCTGTGGCTCGGGTTTACACGGCGCAGGGTTTCTAGCTGAGCAGGCATGGGAGTGGGTGGTAGGAGTCAGTTTTTCTGAATGAAGGGCAAATTGCTGAGCAAATGGTAGCCTCCTCAGACTGTGTGCGTTTGTGATGTGTGTTTGCGTGTCTCTCTCTAAGCCTGCGTGTGTATCTGTGGGTCACTGTTTCTCTCAATGTGTGCGTGTGTATGTGTGTATCTGGGCTTCGTAGCAGCAGCAGCAGTAGCAACAACAACAACTTGCACTTGTGTAGCTCCTTTCACGCCGGACGGAGTCTCGGAGCGCTTAACAGTGGCGGAGCCCGATGCCGAGCCGGGGGGAGGGGGGACGGTGACCGTAGGCACGGTCGAACAGGCAAGCGCGACCTGGAAACGGGGGGAGAGGGGGCAAGGCGAAGGAATTGAGGGAGAGAGTTCCACAATTTTGTGTGTGTGTGTCTCTCTTTCGCTGTCTTTCTCTTTCTGTGTATTTTCGTGCGTGGTTTGTGGTGTCCGTGTGTTTGTCTCTCCCTCTCAATCTCTTTCTCTCTGCTCCGCACACCTGTCGATCGCTCTATTTCCAGACATTGTGGGGATGGAGCTATGACCACTGCGCGTCTCTATTTCCCACTGAGTGTGAGTGTGAGAGTGAGTGATCTGTCCTGCAGAGTGAGTAAATCAGAGCGACAAGGGGCTAATTGATAAGGTACAAAGGTGGTGGGGGAAGTTGGGGGCGAGTGGTGGAGGAGGGGTTGGGGCGAGGGGTGGGTAAAGGGTTTGCGTGGCCTGATTCTCCGTGTTCGGAGATCAGTGTTCCCACACAGGAGCTGTCAGTGTCCGTGGCTTCTCCAAACTCACCCCCCCCCACCCCACCCCTCAGTCACGTGCTGCATCCCTGAACATCTGCTCGCTTAACCTCTGTGCGGCCGACTAACACAGGCCATCTGCTGGGGCCTGTTAGGAGGCTGGCCCCAGCGAGCCCTAATTTATGCCCCTTTAAACGCCAGAGCTTGGGAGAAGCGTCGGGGAGGAATACAGATGAGTGTGTGATTTCAGACCGACGCTGGTGCAAATGGGGAACAAGCTCAAATTAATCAGACGCCTGATAATGGGCTGGAGTCCAATGGCTTTAATAGATAAAGTTTAATGTGTCATTTGGGGCTTGTGTTTATCTCTTGGTCTCTCCTCAGGGACAGATGAGATGCTCCCTTTCTCTCTCTCTCTCTGTCTCTGTGTCACAGGGGCTGATGAGCTTCTATTTATTTACCAGTCAACTAACGACATGATATAACGATCCATGGATTGGTTGTGGACAATAATAAAAAATAATAACAATCCTTGCATTTGATATAGTGCTTTATCACGTCATTGAGGCTTGAGTGACTGTGTATTGTGTGGGCGAACATAAGCTATTTTGCGCACAGCAAAGTCTCGCTAAACGCCATGATGTTCATTTGTATAGCTGAGACGTCTCAAAGTACTTCACAGGACATGCTGTAAAGTGTAGTGACTGTGTCTTTTGTGGGCAAAACGGGGCAGCCAATTGCGCACAGCAGTGTCCCACAAAAGTACCCATGGAGTGAGTGACTGATTTTATTTAGGGGATAGTTCTCCAGAACACCAAGAGACAGAGAGAGAGAAACTCCCTTCTCTTTTCAAAATATTAACATCCACCCAAACAAGCAGATGGGACCTCGGTTTAACATCTCATCTGAAAGATAGTACCCCTGACGTGGGGCTTAAAACCACAAGCTCCTGACTCAGAGACGAGGGATGCTACCTACCACTGGGCCAGACTGACGTACATCAGTGTACAGTATGAACCGCAGTATATATTACAGCATACACTGTGTATACTATATATAGTATTGTTAGTATAGAGCTGCTGCTGCTGATACTGTAGTGTTGAGATTAGCCTGAGCTGCTGCTGGAGGCGCCCAGGGAGTGCATTAACTCATGATCATAGAAACAGGAATAGGCTATTCAGCCCTCGAGCCTGTACCTCCATTTTACAAGATCACGGCTGATCTGTACCTCAAGTCCAGTACCCGCCCTCGTCCCATTTCCCTTAATACTCCGACCTAACGAATATCTATCTACCTCCCTCTTGAAAATGTGAATGGATCTGGCATCCACAGCTTTTAGGGACTTTCATATCAGAGTGAGACTGCTGTGCTGTGTTAATCCTGGGAGGAGAGGAAGGGAGTTGAGGGCAGGCTGTATTGTGTATTGTGTTGGTTGGGATCCAGGACGCCTTTAGGTTGTGATCGCGCTCCGATAGGGAAATAGCCTCTCTTAGAAACCTTCCCAGGAGATCACAAGCTGCCACTCCGGCCCTGGTTGCGTGGAAGCGCGCAAAAAAAATGTGGTCACTCAAAATCCACCGCTGTTTGTGGGTCACTGCTGTGCACAATTAGCTGCTGTGATTCACCCACAAAATTCACATGCAATCCACTTTGCAGCATATTCTGTGAAGCGCTTTAAGGCCCCGTCTTAACCCCGTGATAAGGATTCCGTATCAATTGCAAGGACTGTTGTTATTATCACAGAATGCTGTGGCAGAGAGAGAGGCCATGGTGGTGCCCATGGTGGGGTGGAGGGGGTTTGGGGGGGTGTCTCTGTGACGGCTATCCCTCATGTGCCTTTACCCACCCCCACTCCCCCCACACTTGTTCTAATGATCCTGTTTGTTTGTGTGTGCCTGTGTGTGTGTGTGTGTGGGGTGGGGGTCACTGTTGTTTGTCATTGTGTGTGTGAGTATCTATGTCAGTGTGTGTGTCAGTGTCTATATCAGTGTGTGTGTGTGTGTCAATGTCTATGTCAGTGTGTGTGTGTGTCAGTGTCTATGTCAGGGTGTGTGTCAGTGTCTATGTCAGTGTGTGTGTGTGTGTGAGTATCTATGTCAGTGTGTGTGTCAGTGTCTATATCAGTGTGTGTGGGTGTGTCAATGTCTATGTCAGTGTGTGTGTCAGTGTCTATGTCAGGGTGTGTGTCAGTGTCTATGTCAGTGTGTGTGTGTGTGTAAGTGTCTATGTCAGTGTGTGTGTTTCAGTGTGTGTGTGTGTATGTGGGTCAGTGTGTGTCAGTTTGTTGCTGTGTGGGTGTGAGTGTGTTGGTGTGTTTGGGTGGGTGTCGGTGTGTGTATGTGTGGATATGTGTCGGTGTATGGATGTGTGTGTCAGGATGTTGCTGTGTATCGGTGTGTTTCTTGATGTCGGCATGTGTCAGTGTGTTAATGTATGTGTTGGCATGCGTTTGAGTATCTGTGTGAAAGAATTTTCCTAACTTTAGGTGATAATGTTAGACTGTGCCCTTCGGTTACTGACTCACTATAAGCCAGTCAGCTCTCAGCTCAGCTTGTCCCAGGTGCTCACTCTCTTGCCTTTGGATCAGAAGAAGTTGTTCGAGCTCCAGGGTCAGGGATTTCGGATGAGACGTTAAACTGAGGTCCCGTTTGCCTGTTCAGGTGGACGTTAAAGAGCCTGCGGCGCTAGTTGAAAAGAGAATAAAATTGGTCACTCACGCCTTGGCTGTTTGTGGGACATTGCTGTGTGCGATTATGCTGCCGTGTTTCCCTACAAATACACAGTCACTCCACTTCACAGTAGTTCCCTGTGAAGTGTTTGGAGCAGATGGGAGGTTCAGGGCGCTGGTGCGAAACCCAGTGATCATTATAATGTGAGCGGACTGCCACCCAGCAAGCCTGGCATTGCTGTGTAAATGGGGCAGGTCCCCTCGTGTCATATCACGGTGACACCTCGTGAAGAGACTCACGGATTCCCTCTGAGGAACTTTCCTTTGTCTCGGCTGTTGTTTATTCAGGAGCCTATTCATTGGCGATCAAAGAAAAGCAGGGCCTCAGGTGATCAGCCGGCTCCGACAGAATTACTTTACACAAAGGGGGTGGCAGAGACCAGGGAGTAAACACGACAGCAAACATCTTTTACGCTGGTTTCCTGGGGGTGGGATGGGGATATGCTCTGCTCAGCTCCGGAGACCAACGCAGTGTTAAACCCATGGTATTCCTGAAATCTAGACTCGGAGTTGGATCTTCCTGGCAGAGTCTGGTGTCCGCTCAGCTCAGCTTGTCTCAGGTGCTCACTCTCACGCTGTCACCTGTCGTGATTGTATTTTACTGTATTTGAGAGGCAGCTGGGGAGGGAGGCGAAGTGGGTGGGGGGCAGCGAGGTCAGGGGGAGCGAGGTGGAGGGGGGGCGAAGTGAGGGGGGCGTGCTAGGTTGACAAGAGGTGCCGTCCTTTGGGTGAGACGATAAACCGAGTCCCCGTCTGTCTGCTATTGGAAAAGAGGAGGGAATTCCTCCCGGGTGTCCCAACCAACGTTCCTTCAGATGAAAGCATTCATTGAGTTCGCGGCTGTTTGGGTGGGGGGGGGGGGGGAGGAACGTCACCTACACAAATTGGCTGCAGTGTTTGCCTACAAAACACCGTTCACTGCACTTTACGGTGAATCCTGTGAAGCGCTTTGAGACTGATGTGTTTGGCACAACACCAAATGAAAGGATTAATCATATTACGGCGGTTATTGGGAGACGTCGCTGCGCCCAATTCGGCTGCGTTGCTTTTTCGCCTCTGCAAAATGACGCAGTCACTACACTCGCCGGCGATTCGCTGTGAAGGTCTGAGCTGCTGCTGCGTCGCAGAGACGCGGACATTGCCGCTATTAAAAAAAATCTTGACTTGTTGAGGTTGTGGGGGGGGGAGGGGTGGAGGTGGGTGTTGTTGTTGGTGGTGGTGGTGATGGGGGCAGAGCGGTGAGGGGGCTTCACAATAAAACTTTCCCCCCCACCCAAAAAGAAAACTTTTTGAAACATTCTCTCTCCAGAGCGCTGGACAAGGTGCAGGTGAACGAGCGAAGGTAAGGGCAGCGCGAGACGCTGAAACTCCCAGATTGAATTCTTCGAAAGCTTTTTCTGATTGATAACTCACACACACGCACTCACACACATGCACTCACACACGCACTCACACACACGCACACGCACTCACACACACACTCTCACACACACAAAAAAAAACCCTGAGCCCAGTCAAGTGAAAAGCAACAGCTGGGGGATTCAGCCCATTGACCTGTTTCTTTCTGAACAGCTTTATGCAAATACCAATATTCAAATGAAGAAAAGCCTCTCTGAAAAAAAAAGAGTCCTCGCCCCACCCGCCCCCTTTTGAGCGAAAAAGAGAAAGAGAGTTTCTCCAAAAAAAAAGTTCAGAGTTATTCTGTCCCCACCTTAGAACTCAGCACCACACTGACAGAGAGGGAGAGCCACACAGAGCAACTTAAACCTGGGTGGTGGTGGTGGTGGGGGTGGTGGTAGTGTGTGTGTGTGTGTGTGTATGTGTGTGTGTGTGTGTGGGGGGGAGACAAATAGTGGGTTTGCATTTAGATCTTGGGTTTATTTATTAGTATTATAGTTTGGACAGAGAGATAATTTGGTACCTGAGCCCACAACACACACACACACACACATACATCTTAGCTACTGGAGTGGGGTAACATCTGTAAGGAAAAGGTAGAGGTAGAAAGGGCTATACTTTGGAGATAAAGAGAGGAGAGAGACACACATAGACATAGAGGACAGATACGTAGTCTTATTTCACACACTCACTGTATCTTCACTGAGATCCCCAGTGCTTTATCCCCTCTTTTCCACCCCAACAAAAAAGTTTTGCATCCTACATCTCACCAATACCACCCCCTCCCCACCAAAAAAAAATACCCCAGAGTGGATCTATGCTGTTGTTCCAGCGAAAATAACATATTTTTCATTGCAATTGGAAGAAAGAAAAAAAGCTTTTTTTACTTTTTTTTTCCCTGGGGGAACACATCAAAATCGACCTGAAGGAATGATCGTGGAACTTCTGCTTCTAATAGCACTGCCCTCTGTCACAGGTAGGTTCACAGATTACAAATCATTGGGGTGGTGGGGGGTTATTTGAGTGTGTGAATGAGTGAAAGAGAGAGAGAGAGAGAGTGTGATTACTGTAAAAGAGAACTGGGGTATTTTTTTTTGGTGGTGGGGGGTATAGAGAGAGAGAGAGATAGAGAGAGATAGAGAGATTGCTAAGTGTTGAAATCATCTTAAACTGTTGCAAACGTCAGAAGGACTACATCGATGTAATGTGTGAATGTGAGAGAGACTCAGACTGGGGGAAAGTTGTGTGTGTGTGTGTGTGTGTGTATCAGAAGAAATTCCATCACTTTGTACTTGTTGCCACTCTCTTATTACTCACAGGAAAAAAAAAGGGCAGCTGTGTTTTTTTTTGGTGTGTGTGTGTGTGTGTGTGGTGTTTGATGTGGGTTTGCTGAAATTTGCTTTGCTGTTACTGTGATATTTCCTCTGCCTTTGTGTGTATGTATTACATATACATATATTATATATACAATTAATAGGATTCAGTTTGTTTTACTGACTTGTGACCAGTATGGTTTTGCTTGACCACACATAGAAGTTTGTCAGACAGGATACTGAATTGGATTTTTGCTCTGTGTGTGTGTGTGTGTGTGTTGGCTTTTTTTTTGCTGAGATCTTGTGTTTCTCAGCAGTCTATGATCGGTTCAGTGAGATGGATGTTGCTGAGCTGTGGTATGTGTAAGTGTGAATGTCAGTTTCGGAGTTGGGCTGAACCTTATTCACCGTTAACTTATTTTACGTTTACGAGAAATAGCACTGCTATCTTCAGAGATCTCTGCCCCCTGCCTGCCCCCACCCATGCCATGAACCCATGAAGGATCTTGTTATGGATCCCAGGACTGACACCCCAACCCCACCCTCCCACCAAATCTCAGATCAGATTTCACCCCTGCCCCCTACCCCACCACCCCTCTCACCCAAGCCCTCAACCCGCCCCGCACCCCCTCTCATCTGTTGCCTCCCTCACCCATCGCCCCCGCCCCCCCTCACCCACCCCCTCACCATCTGCCCTTCAGTATGTAATCAAAAGAATAACCCTTGCATTTCACATAGCGCCTTATCATGTCATTGAGGGGTCTCAAAGTGCTTCACAGAATATACTGCAGAGTGGAGTGACTGTGTATTTTGTGGGAGAACGAGTGGGAAGAGTGAGCGCTCGTTACCCTCGTTCCCATTTTGTCCAGCTACGAGTCCGTGTTTTCCTCTCCAGCCGCAGGAGCAGAGGAGAGAAGGCCTGTCCTCTCCTCACCCTTCCTTCCTCTGGTCAGCCATACATCAATCTGCTCCATCCAGCCCGCAGCCCTTTGTACTTCTTCCTGTTTGACTTTCAACATCCTCTAAGACTCCGATGTGCCCTTATATTTAACACTGGGATTGTTACCAAGGCCCCAGTTTCCATCCGGTCGTACCAGCCCCTGGAATTCTCACACTGAGCAGAGTTATGGAAGTTTCTGATTTTTTATTAAAGCAGTTTTTACCCCCACCAGCAGTTACCCCAACGCACACTCTGGGGACCCCAAGCCTTGGCTCTTGCCAACCTGCGCCTCATACTTTGGTTAAGCAGGGCAGAGTGTGCATTCCATTCCGATAATTTATCTCTGGAATTTCCACGTGCAGGTGGGATGCGTGGCATTCTCAACAACAACAACAACAACGACAAGATTTCATTTATAGAGCGCCTTTCACGTCGGGAGGATGTCCCAAGGCGCTGGACAATTGGGTCGGGCAGGGGGGAAATGGTCAGGGTGAGGGGAGGGAAGGGAGGGAGCGAGGAGGGGGTAGAGAGTCGAGAAGGGAGCTGAAGGCACGGTCTCAGTTCGGTTTGGAGACTCTTAAGCATCGGGATGGGTTTCCACATGTGTCAGACGCAATTCTGTGTCAATTTCAAGGCACAAATGGTGTGGCGGGCTAAGACTGGGTGGAATTTAGGGGGCCTCTGGTGTCACTTACCCACAATGTAACACAGTCACTACACTTGTACAGGAATTCCGATGAAGCACTTTGAGGCGTCCTCAAGTGCTGCATGAATCGAGTGTAAGGATTATTATTATTTTTTTTAGAATTTGCAGCACTGTTTAAAGTGCATTCTCTCTCCCCGGCCCAGTCATGGATCAGTTAAACGTTCATAAGTGCTGGTGACCTTTTTTTTCCTTTTGTCAAAAAGTTATTTCCTGTGTAGGGAAATGTGCAACATAACAAGTGTGTGGTGTGTGTGTGTGTGTGTGTATGTGTGTTTCTTATCTCTCGCTCTGTCGCTCGGTCTCTTTCTCACACACACATGAACTTCCTGGTTTACGGTTTACTTTTAATTCAAAGCAAAAATCTCTCCTAAACCAATGGGGTGAAATTCCGCCCGGTGTGTCTCTGCCTGTCCGTCGCACCTTTCTCCCCCTTAAGATTGAAGGCGGAATTGTCGTCAAGATTCTTCAATCCGGTCTGAATCCGTGAATCGCTTCCATTTTTAAGAACGGCGGCAGAGAGAGAGAAAAAAAAAACACCCCCTTTCCGAATCGAGATTGATAACGTTGCACAATTCCGTGACACCTTAAGTTTTGAGACCGGAAAATGGTGTCTCGGAAGCTGAGACTGGATGTCAAGCCTATCGTGTCAATTTGAACTCTTCTACCCCTCACCCCTGCCCCCCCCCCCCCCACACCCCCACCCTGCTCAATTGACTACCGCATTTCACCCGCATAATCTACAGTCAGTTCACTTCAAAGTACCTTCCGTGAAGCGCTTTGAGACGTCTCGAAGACGTGATAAGGCGCTATATCAAATGCGAGGGTTATTTATTCCACCCCCCACCCCCCCTCGGGCAGAAACGGGGGGGAAGGGTGGGGGTAGAGATGGGATCATTGAGTGAGAAGGTTTGTTGGGGTGACTTGAGTGTTGGTAATGTCAGTTATGTGAATGCAGCTGAATGTGAATGGTCAGTCACCCCATCAATGGTTGCCTGGCCTCCTCCCTTCTCCCTCATTTGCTTTTGTTAGAAGCCTGCGGAGTGCCTGCTCTGCAGCTGTCGTCTCTCTGTCTTTCTGTCAGTCTATCTCTCTGTATTTCTGTCTCTCTGTCTGTCTATCGCTCTGTATTTCTCTCTCTCTGCTGTCTGTCTGTCTGTCTTTCTGCCTGTCTCTCTCTCTGCTCCTCTCTCCCTGTCTGTCTATCTCTTGTATTTCTTTCTCTCTATCTCTATCTCCCTCTCTGTTTCTTTCTTTCTGTGTATCTCTCTCGCTACGTCTGTCTGTCTGTCTGTCTGTCTGTCTGTCTGTCTGTCTGTCAATCTCTTTCGGCTCTCTGTCTGCCTGTGTCTGTCTTTCTGTCACTCTGCTTCCCCTCTCTCCATTTTTGTCTCACTCGCTGTCTCTTATCGTCTCTCTGTTTCTTTCTCTCTCTATCTCTCTCTTACTCTCTCTGTCCGCCCCTCAGTTTTTCTCTCTGCCTCTCAGAATTTCTCTGTCTTTCTCTCCTATCTCTCGCTCCCCGACTCTCTGTCTCCCTCTCTGTCTCTCAAAAGGACTTAAACTTCCTCTCCTCCTCACAGCCACAAAATACCCCACTAACCCTCCACAAATACCCTTGAAGTTGACCCCAAGCCCATGTGACTGAAATATTACCCCCTTGCCACCCCTGCCAGCTCTCGTTTCCCCCGCTGGCGCCTTTATGAGTTACCCGGGCAGCAAGTGTCAGGGAGGGTGGCGTTGACTATGAGGGCATTGGGACGTCTTCCTGACGTGAAAGGCGCTACGCAAATGTAGTTTTGCATTTTGTTGCTGCCTCACCTATTAAACCCGCCCTCGCCGCAACTCTTCATCCCTTCCCGGACACACGCACGCGCGCAGGCGCCTTCCAGCGCGAACGGTCTCGCGTCCTGGCTGTTTATGGGTGGTTACCGGGTGGCAAATTGGCTTCCCCGCCCACCCACAACATACCCAGTCGCTTCCCTTTGCAGCAATTTCCTGCAAATTGCTTTTGAGAGATGTGGAAGTTGTAGGTAGGCGGTGAGGAAAACAACAAGCCACCAGAATTGCTCTCAGCCCTGCTCCAAGCCCTGTCCCCAACATCCCAATAAAAACGGAGCCATGGTTCTCCATTGATAAGCGCAGCGCCTCCCTATGGCCGGATCCGGTACTCCAGCCGCAACGGAGTCACTGGGCGCGAGGCAGAACTGCCCAGGATTGTCACGACACGTCGGACTTCTCAGTCAGTACCTCGAGACATCCGTGCATTGTGGTATTGCTCAACCCGTTCCTTGTACTAATTAAGATGAGGAACGCTTTAAGGAGTCCCTGCAAATGTTGCCCCCTCCCTACCCCCCTCTCTCCCCCAACAACAGATGGTTAGAGAGTGAAAAATCAGCCGGGGATCCAACCCCCACCAGCGCTCCCTGCTGGAGAGTGTGGGTAAGGGGACGTCCGGGGGAGGGGGAAAGATCGGGGCCCTGATACGATACACCTTCAGAGCCCACTTGGGGTCCCGAGCAAGCCCCCCACCACCCCCCCCCGCTTCCACTAGGAAAGGGGAGAGAAGTTTGTATCAACACGTTAACCACCGCATAAAGTCGCTCGAATGATGTTCTCCCTGTGGTTTCTGGTGACGCTGTCCTGGGTCTGTTAGTGACTGCTGGGCTGTGATGAGGAGAACGATGGTGTGTAGTGTTTGACAGTGATGTTAGAGTTGCGGGGAAAGCGCTGTGCGGGGTGGGTGGGGGGGGAGGGGGTGTGGTGGATGAGGGGTGGGGGGTGGGTAGGGGGTCACTGCTGTACTGATTCCGTCCCGTCTCTTGCAGGTTTAAGGTGTTCACATCCCGCAGAGTCCTGCCTCAATGCCGGAAAGTGTAACCGTCATGATAACGGGACTGAGGTCTGCATGTAAGTACCGTGTTGCAGGGCCTCATGTGTTGTTGTTGTCTGTGTGTAAGTCTCATGTGCACGCGCCTTGCCTGGTGTTCCTGGGGTTCAGATCTGTGTGTAACTTCTGCGTTGACATGCATGTTTACTGACTGGTGCGTGTTCTGTGGTCACACATGTTTACTGGTGTGGTATTGAGCGTGATCAGGCGGGAAGTGGTGTCAGCCGTGTACTGGGGGATGTGAGGGGCAAACAAGGTACAGGGATAGGGTTGGGAGGGGTTCACAACATGAATTTTACCTATTGGATCCTAGATGTCTCGGGTCAGACCCTCTGGAACGTTTATCTCCGAATATACTATATATATAATATATATATAATCGATTATATAATATATATTATCATTACCACGTTACCACGTGTATAATAGAGGGTGACACCGTGATACAATGTCTAATGAGTCTCAAAGAAATGATGATGTTTGTTTTTTAGTTCATAGGGGTAGTTGAAAAATAAGAACTGTTTGGTCACCCTGTATATTATACACAATGTTATATGTATTGTATTATCGGTGGAATTACCTTCATATAAACATGATGTGAAGGGACAGTGGGATGTGGAGCTTCTCTCTGGCCTGTGTGTGAGGTCAGCTACTCTCCTTCAAGACCCGTCTCCAGTCCCTCCTCTTCGACGGTGCCATCGGTCACCCTCCTACCCTTACCCTCCCCGCCCTCCACTCCTCCTGATCCCAACCACCAGCTCAGGTGCGGAGCTCTGACTGTCCAGCGCCTTGGGACGTCCTCCTGATGTGAAAGGCGCTGTGTCAATGTAATTTGTTGTTGTTGTGGGACCTGCTGCTTTGGGGTTTAGTAGTTACAGATCATCATTGCTGCACAATGGCAGCCGGGTGGGGGGGGGTGTCCTATCCCATCCCCAGGGATATTCCTGACTCCGAGCCTCTGTGGGAACCGTGAAAACCATACCCCGACCAGCCTGTGACGGCGGCCTCAATCGCTCCAGTTAGAGACACGGTGTATCACCTTAAATTGCGGAGTGAGACGCCAGAGAGAGAGAGAGAGAGAGAGATGAGAGATGCAAGTGAGAGAGTGAAAGAGCGCGAGAGAGAGAATCGGTGAGAGAGGAAAGGATAGAGGGGAAAAGGGCAATAAGAGTGAGAGCAGGTGAGGAGAAAAGGGAGTGAGAGAGAGTGTGTGTGTGTGTGTGTGTGAGAGAGGGGAAAGAGGGTCCGTATTGTTCTATTTATTAAGTGCCTTAATTTTAGGTTTCGATTCAATTGAGAATATTTGTTTGATTTTAAAACCTTCCTTCTTTATCTCTCTCTTTGTCCCCCCTCTCTCCCTCACTCCCTCCCTCCTGCTCTCCCTCTCTCTTCCCCTCACACTCTCCCTCCTCTCTCTTCCGCTATCCCTTTCCTCTCTTTCTCTTTCCTACCATCCTTTCTCTCTCCCTCCTCTCTGCCTTGTGATAATAATAATCTTTGCGTTTGATGTAGCGCCGGATCAGGTCGTCGAGACGTCTCAAAGCGCTTCACGGAATATACTGCAAAGTGTAGTGACTATGTACATTGTGGGCAAAACGCGGCAGCCAAATGCGCACAGCAATTGGGAGAGGATGGAGAGAGCCTTGCTCTCCCTCCCTCCCTCCCTCCCCCTCCCTCCCCTGCCTCCTACCTCTCTCACCCTCTCCCTCCGTCCCTCCCTCGCCCTCTCCCTCCCTCCCCTGCCTCCTACCTCTCTCACCCTCTCCCTCCCTCCCTTCCTCCCTCCTTCGCCCTCTCCCTCCCTCCCCTGCTTCCTACCTCTCTCACCCTCTCCCTCCCTTCCTCCCTCCCTCGCCCTCTTCTCCCCCCCCCCGCCTCCTACCTCTCTCACCATCTCCCACCCTCCCTCCTTCCCTCCGTCTCCTTCCCTCCCTCCCTCGCCCTCTCCCTCCCTACCCTGCCTCCTACCTCTCTCACCATCTCCCACCCTCCCTCCTTCCCTCCGTCTCCCTCCCTCCCTCCCTCGCCCTCTCCCTCCCTGGCTGTAGAAGAGGAGTCTCCATTCTGTGCCCTGAATAGCTGGCTGGCCTGGTGGCCACCTGCATTGTGTGTGCTGCATTGCGCTGAGCCAATCCCCGGGGCAGGGCAGGCGGGCAGGCGGGCAGTCGGGCAGGCAGACAGACAAAGAGCCCGGACGCTCTCTTTCACCGGCCAAAAGCAATGCCACTGTGCTGGAGCAGCGTGGGAGCTTGATGCTCCAAATCTGTTTTTCTTTCTTACGCACAGCGACAGCTGGAGTCCGAGGGCTATTGTTAGCGCCACAGATTAATGTTGTGTGACTAATTATTGTGTGCCTGTGTCTCAGGCCCGCGTCCCTGGCTCCAGGACTTGGCTTGCTCCTCACGTGCCCCCAGCCTACAATGGAGGCACACAGAGAGGCAGAATCTAATTAGACTGACAAGAGCTTTGCAACGCTCTGTCCTCCAAATGATTTGCAGGGCAGGAGAGGGAGGCACGAAGAGTTAGTGGTGAACTGTTCTTGGCCCCTTTTTAAGCTTGCCTCTTAATGTTTCCGCAAAGACACCCCCTCCCCACCCCCCCACCCTCCCTCTCCCCCACCCCCCCCCCCAGTTAGATAGTTTTAAGGATCCCAAGGTTTTTTTTTATATATCAGTCGGGAGCACAGAGGATAGGATAGAGAGATGAATGAATGAGTGAATGAATGAAACGATCCCTTTTGGCAACCGTCCCGTGTTTCATCTGCTCTTTCCTCCTTGCGTAGTGTCTCACAATGTCCCCATTGTATCCCACTCCCCCCAAGCCTCCCCCCACCCCCCGCCCCACAACCACCCCACCCCCCTCCCTCGCCTTCCCACCCCGCTCTCAATTAGCAAGTAAAATGGGAAAAATTGTTCGGACGGACGGACGGACGGACAGGCGAGCGCGAGCCTTTGACTGCAATGCCAAGGAAGTGTCACTGTACTTCTCTCTCTTTGGAGAGTAAGAATCGCAGCCTCCCAAACAGCTTTCTGTTTTATTAACAAGTTTATTTATTTATCTCCCGATCAGCGTCCCCAGGGGTTTGAACGCTATTCATTTCAGGTCCTGTCTATCTTGTGATTGAGATAGGTCTAAAGGCGGCTCTCGTTTTCTCAATCCCCCACAGTTTATTCCAGTTTATATCATACCACCCGCCCCCGCCCACCTGCCCGCCTCACCCGGTTTCACTCTCAAATTCACCTGAATTGGCCGCTCATTGCAATGCCATCTTCAACAACAACAACAGTTTATGTTTGTGTCGCGCCTTTCACGTTGGAAGAAGGGCCCAAAGCGCGACTCCTCCCGACGTGAAAGGGGCAATACTAATGCAATTTTGTTGTTGTTGTTGTTGTTTACGGGCCATCACTGCAGCAGTTTCGCTGCCGCGTTTGTCTACAGAGCAAAGTTGACTTTGTTTCTGATCAGTTACATTTTGTAAAGTGCTTCGGGGCGTCCTATTTTAATGACGGATGCTCTACTACAACAACAACAACAACAACAACAACAACTTGCCCTTCACGCAGGGCAGTGTCTCAGAGCGCTTAGTAGTGAAAGCTGTAAAAATGTAAGTTGTTGTTGTTGTGGAGGTGACTTGATATAATATAATATAATAACATACGACAATAATAATCCTCGCATTTGATACGGCGTCTGCTGTAGCATTCAAATGCACCTCGCAGGGAATCGCTGTCGAGTGTAGTGACTATGTGCATTTATAGGGGAACATGACAGCCAGTTTGCACATCTTGGTGTAACATTTCATCTGAAGCTGGGTCTCTGCCAATGCGGCTCTCCCCCATTACTGTACTGGGGAGTCAGTGTACACTGTGAGCTCAAAATCCCAATGTCAGGCTTGAACCTACATCCTCCTCCTTGGTCCTGGGAGGGAGAGGGGTGGGGGTGGGGGGAAGGATGGGGGCGGGAGGCCCGGTCTTCGTGGGGCTGAGCTGGCTCCAGGGTGACATACTTTAGGTGGAGGACAGTAGAAGATGAGATCAGAGGCCCCCAAGCCTTGACTTTTGCCAACCTGCGCCTAAACCTCTCTGGAATTAAGTCGGCAGGGCATCCCTCTGGGGAGAGAGAATGAAATTCCATTCCAGCCACAGGGAATTTCTGTGTGTAGGTGGAACTCTCAGTCTGGTTTACATATTATTAAGCACAGTGATGGGTTTCAGTGGGTGTCAAGACACAACAATGCCCTCTGCCCTCTGTTTGTGGGACGCTGCTGCCGCATTTCGCCCACAAATTACACAGTCAATTCACTTTACAGAGTATATTCTGTGAAGCGCCTTGAGACGTCTCACAGACACGAGAAGGTGCTATATTAAACGCATTGATTATTGATTATTATAATGGTGGTTCTAACTGAGTCAGACTGAGATCTGTGATGCTGTGTGGCTGTCTTTCTTGCCCTCCGTCTGACTCAGGTCAGGGGCTGAGTGAGTGCGAGATGTGTGCGTGCGCTACTGAGACTGTGCTGTGGTCAGTCGCCAGCAGCTCTGCACGCTATCACCCACAACAGAGCACGAGAGAGAGAGAAACCAACCACACTCAGCCTCCGTCTCTCCTTAGCTGCTGCAACCCCTCTCGTCATCAGACACTTTACCACACGGGGAGGAGTTGACTGGAAACCTTACCGTGAAGTAATAACACTCCACCCACCAATCGTTCCAAGTTAAAAAAAAATATTTTCTGTTTTTCGCTAAAGCTTCAGAATCGACCTTTCGGATGTTAGACTTTAGAGACTTATTTTCCCTCCCCACCGGGGTGGGGGGGGGGGGGGGGTGGGGGGTGGAGGAGTGGAGTGGGGGCACAAACCTCCTTGGACTACACATTGAATTATCCCCCTCCACCGTCACACACACACTCCCCCCCCACCACCCACCACCCATCCATTGCTGTCAGTAAAAGTCTTTAAGGCTGTTTCACAGGAACAGGAGGAGGGCATTCAGCCCCTCCAGCCTGTTCCGCCATTCTACTAGATCATGGCTGATCTGTACCTCAACTCCATTTACCCGCCTTCTCTCCATATCCTTTGATACCCTACCCTAACATACATCGATTCACCTCAGTCTTGAAAATATGTTGTTGCTGTGTAGTCACAGGCTTTACTGTGTGATTTATGGGGTGGGGGGGGGGGGGGGAAGTCCCTGTTGGCTAAGGGAAGGGGCGTCATGGATGACCAATCGCCCAGGCTGACACTGGAGCTGGGGTGGGGGGGGGGGGGGGGGGGGGCAGACCGCTGGTGGCTTCCCACGTTTAGTGGTGAGTGTCTGGCTGGCTGACGCAGGACTGTGAGCGGGAGGTAGTGGGTTGGAGGCCAAGGGGAGGAAATAGGAAGCATCTGAAGGGATCTCAGGATCACTGTGTGGCTTTTTTTAGCATCAGCAAAGTGTGTGATCTGGACGAGAGGAGAAGCCAACTTATTTTCCCACCACCCCTGGTATCTCGGCCTCCATTGTTGTCCTGCTCAGCCGAGGGCTCACTTCCTCACTTCTTCAATCTCTGACGTTCACAGAGAGTTACTTTGCAAAGCCACGGGGGGAAGGTGTCTATGTGTGTAATGGGGGAGTCTGCGTGTGTGTGGTGGGGGAGTGTGGGGGTGGGGGAGTGTGTGGTGGGGAGGGAGTGTGTGGGGTGGGGGGGGGCGTGCGTGTGTGGGGTGGCGGAGTGTGCGTGTGTGGAGGGAGGAGGGAGTGTGTGGGGGGCCCTTTAGTCTATATATAGTAAGAATATAATTATCCTCATCACGTCGTTGAGATGTCTCAGAGTGATTTTACCATGAAGTGTATTGACTGTATATTTGTAGGCGAAATACAGTTATTAAACAGAAACAACAGTCGCTCAATGTAGATGGGGGTGGGTGGAGATGGGTGTTGGAGACACAGTTAGTCTTAGGACTCCGTTGGGTAAACGGGGGACGTGAGGGGGGTAGTGGAGTAGGGGGTGGGGGGGAATACGCCCCCTGATCCAGTATACACTGAGATCAGCACTGCACTGTGAGTGGAACCTGCAAGTTTCCCAATCCGTATGACTACCTGGATCAACTCCGTGAATCTTTGGAGCAGCAAAATTCTGACCGGGAATCTCTACCCAGCGGAGTGACCAGTGTTCCCTGTTTAGCTTTCCCGGCGGAAAGTGCGTGGCTCAGGTGCAACCCCCCCCCTCCCGCTAGGTTGTCCCGGTTTCACGTCTCAATACCTGCTTCCCAATCCTCGCCTCCTTCACAGCGTCTTGAGGCTTCTTGCCCACTCGCCTTGGTAGTAAAAACAGAAAAGTAGATTATTTTCTAGAGGGGAGAGACTAGATGTTTTAGTGTTTAGAGGGATTTGGGTGTCCTTGTACACCAATCCCAAAAAGTTAGTATGCAGGTACAGCAAGCAACTAGGAAGGCTAATGGCATGTTGGCCTTTATTGCGAAAGTGTTCGAATACAAGAGTAGGGAGGTCTTGCTGCAACTGTGTAGGGCCTTGGTGAGACCGCATGTAGAATATTGTGTGCAATTTTGGTCTCCCTATTTAAGAAAAGACATACTCGCCTTAGAGGGGGGCAGCGTAGATTCATTAGGTTAGTTCCTGGGATGAGAGGGTTGACCTGTGAGGATAGGTTGAGTAAACTAGGCCTATATTATCTAGAATATAGAAGAATTAGGGGTGATCTTATAGAAACCTATAAGATTCTTATAGGGCTTGACAGAGTAGACAGTGTGAGACTGTTTCTCCTGGTAGGAGAATCTATAACTAGGGGGTCACAGTCTTAAGATTAAGGGTCAGCCTTTACGCACCAAGTTGAGGAAACATTTCTTCACTCAGAGGGTAGTGAATTTATGGAATTCTCTACCCCAGAAGGCTGTAGATGCTCAGTCATTGAACATGTTCAAGCCTGAGATTGATCATTTCTAAAGGATAGAGGGATTAAGGGATACGGGGATCAGGTGGACAGATGGAGTTAGGTTAGAAGATCAGCCATGATCTTTTTGAATGGTGGGGCAGGCTCGAGGGGCCGAATGGCCTATTCCTGCTCCTAATTCCTAAGTTCCTAGGTCTTCTGTTAAATATTAAACTGGATTGAAGTGGGCGTGTTTCCGGCCCTCGGGAAGCCTGAGTGCTTTGGGACGCAAGTTGTTGTGGTTGAACCGAGTCCCCGGGTGGATAAATACTAACTATGCTTTTACAATCGTCATCAGCAGTGATCCGCCTGCCTGGGAAACTCGGGGGTTTCAGTGGGTTTGGGGGGGAATTTCAGAGTGAGGGAAGTTCAATGTAAACAGTAACATTCCCCACCTGAATCCACTTCAGTGGAAATTGTGCAGGTGGTTTTATCGTACAATCTACTACAAGACGTTATACGCACCACACGGTCTGATGTAATACAGACATAATGATATACTCAGTAACGTGGTGTGTTATATAATATACACAGAGAGTTGTAGCCAGTAACAGTGTGTGTTAGTGTATAATACACAGGGTTTGTTGTTGTTGTTGCTGCACCCAGTGACCTGTGGTCTGTGTCTCTGAGCTGTGACGAGTTGTGAGGTGCGTGGGGGTGCCCAGAGCACAGACCCTCGAGGCAGTGTGTGTGTATGTGTGTCACATGCTGTGGTTAGGGCAGACACTGCGGTGAGCAGATCGCTGGCTTGTGGAAACGAAAGCAGCCAAGCACGTTTACTGGTGACTAACACTTGATGACGAACAGGTTCACTGGAGGCACAGAATCTAATGCATGAAATGAATAATAGTTGTTTATCACAACGTAGAGCTCTCCTCCCCTCTCCTCTGTCGCGGCTGTCTTGGCAGGAGACAGGGAGTGGGGGATGGGGGTGGGGGGGGTGGAGAGTGAAGGAGCGGGAGGGGGTTAGGCTCGGAGTCGCTGTAATGGAACAGGTAAAGTGTGAAATGAAAGTAAATGCAGTGCGTAGCTTCGCTTCCTCTCGTTCAGTCACAGTTAGTGTTTCAACTGAAACTATCAAGTCAGTGTTCTTGGTTGTGACCGGGTGGGTGTGTGGGTGGGGGGGCGGTGGAGTGGGGGAGGGTACACAGGTGGATTGTGCGTGTATGTCTGGGACAGGAGAGAGTGGTGTGCGGATGTGTATACGTGGGTATGGGCATAGGGGCGGAGGTGTCTGTGTGTGTGTGTGTGTGTGTGTAGATGTTTGTGGGTGTGGATGTGTGTGGGTGGATGGATGGATGGATGTGGGTGGGTGTGGAGGTGTTTGTGTGGATATAATGATAATAATAATCTTCATGTGCCTTGGGCAGGAGTTTCAGAGACGGTCAATGTAGAAGCTGAGGAATCGCTCTGAGACACTTTGCAGCTTCTCAATGTCTATTCTTCCTGATTTACCAGTGTGAGAATACAGCACAACAACAACAACTTGGATTTATTTAGCACTCTCCACGCAGGGTAGCATCCTAGAGCGCTTAACATTGGTGGAGCCAGACTCCGAGCCGGGGGGAGTGGGGTGGGGGGGGGGGTGGGGTGGCTGTATGGTTTGAGACAGAATAAAGCTCCCTCTACACTGTCCGTTCACGCTCTCGGGTTAGTCACAGCATGGGTTAGACTCAGTGTAAAGCTCTCACTCATTCCTCCACTGATCTCGTGCTCTGTTACATAACAAGTGCAAGTGCAAATTCCTGTGGCTGAAAGCTTGGTGTAAAATCTCGTTGTGGTTTGAATGCAACACTGGTCGTGTCAGTGGGATAAACCTGGTTTTGAGGAGAATGAGTGAGAGCTGTGGGGACGAGAAAGTGTGAGCTGAGGTCTGTGATTGTCTTATCGGTGCTGGTGATGTGTTGCTAGATTTAAGCATGGCAGTGAATAGCGGTAGCAAACCGTAACCCTTCAAACCAGCCTCAACACAGCCACTAAAGTCTTAATCTTAAGCCCTGCACCCGATGTCTGTCTGGTCTCTCACACCAGCAATGACCGTAGACGGGAGCGTACCAGAGGCTTTCCCTGTAACAATAATAATCCTTGCATTTGATATAGCGCCTTCTCACGTCTTCGAGACGTCTCAAAGCATTTCAAAGCGATCAATTTCGAATCGACTGTATATTTTGTGGGCGAAATGCGCCAGCCAATTGCACACAGCCGTGTCCCACAAACAGGTGTGAATTGAGTGGTGTATAAATGGGTATATAAAGTGTGTGCTCCTGTGTAATATAATAATAATAATCTTTGCATTTGGTACAGTGCTTATTCACGTCGGAAAGGCGTCTCAAAGCGCTTCCCGGGATTTACTGTGTATTTGTAGGCAGACGGGGCAGCCAAAAGCACCTCCAACAATGCAACACACCCTTAGCGCTGCATTGGACTGCCGTGTGACATGCAACTAGCGTGTTAAAGGCTTTGCTGTCGGATGCATTGCTAGGGGAGACGAACAGTGGCCTGGCATTCCTGCAGTCGAGGCTCCCAGGAGAGGGACTGCAGCACAAATGCACACAGCGTCTCTCTCTCTCTCTCTCTCTCTGTCTGCCAGTCCCAGACCTGCTTAGTGCAGCCTCCGGCCCCTCCGGCTGACAGATGGCGCTTGGTTTACATTTGGGGTGGGGGGGGAGAGTGAGAGAGAGAGAGAGCACAGCCCTCAGATTAGTCTCGGGCTCAGAGGTCACAGATACATCTGTCCTGGATACCTCCAGAGCGTCTCTTTCCGCCTGTTTTCTATTGTTTGGCTCCTACCCCCCTCCCTCGGAGCCGGGCGGGTCGGTGGGGGGTGGGGGGGGGGGGGGGGGTGCGGAGTGAGATGGGAATAAAAAAACTGTGGCGAACAGAGGGACGAGGAGAGAGAGAGTAAGAGAGAGAGAGACCGTCAGCGTGTGTTAGACAATGGAGCCATTAAACAAAGGAGCTGGGATTCCACCACTACTTCAGTCAGGCTCAGCCCCAGCTGCCGTCCCTCGGCCTGGACTCCATCGTCCTCATTAACGCCAGCTGCACGGGCTCGGGGGACTCACAGACTGACTGCTTCCTGTCCCTTCTCTCTATTGTTTGCTGCTCAGACACTTGAGAACATGCTCAATATTTAGCGTCTCATCTGAAGAACAGGACCTCTGACGATGTAGCGCTCTCCACCGCATTGGACTATTGAGTGCGAGTTGAAAGTCCTCAACCAAAGTGGGGCTTAAACGTGTCACCTTCTGACTCCAGAGGGCAAGAGTGCTCTTTCCTGACTGAGCCGGCCCGACACACGAGGCTCTTTGAGACATCAGCAAATCGGCTGCCTCGTCCCCCCCCCACGAAACACAAGTCACTACACTTGATAGTATATCCTGTCTGTGAAATACTTTGAGACGTCTCATCCACGTAACACAAGAGCTGTTTCAAAGGCAAGGATTATTCGATTATTATCTTGTGTCAGACTGGCTCACTCTCGCCTCTGTTTCAGAAGTTTGTGGGGGTTCAACCCCCACTTTGGGACTTGGAATTCATATAGTCTCAGCCGACTGTTCCGATGCAGTGCTGGGGTTTGGCTGCATTCTTAGAGGCGCCGTCCTTCAGATGAAATGTCAAACTGAGGTTCCATTCTGCCTGTTCAGGTGAACGTTTAAAGGTCCCACGAGGCTATTCAAAAAGAGAAGAGAGTTTCTCTCTCCCCTGGTGTCCTGGCCAACAATCTCCCAAATAAAATTGGTCACTCACTCCGTGGCTGTTTGTGAAGCGCTGCTATGCGCAAATCGGCTTTGGTATTCACCCACAGTAAACGGACACTTCAGGGTAAATTCCGTCAAGGGTTTCGGGATGTCCCACTGACGTGAAAGGAGTCATACCAAATGCACGGCTTAATATAGAGGCGAGTGCCAAGGAGGGTCGAGAGAAAGAAAATTCCGGAGTTTCCCAGCTGGTTATTTTCCCCGATCTTTATGACAAGTCGGCCCGGCTCAGCCATCCGTGTTCTCCTCTTTTGAGTCAGATGATTGTGGGTTCAAGCCGAAAGTTAGGGGCATTTGAGCTCCCAGTCTAGGCTGATGCTCCAATGCAGGACTGGGGGAGTACTGTGTTATCAGAGCTGCTGTTCTTTGAGTGAGATATTTAAAACTGTGGTCAAGTGTAAGGATTATTATTATTATTACACCTGCAGAAACCTGAATTCCTGCAGAGAGCTTGGTCCCTCGGCAGCTGCTGCGTTCAGGAATGTCAGGATTTTCAGGATCGAGTGTGAGAGAGAGATAGAGAGAGTGTGACAGAGCGGAGAGTGAGAGCTGAAGGTGTTTACATGGGCTATTTTTAGCTGTTTAGCGTTTGCCTGAGAGCCGAGGTGCGGGGATCACACTCCCGCTCGCTCAGACAGCACCTGACCAAGTCTGTCACACCCTGAACTGGAGCCCCGAGGGAGGGAGGGAAGGAGGGAGGGAAGGAGGGAGGGGTGACTCCTGCCCTCTCCTGTGTCTCTCTGGGTCCCTTTTTGTTGTGTGTGTGTGTCTCTCGCTCTCTCTATCAGTCTCCGTGTGTGTATGTGTGTCTGTCTCTCTCTCTGTTGCTATCTCCCCTGCTCTCTCTGTTGCGCTCTCTCTCTCTCTCTCTCAGTCTTTCTGCGTGTGTGTCTGTCTCGCTCTCTCCCACCCCTCTCAGTCTCCCCGTCTTTCTCTCCCTGGGTGGAGTTCGGCTGGTGACGAGCTGCCAGTGTTGCCCATTGTTCTCATTCCCTTTCACGGCCCAGAGATTGAGGCGGTGGGTGGGGACTGAACCCTCCCAGCCCCGGACACATCCCAACTCCTGCCCGAGTGGCATCGAGTGATAAAGAAGATGGAGAAGGAAACAGAGTGTACGTGGGGAGGGAGGGAGGGAGGGAGAAAAAGAGTGTATGTGAGAAGGAGAGAGAGATTGAAAAGGAGACAGAAGGAGAGAGAGATCGAAAGGAAGAGAGCGATTGAGAGCGCGTGTGGGAGAGAAAGAGATTGAGAGGGAGAGATTGAGGAGGAGCCAACAACAACAAATTACATTTATATAGCGCCTTTCACGTCAGGAGACAGAGGGAGGGAGAGCGAGCGATTGAGAGAGTGTGTGCGTGTGAGCGAGAGATTGATTGAGGTTTGTTTGGGGGGTGGGGGTGGGGGGGGGGTTCTCTGTGGTCTCGGCGCCTGTAAACAATCACACTGTCAGGTGCTCAGACTATGACTGAGAGAGGCCATTTACCTCCTCATTCACACTGAGAGCAGCTCCTCCCCCACAGCTGCCCTGCGTCCACACATGGCGTCTCCCCCACCAGCCCCCACCCACCCCCCCGGCCGGCCGGTCCCACCAGCTGCCGCTCCACCTGCTTCTCACTGGCCTCACAGCACAGCAATGACCAGCGCATACCTCTCCTCTCTCTTGCTTCTCAGTCCCTCTTCTCCCTCCCTCCTCACTACCCCCCCGTCACTCTCCCTCTCGCTTTCCCTCCCTCCCTCCCTCCCTCCCTCCGTCCTCACTCCCTCTCTCCCTCCTGTTAAATGCTCTGAGAGAAACTCCCATCTCTTTTTGAACAGCGTTGCGGGATCTCGCCTGAGGGTTGTTTCAAGGAGGGATTTAAAGACGGATAGAGATAAGGCGAGACGGAGGGGCAGAGGAGGGAAATCTTGGCCGACAATGGCGGGCGACGCGGAGACAGAGGGTTGGGGGATTGGAATCAAGCCTCGAGTGGATGGACAGCAGAGGAGCAGGTTAGGGTTAGGATTTGACGAGAGAGATAAGGAGGTGCTGAGGCATGAAAGGCAAAGCAACAAAGCTCGACTGCCTTCCTCTTGTCTCCTTATATCTCTACTTCTGTCAAGTCTCAACCACAACCGTCCTGGAAGTGAGTCGGTGTTTGTTATAAGAAGATATCAGCTCATCAAAGTGACGCCTGTCTGTCTGACTGTCTGTCTGTCTGTCTGTCTGAGTCTGTCTGTCTGTCCAGCAACCGAGAGGAGAGCTCGGAGCGAGTGTGTTTGTGTGAGTGAGGTTGAAAAAAAGCTATATTAATAACAAAACCAGCGCAGCTGATGCCACTCGTAAACACCAAACCATCTCAAAACGCTTCACAGACAATTGCTGTCACGTCGCATTTTTGGAGGTGCCATCCTTCAGCCGCTGCGTCAAACTGAGGTCCCGTCCCGTCTGCCTGTTCGGGTGGACGTTAAAGATCCTGTGGCGCTGTTCGAAAGGAGAAGGGCGTTTTTCTCTCCTGGAGTCCTGGCCAACAATCTACCACATAAACAAATCGGTCACTCATTCCATGGCTGTTTGTGGGTCATTGCTGTACATTGTGTTTCTCCCACAAAACACACAGTCAATCCACTTTACAGTACACTGTATCTCATGAAGCGGTTTGCAACGTCTCGATGACGTGATCAGGCGCTGTATCAGATGCAAGAATTATTATATTTTGTGGGCAAATGTGGCAACCATTTTGAGCAAAACAACCATGAGGTGACTGAGCAATTGTATCCTGGTGGGGGGGGGTGGGGGGGGGTGGGAGAGGTTGGGATTGTTGACCAGCACAGAAGGAAGAAAGGCCATTCTCTTTTTTTCAACAGGCTCTCGAGATCTCTTAACATCTACCTGACCGAGTGAGGAATCTTTGAAGTAAATGGTTATAACGTTTACTGACGAGCTCACACTGAACCCCCTTCCTGCCCTCCTCTACCCCGTGGCCTACTTCCTCACTTGAGGTGATAAAATTCAGGCGGTTGTAAACTTATCGCTTTGAATGAAGGGCCTCCATCCTCCTCCCCCTCCTCCTCCCTCTCCTTTTGTCTTTCTCCAGCCAATAATCCGGGGCCCATTGGCTTCTGGTAACAGATGGTAGGAAGAACGAATGTCTTGTTTCACACCTTTCGTTTACCATATTACTCTTTGGGGCCTTTTGTTTATTTCGGGGTCTGTGCCCTGAGATAAGACATTAACATGTGTGAACGTGGGACATTGGGGCCATTTGGCCAACGTGAGGGGAGGGGAGCCTGGCTGTTAGCATTGAGATGCTGCCTTTTCATCCCCTTGTTTTAATTCCCGAGGCGACTGACCCGACTCCTTTCAGAGGCGAAGAGAAGGAGGTTCACACTTGACCGGCGCTGGGAAAATCTGCTCAGCCATTTTATTGTTTTTAAATTGCTTTACATTTGACTACCATCACTCCCACTCTCTCCTTCCCTCCCTTCTCACCACCCCCCCCCCCCCGCCCCCTCCCCTTCTCTCCCTCTCTCTCTCCATCTCCCCCTCCCTTTCCCCTCTCTCCTTCCCTCCCTTCTCACCCCCCCCCACCCACCCACTCCCCTTCTCCCTCTTTCTCCCCCTCCCTTTCCCATCTCTCCTTCCCTCCCTTCTCGCTCTCCCCCGCCATCTCCCTCTCTCTCCCCCCTCTCTCCTCTTCCCCCCCACTCCCCTCTCCGCTCCCTTTCCCCTCCATCCCCCGGCGTTCGACCAGCAGTGTGAAATTCTTTGAAAAGTCCTCCCTGAGGGAAAGGCGCTATATAATTGCAAATCGTGTTGTAAAAAGTTGGTCAGTCACCCCTGTGGGGTCGTTGCTGTACATCAAATGGCTGCCGCGTTTGCCTACAGGAAAAACTACGCTTGACACCAATTACTTGTGAGGTTTTTCGGAGATGAGATGAGACGCTATAAATACGTGAATTATTCCTCCCCCTTTTTCTCTTTCCCTCTCTCTCTCTCTCTCTCTCTCCACGAGCCCCGCTGACGCTCATAGAATCATAACACGTATTACAGCGCACGAGGAGGCCGTTCGGCTCACAGTGTCTGTGCTGGTTCTTTGGAAGTGCTGCCCAATCAGTCCCGCTCTTGCTCCAGAATCCTTGCGAGTTTTTCCTTTGAAAGTTGTCATTGAACCTGTTCCTGCCGTTACCCTTGGCTAACCTCTCCGTCTCCTCGGTCCGCAGATGCCCGGCTGGCTATGTGGGGGAGCAGTGCCAGTTCCAGGACCTGTGCCTGAGCTCTCCATGCCGGAACGCCGGGAAGTGCCAGACGGTGGTGCGAGGGGGCTCGGCGGAGTACGTGTGCACGTGCCGGCTGGGATACACAGACGCCCTGTGCCTGACGCCGCGGAATAACGCCTGCCTGTCCAGCCCCTGCCGCAATGGGGGCTCGTGTGAGCTGGTGAACTCGCTGCAGGAGTACAAGTGCCGCTGTTCACCCGGCTGGGCAGGTAAATGCCGCACCCACGCTCACCCACTCACCCGCTCTACTCTCTGGCTGTCTGTCTCAGCCGATCGATTTCAATGTCCTCGCCCTCGCGTCTAAATAACTTTATGCCCCTGCACCTCCCTATCTCCTCCTTCCTCACTCCTCTGCTTAAGTGCATGGCCTGTAGGCCTAGCCCACCAGACCACTGTTGGTGGTCAAGCCATGCCCCTAGCCTCTGGTATTCCCTCCGTCAACCCCAACCCCTTTGCTGTCCACCCCTGATGATCCCAAACCCCTGGCTTGGGTGCAAATCCTTGAGTATCCCGCGCCTTGGGATATTCTCCTGACGTGAAAGGCGCCGTGCGCATGTCAATTGTGGTTGTTACTGACATTGTGTCCTTTGCTCCAGGTAAGAACTGCCAGCAGGCAGACCCCTGTGCCTCCAACCCGTGCGCCAATGGTGGTCAGTGCGTGCCCTTCGAGGCCCACTACATCTGCAAGTGCACAACCGGCTTCCACGGGCCCATCTGCAAGCAGGACATCAACGAGTGTGCGGTCACCCCTCCCCCCTGCCGCAATGGGGGCAAGTGCCTGAACGACATCGGGACATACCAGTGCACCTGCCCCCCTGAGTTCACGGGCCGGCACTGTGAGAAGCTGTACATTCCCTGCTCCCCGTCTCCCTGCCAGAACGGGGGCACCTGCCGGTCCCTCGGTGACACCGCGTACGACTGTGCCTGTCTCCCAGGTGAGTGGTTTCTGTTTCGGGGGTGGTGGGGGGTTATGTGAACTAACGCATTGCCTGCAAACAATACAGTCACTTCGCTTTATATATTCTGTGAAGCGCTTTGAGGCGCGATAAGGCGCTGTATCAAATGCAAGGAGAGTTATAATAATATAACAATAATATATAATAATAATAATTATATATGGAATAACGCACCCGCCCCAGCCCCCACCCCTGGGATGATTTACTAGCTGGAATATAATCCAATGGTCTAGGGCACGACCGGCGTGTTCCTCTTTGACTTCTGACATTATTGCAGACATATTCAGTCTTATCGATAGTTGGGGGGAGGTGGAGAGGAGAGGGTTTTCCTGCACCCACCACACATGATCACTTCGGCAGTTCGGGTTGGTGGGCAGAGAGGGAAATCAGGGAGACACAAAATGAACAACATTTTCCCTCTCGCGGTGCCTCCCCGATTATATTCTTTGTATTTCTCCCTTTGAGCCGCTCACAATTAAATCTTATCACTCAGGAAACATCTGGGCTGTGATATCCACAAGTTGCGACTGTTGACATCGGGGCAGGAGTTCAATTCCGTTCCACCAGGAGCCCAGCCCCCTCCCCTCCAGCAGGAGCCCAGCCCCCTCCCCTCCAGCAGGAGCCCAGCCCCCTCCCCTCCAGCAGGAGCCCAGCCCCCTCCCCTTCACCAGGAGCCCAGCCCCCTCCCCTTCACCAGGAGCCCAGCCCCCTGCCCTCCACCAGGAGCCCAGCCCCCTCCCCTCCAGCAGGAGCCCAGCCCCCTGCCCTCCACCAGGAGCCCAGCCCCCTGCCCTCCAGCAGGAGCCCAGCCCCCTCCCCTCCAGCAGGAGCCCAGCCCCCTGCCCTCCACCAGGAGCCCAGTCCCCTCCACCAGGAGCCCAGTCCCCTCCACCAGGAGCCTATCCGCCTCCCTTCCACCAGAAGACCATCCCCTCCCCTCCACCAGGAGACCATCCCCTCCCCTCCACCAGGAGAGCATCCCCTCCCCTCCACCAGAAGCCCAGTTCCTTCCCCTCCACCAGGAGCCCAGTATAAAAGTGAGAGAAAGAAACTGAGAAGTGAGAGAGGGAAGACTCAATTGAGGAATAAATAGAGAGAGAGACGGGAAATGAACACTAATTAGATAAAAGCTAAAAATGTCTGCTACAGGAAATTTGGGCTTTGCCAAACCGACTTCCTGTGAGTCAGCCCCACTGAACGCACTTCCTCTGTCCCAAAGAAACTTTTATCCACAATTATTATTATTCTTTTTTTCCAGTGTCTTTAGTGTCGCAATGGGTTTGTTCCGAAGATGAAAGTGTCTTTGTGAGATGGCGCTGGACTGGTCCAGGGTATATTTTGGCTTATTCACGGGAGGGGAGGCGGATGGGCTCCTGGTGGAGGGGAGGGGACCGGGCTCCTTTTGGCCAGCTGTCACGTTGTTAGGTCTTTCATCCTCGGGGCAAAACAAAGCCTTTGCTACCAGCTATTCCAGGACCTCATGCCCTGGTTTAAGAGCTCCGAGGCGCAGTCTGGCGTGACGGGCGCTGTATGACCGCAACTTGTTGTTGTTGACTCACTGCAAATCAAACTCATTTTGTCCACCATTCGACACACACTGTTCTCGTTCCTCAATGAGTTTTGTTGGGAGCTCTCCCGAGTCCTTGGTTTCCGTGTTTGACACGGTAAAGGTTACAGCTGGCGTTCCATTAGGGCCCAGAGGCCACTCGAAGATGGAATCCGTCGACTTGACCACCGTCCTCCTCTCTCTCAGGTTTTTCCGGGAAACACTGTGAAGTGAATATCGATGACTGCCCCGCTCACAATTGCCAGAACAGAGGATCATGTGTGGACGGAGTTAACACCTACAACTGCCAGTGCCCCCCAGAATGGACAGGTAAGGCTCGTTCCCCCCCACTTCCTCGGCTGCAGTCCAGCAAAGCCCACCAGTTCCCTGCGGTTTACCGTGATCCTGATACTTTCTGGAATCCTGACTGCAGTCTGGGGGCTGGGGTGCAGGCACTTGAAATCGCCTCCTAACTTCCCCGTCTCGCAGTGGGTCGATTTCAAGATCCTTGTTCCTCATCTACAAACCCATCCACTCCCTGTATCTTCTACCCTCTCCTCCCCCACAGGATTGCTCCACATTCCCCTACCCCCACGCCCTCCCCTCCCCGCTACCATCGGGATCCAAGCAGTCAGTTCCTCCGCCACTAACCCCCGGAAATGCTTCCCTCTACCTCTCCTCGTAGCCCCACGTAGGTATGACAGGTCCCATGTTAGTGCAAGTCACAGTTATCAGAAGGACTGTAAGTTGTAAAAGAGTAACTTCACTCTCTCTCTCCCCTCCTTCCCCCACCCCCCCCACCCACAGGCCAGTTCTGCACGGAGGACGTGGACGAGTGCCAGCTGCAGCCCAATGCCTGCCAGAATGGGGGCACGTGCCACAACAGCAACGGCGGCTACAACTGTGTGTGTGTGAACGGCTGGACTGGCGACGACTGCAGTGAGAACATTGACGATTGTGCCAACGCCGCGTGCTACAGCGGTGCCACCTGCCATGACCGCGTTGCTTCCTTTTATTGCGAGTGCCCCCACGGCAAGACTGGTAGGTCTCGCAGCATGGGCACAGCGGCCGGAAGGTGGGGTGGGAGGGTGGTGCGGGGGGGAAAATGACTTCAACCCCTTTGCTCCACGGCGTTTGTTGCCACTGACCGTGGTGAGCAAATGGGTGGGGACAGAATACAGGGTGGGGGAGCACAGGGTTGGGGGAGTACAGGGAGCATTGAGCACTAGTGGGGGCTGAGCACAGAGTGGGGAGCACAAGGGGGACTGAGCACAAGGGTGGGGTTAGCACAGAGGGGTGAGCACAAGTCGGGGGTTGACCACTGCAGCTGTTCATGTGGCAAAGAAGTCAAAGATCCGCCCCCCACCCTTCCCCCCACCAATCCACGACTGGTTGTGGGACACTGCTGAGCGTTTTGCCAACAAAATACACAGTCACTGCACTTTACAGTATATCCTGCACGGACACGGGGATGGGGGGGGGAGAGGCCTGTGCTGTGACCAGGCCCCAGTGGGAGCAGGCCTGAGGACTCTGACCCTGGTGGAGGTAGGTTTGGGAGGGCTTTGCTTTGTGGAGCTGCTCTGGGCTGAGGTCCGCTTTTGCTGCTTGCTTGCTCCAGGTTTGCTGTGCCACTTGGATGACGCGTGCATCAGTAACCCATGCCACGAGGGGGCCAACTGTGACACCAACCCCGTCAACGGGATGGCCATCTGCACCTGCCCCGTCGGCTACTCTGGAGCTGCCTGCAAACAGGATGACGACGAGTGTTCTCTAGGTAAAAACAGTCTCCATTTTATCTCATCCTTCATCCTCTCTGATATTTTTTAGTTCAAGGTATTGAGGGATATGGGGCAAACGCGGTACCTGGACTTGAGGTAAAGATCAGCCATGATCTTATTAAAATGGTGGAGCAGGCTTGAGGGCTAAATAGCCTACTCCTATTTCTATGTTCTTTCCTTTCTCCTCTCTCTTTCCCCCCTTACTCCTTCTCTCCATCCCTCTTATCCTCACTCAGTCTCTTCCTCCCTCTCTCGCTTCCTCTTCCTCTCTCTCTCTCTCTCTCTCTCACTCCAGCTCTCACTGATGTCTGCCCCTCCCCTCCCCAAGGCAGATACATGGGGATAGAGTCAGGGTGAAGGAGGAACGGATGGGGGCTGGATCAACATAGGAACAGGAGGAGGCCATTCAGTCCTTCAAGCCTGCTCTGTGATTGTCTCAGACCTTGGCTGATCTGTACCTCAAAGCCGTTCACCTTTTCTCCACATACTCTGATAACCTCACAGCCAAGTATTTATCCTTCTTACGCACTCCCAGTGACTCTGTATTGCTAGTCATTTGAATTCCACAAACCCACAGCTCGCCGAGGAAAGAAAATGTTGATTTCACCACTTACAGATCTTGCTCTCATGTTTACATTATGTCTCGTTCTGGAGCCCATGATCACAGGAACTTGTCTGCTCACCCGCTCTGTCATTTCTTTCCTTAGATATACAACTCTCTGTCCCTTCAGACAAGGTTATTTATGCAATCTATGATTTATGTAATGTATATAATCTATACTGGGAGTAGCTGAGTCCCAGCCCTGAGGCCTCAGGAACCCCACTTGTCATTGGCCATCAATCAGAGAACTTGCCCTTTATCCCTTCTGGCCCCGACCAATCTCCTCTCCGTGTCTCAGTGTTCCCTCCAACTCCTGGATTACACTCAATAGTTTCTTATGTGGAACTTTATCCATAGCAACCACATCTACGGATGCCCCTGTCCAGCACTCAGTGACTGTCTCAGATATATGCTGCGCAGCTTTATCAGACATGACCTGCCCTGCCAGATCCCACCCTGACTGCCTCATCCAGGCCATTGTCTAAGGCAGTTATCTTATCCCTCGTGATGGACTCCCAGTATTTTTCCTCCCGGTGACGCAAGACTTCCTGCACTGTTTGCTTCCCCTCCCTCCATTCATCAGTAACTGAGTGACGTTTGTAGGGAGATAAGCGATCAGGCGCAGAGCAAGATAAGGGCATCCTCATGGTCTATGCAATGGGTTAATCCAGTGACTAGCATGGCACTACTGTGTGACTAGTATGTCATCAGTGTGTGACTATCATCGTTACCGGTGTATATCACTCATGTGTTACTGCCGTGTAACTAGCAAATGACTTGCGTGTTCCTACCATGTGACCCACCACATGACAAGCAAATCACTTCCGTATTACTACCGTGTGATGAGCCAATCACTTGCGTGTTACTACTGTGTGTTTAGTGTGTGTGTGTTGGTCGGGAGGAAGATTGACCATTTCCGTGCTGTGTGCCTCTCCGCCAGGTGCCAACCCCTGTGAGCACTCGGGTAAGTGCATCAACACGTTGGGCTCCTTCGAGTGTCTGTGCCCCCTGGGCTACCACGGGCCGCGCTGTGAGATGGACTTCAACGAGTGCATGTCCAACCCCTGCCAGAACGAAGCCACCTGCCTCGACCTGATCGGCAAATTCCAGTGTATCTGTATGTCCGGTGAGTGACAGACCCTCATCCCCCACCCCACCTGCCTTGCCCCGTCAGCCCAGGCCCCGCATCCTCGTGGGGGCATTATAGCCCTAATCTCATTCACAGTAAGCAAAAGCACACGCGTGTGCAATCACGCACAAGCGACATGTGCGCCCGCTCTCACTTGTACAGGTGCACACGCACACACATATGCACGCACGCACACACACACATGCACATGCGCAAACACACGCACATGCGCACACACACACACATGCGCACACACGTGCACACGCATGCACACAGAAACATATATGCACACGCACGCACATATGTATACATGTACACATATATGCGCACACGTCTACACCTCCTGGCATCACGCTACGAGATAGAAGTGATTGGAGTCCTGTTACACAATCCCCAGAGGAACCCTACCTACCTCACCTCTCCTCCCGCGCCCCCCACACCCCCGACCCCCAACCCCCACCACCTACCACCAAAATAGGTGCAAAAGCAAGTTGACTCCTCTCACGTGTATTTCTGCCTTTTTTTTTTAAAAAAACCCCCCGCAGGTTACGAAGGGATTTTCTGTGACATAAACAGCGATGAATGTGCCAGTAACCCGTGTCTGAATAATGGTAATTGCATCGACAAGATCAACGAGTTCCAGTGCGAATGCCCCTCAGGTGAGCGAGCGCTCAATAGCCGCTTCCTCTCTGCCTGAAATTGAGGCAGTCTGTAATCCCGACCTACGGGCAGGCTTTACCAATTCCCCTCGCTCCCCACGGCCTCCAGCTACTGACAGCCCGCAGCGCGTGCTCACAGCAACCTCAGAGCAGCCGCGGGAACATAACACAGGCAAAAGAGTCGAGTCTTTCTTTGTGCATCCGCTCAAGAATATTCCGGGCTGTAGCAGCCGTCAATTAATCGTCTCCCTGGATATCGCGAAATCCAAACTCTTTGTTGGGTTTTTCGAGGTAGAAATCTCTTCCTCTCCTCTACCCCTCCCCACACACTCTCTCTCTCTCTCTCTCTCTCACTTCCCCCACCCCCCACACTCAAGTGTTCTCTCTCACTCTACGCTCAATTTTTCACAAACTCACACCCCCCCACCACCGCCCTCACTCACATCTACACACACACACTTATTATTCTACGTGAAGAGAGCTATATAATTCCAGGTTGTGTCGGGCTGGTTCAGTCATTCTCTGCCTTTGAGTCAGAGGATTGTAGTTTGCAGCCCAGGGGACGTGGGTTACTGTTTGGTCTGACACTCCTGTGTGGTGGTGGGGGAGCGCTGAATAGTCAGAAGTGCCGTCCTTCAGGTGAAACGTTAAACAAGGTCCTGTCCGGCCGTATTCAGGTGGACGTTAAAGATCCCGTGACGCTATTCAAAAAGAGAATGGGGTTTCTCTCTCTCTGCCGGTGTCCTGGCCAACAATCCCCCAAATATAACTGGACTCACGCTCCATTCCGTGGCTATTGGTGGGACGTTGCCCGCCACATTCGCTTACACAATATACAGTCACTGCACTTTACAGTATTATCCCGTGAAGCTCTCTGAGCGACCTCCCAACACGAGGTTGTTTCAGATGCAAAGATGATGATTATTATTGGAGCATCAATCTGACTGTCCTGAGACCAACCAACATAGAGAGAATCCAGGCTCCCTGTTGTTCTCCCCGCACCCCCACTCGTCGGCTTAGTTTCTCACAGGCTAAATACTTTGGGGGGTGGGGGTCGTGAGGGGTGCAAGAGAGGGAGAAAGTGAGTGGGGAGCGAGAGGGCATGGGAGCGTGATGGGGGGAGAAAGAGAGAGATAGAGAGGTGTGAGGCAGTGAGGGGGGGGGGGGTGCGAGAGAGACAGGGAGAGAGAGATGTGAGGCTGGTGCGAGAGAGAGAGAGAGAGAGAGAGGTGAGAGGCAGGCCAAAGAGAGAGAGAGGGGTGGGTGGTGGGGGGGGGGGGGGGGGGGGGGGCGGTGAGCAAGAAGTAAAGCTAAGATCTTAGACATGCAGCCTGAGACATCTCAGGATTTCAAAGCGTGAGCTTAAACAGATCATTACTATTCTGAGGAGATGGGGGTCAGAATACTGTGTAAATTAGAGCGGACGTTATAGCTCCTGCTCTCTCCCCCCCCCCCCCCCCCGCCCCCCGCCCACAGCGCACCGTACCTGACCAGTTAGCGCAGTAGAGGGCCGGAGCGAGCAAAAAAGGGGTCAGAATGGTAAGAGTGAGGTACACGCTGGAGCGCTGGCCGACGTTCAGGGGTATTTTTCCGTGGCCGGTGGAAATGCAGTCAGAACGTTAAATGAATGTGAAGTCTGGGAGCCGAGGGGATTGGCCGGGGTGAGGCCGGGGCTTAGAGCAAACAGACAGTTAATCATTGGGAGTCTTTCTGAAGTTGGCAAAGCCTTCGGTGTGGCTGAGCGTCGGAATTCCAGCTCCTTTCAGCTCGGGGTCAGCACATCGCTTGGGTTCCCCCTGAGCACCGTTGCCGCGGAGACGGCGAACGCAACCGTGAAGATGTTCAATTTTACAAAAAGGGCAAAGACCGTGACTCCCCCTGCCACCGACCCCTCCCCCACTCACCCCCCCCACCCACCCCCACCCCCACACACAGAGTCTGGGGCTGAGGGCGAGACGGACAAGACCCGGAGAGGACAGGGAAAATCCTTGCATTCATACAGCGTCCTTATCATGTCTCCCAGATGTCTCGGGGCCTTTCACAGGATTCACTGTAAAGTGTAGTGACTGTGGGACAGGCGGAATGCAAAATGGAAATCTCTCCTGAATGTGTTGCTGTGGGTGAGGGGGTGGGGGTGGGGGGGGGGGGGTGGGGGGGGGTGGGTGGGTGTGGGGGGAGCGGAAGGCTCCACAGTCAACCTCCGCTTGCACACAGTGCCTCTCACATGGGAATGCATCTCAGTCCTCGTCATCACCAGAGCGAGAGGCGTGCGAGTGGAGGCACTCGGCCAAACTCTTGACAACAATAATAATAATAATAATTCTTGTCTTATCCCGTCTTCCAGACGTCTCAAAGCTCTTCGCTCTTCACAGAATACACTGTAAAGTGAATTGACTGTATATTTTGTGGGCAATACCAGCAAACCCCAAACATACTGACGTGCTGATAGCCCTGATGGGCGTATCATTGCCATCCTCTCCTCGGGCTCCTCCCCTCGCCACCAGCGAGTGCGCGCCCCGTCTTTCCACCCCCCCCCCCCCACCCCCGCATGGCTTGTGATTGACCCGCAACTTTTGTCACTTGACCTCTGCAGGGTTCAACGGCCACTTGTGTCAGATCGACGTGGACGAGTGTGCAAGCACGCCGTGCAAGAATGGCGCCCGCTGCGTGGACGGACCCAATAAATACCACTGCGAGTGTGCGGAAGGTACCGGACCATTCTTCTCTCTTTGAGAAAAGCGTCTCATCTGTTCTGTCCTTCTCTCTCTGAACATTGTGTTGAAAGACCTCGACCAGGTCTCCTCTCAAAGGTTTCTGTTTGAGTGAAAAAAGACCACGTTTCTCATTTCTCAGACCTCTTGCACTGGGCTCTCCTCTGTACTCTCTCTCTCTCTGTGACCTTGGTGACCGCCCCAATGTTGGGGCACTGAGCACACTCAAACCTGCCTCAGATTATGACTTACCCGCCTGCTCTTTGCGTGTCCAGCGCCTTGGGACGTCCTCCCAACGGGAAAGACCTTCAGCCTCTCTACCCTCCACCCTCTGGGACTCCATCCCACGGTCCCTCCACCTCGCCTCCTCCCTTGCTTCATTCAAGACCCCCGTTTCAAGGCCCTCCTCTTAGACCGTGCCTTCGGTCACCCTCCCAGCCCTTACCCTACTCACCGTCCACTCCTGCTGATCCCAACCACCAGCTCAGGTGCAGATCCCCGACGGTCCAGCGCCTTGGGACGTCCTCCTGACGTGAAAGGCGCTGCACAGATCTAATTTGTTGTTGTTGTTCAGGCTTTGAGGACACGCACTGCGAGACTGACGTGAACGAGTGCGAACAGGATCCCTGTCACTATGGCACGTGCAAGGACGTCATCGCCAACTTCGAGTGCCTGTGCAACCCGGGCTACACCGGCCGCGTGTGTGACATCAACATCAACGAGTGTCAGAGCCAGCCCTGCCTCAATGGGGCCACCTGCCAGGACCGTGTGGACGGCTACACCTGCTCTTGTCTGAAGGGCACTGAAGGTACTTCACTCACCCCTGTCTCTCTCCCCACATCCCCTCCCCTCTGACTCGCTTCTGTATCTTCCCCCACGACTGCTCACTCAGCTAGGGTTGGCGTTTGGGGCCGTACCGGGGACTGAGGCTCCATTTGCCCCTCTCCTGCCCTGACTCCTGCCTCAGGCCTGAGGAAAAGGCGTCAGCGATGGAGCGGAAGACATCCAGTGAGTCAGTGGCTTCAGAAGAGGGGCAGGAGTTGGTGAGGGGAAACATCGTGCGGATAGATTTTGGGGGCTTTTGTGTGACTGACGTGACTGTTGTCGTGGAGAAAACTTATGTCTTTCTCTTTGGAATCTCAGGCGTGAACTGTGAGACGAACCTGGATGATTGCGCCAGTAACCCCTGCGAGTACGGCAATTGCATCGACCAGATCAACAGCTACGACTGCGTGTGCGAGCCAGGGTACTCAGGTCAGAGCCCGCCCCTACCCTTCCCTCCACACTCACTTCTTCCCTCCACACTCCTTCACTCCACACTCCCTCCCTCCACACTCACTTCCTCCCTCCCGACACAGTCACCCTCTCCCTCCACACTCATTTTCTCGCGCACTCACCCAAACTTTGACTCCCACTCTCTCTCAAATGCACTCGTTCTCCCACTTACTCTCCCACACTCTCGCGCTCACACACACACACACACACACACACACTCCCCCTCTCTTTCTCGCGCTCGCTCTGTCACACACGCACACAGGTATGGGTAATGAGACGTTCTCTGGGGCTAACATACGGTTCCCGAGGAGCCGGGTCTCGTGCCCTCTACAGTTACTGTATTAACTGTGAGTGTGTGTGGGTCTGTGTGTGTTAAAGAGCCCAGATCCCGGCACCACTGCTCACCACAAAATGTCCCGGATTATATTACAATCTCTTTCATGAGACTAATCTATAGCGAGCTCTTGCTTTTTGTAAGAGCGTTTTGCTATTATGCTTCCCTCTTTCAGGCTCCTGAGGCACAGATCGGGGTGAGGGTGGGTAAGAACGGGGAGCGAGTGGTGGGGGAAGGGAAGATGTTTGAGGGAGAGGTGGCGAGGTTGAAGTCGGGAGAGCGGGGTGGGGGTGAGAGCGGAGGGATTTGGTGGGAGGGTGGGAGGTGAGAGCACGGGGGGTGGGGGGGGGGGGGGTTGGTGCTTCTGAACTGAGTGTTGTGTCAGTGAGACTGAGTGTGTGTTTGGGAGATTGGTGAATGTCGCCAACTCAGTGAATAGGCTGAATGTCGGCGTCGGGTTCTCAGGGGTATCGGCTTTCTGTACCTGGCCGGGCAGCGTTGTGTTTCTTGCACTGACTCACGGAGGTAATAAGAGAAAGTGGCCTGATTTGACGGGAGGGGAGGGGGGGAGCACTGTGTGAGGCTGGTGGGTCCGAGGTAACTCGGGGGTGATTTAAGGTGGAGTGAATCGTGGGAACAATAACACGTTGAGGCTAATACAGTTCGGCGTCAACCTGGCTTTGTCTCCCAGGAGCGTCTGTCTGGCACTCACGTGTGTCAGGCCTCTCACCTCATGTAGGTGAACTCAAATCGGGGCAAGTTTGGCCTCAGGGACACGCACACCTACACACACGCACCTACACATATCTGCACATGTATTCACGGACAGTGACAATGATGGCCAGCAGTGTGCGCGGGGCTTTGCAATGTATCGCTGTGATGAAGCGCTGTAAAGGTTTCCTTGTGTCACGTCCCCAGGGCCCATGTGTAATGTCAACGTGGACGAGTGTGCCTCAAACCCGTGTCGCAATGGCGGGACATGCAAGGACATGATCAATGGCTTCTCCTGCCTGTGTCCCAAGGGTTACGACGACCTGGTGTGTCTGTCCGAGGTCAACGAGTGCAACAGCAACCCCTGCATCCACGGCGTGTGCAGTGACGCCGTCAATGGGTACGTGACGTGGACGCCGATCGCGGGTCAAGTCCTCTGTTAAATGTCCTCCTCCTGTCCGTCAGGTCTCCGATCTCAGCCTGTGGCTCTGTCCTTCGGGCGAGATGTTAACCCGAGGCCCCGAACTGCGATCCCAGATCCTTAACATCCACCTGAACAGGCAAAGCGACTAGGAGAATCCTAGAACATTACAGCACAGAAGGAGGCCATTCGGCCCATCGTGCCTGTGCCCGGCTCTTTGGAAGAGCCGCCCACCCAATCAGCCCCACTCCCTCCCCATATCTGTGCAAATTTTTTCCCTCTTCAAACTTCCTATCCAATTCCCTTTTTGAAAGTTGTTGCTATTATGATTACGCTTGTGATTATTATTATTGTCCTGGCGACAATCCCCCGGTTCATCGCTTACTGACTGCGGTGGTCTCACGTGTGAGTGAGATATTCCGAGCTGCGACCGGGTTGGGGGGGGGGGGGGGGGGCTTTCACAAGAAGCACAGGATCTCATAGAGCGTTCCCTTGTTCTGCCTTTTCTCAGCTATAAGTGTGAGTGTGACCCGGGCTGGAGCGACACCAACTGCAACTTGAACATCAACGAGTGTATGTCGCTGCCGTGTAGCAACGGAGGAACCTGCACCGACATGAACAACGGCTACGTGTGTGCCTGCCGCTTGGGCTTCAGGGGTAAGAGCCGCAGAACCTGTGGCAAACCACAAAATACACAGTCACTCCACTTTACAGTGTATGCCGTGAAGTGCTTGGAGACGTCTCGAAGACGTGATCAGGCGCTGTATCACATGCAAGGATTATTATTATTACTATTTCAGTGATCCGTAATGAAGGCGATTCCCTCTGCGCGCACACGTTTCCACACTGCTTACACGTGGCTTGCACACCGTTCGCACCTGCTTCACGCAAGATTCCCCCCCCCCCCGCGCGGCTCACGTTCGCCCACGGATTATGCTTGGGCATGGGGGCTCCTGACGCGTGACTTCTCACGTGTTTCACGCGTGGATTTCCACACGTTTTGCTCGTAATCTCCACCTGGGTCACTCAGTGACCAGATCAGTGTTTGAGCTTCGCCCCCCACCCCCCACCCCCCCCACCAATCCCTTCGTGGGCTGAGACGTTCTCCATTTGATTCCCCGCAGGACCCAACTGCCAGACCAACATCAACGAGTGTGCATCCAACCCGTGCCTGAACCAGGGCAGCTGCATTGACGACGTGGCTGGATACAAATGTAATTGTGTCCTGCCTTACACAGGTAACACTCTCACACTCTCAAAGTCTAAACTCTCCTTCCAATGTGCCAGCCCGGCTCCGCCGGTAGCACTTTCGCCTCTTGAGTCGGAAGGTTGTGGGTTCAAGCCCCACGGGGATCTGAAACTCACAAGTCCTCAGGTCGACACTCCAGCGCAGTGCTAGAGGAAGAGTTGCATTGTCGGAGGTACCGTCCTTTAGAATGAAGCCGAAGCCCCGTCTGCCTGTTCAGGTGGACGTAAGCGACCACTCAATCCATGGCTGCGTTCATCTACAAAATACACAGTCACCACACTTTCCAGTAATTCCTGAAGCGCTTAAAGATAACCTCCCAATGTGAAAGGTGCTATATCACGTGTAAGGATTATTATAATGCACTTTGCTGTCCTACAATAACAAGTTACATTATCCATCGCCTTTCGTGCTAGGAGTGTGCTTCAACTGGGTGGGAGGGGGGCAGAGGCAGGGAGGGTAAAGGTGGCAGAGGGCAAGATTGAAGAGATCGGTTTCAAGACGAGGAAGGAGGGGGGCGAGTTGGAGGGACTCTGGGATGGAAATCTCCCTTCTCTTTTCCAAAAAAATGTCCCGGGATCTTCTAGCGACCGGCGCAGACAGGAGCTGGGTTTAATGTCTCACCTCACGAGGCAGGAATGGAGAGAGAGAGAGAGAGAGAGAGAGAGCAGGAATGGTCTGAGAGTAAGCAGTGAGCCGCAGTGCAGTGAGGGAGGCAGGATTTGTACAGACACGATGTGCCGAATGGCTACCGGCTGTGGGTTTTGTTTCTGTGGTTCCAACTGATTCACAAAATGTTTCATCGAAACAGCTGTGCTGAGGGCTTGGCTCTGAGTTCTTTCCTGTTGTGAGTGTCTATGCAGTGATGGGCAGCAGTGGGGGTGGGGGAGAGAGGCAAACCCCCCCACCCCCGCCCCTTGCCTCTTCCCCGTCCCCTTCCCCTCTTCCCCCCCCGCCCCTCCCCCTACTCCTCCAGCTCCTGTGTTTACTTTTCCCTGACTCAATCGGAAAAAACACTGTTTTTCCGGTGACCAAAGACTGAGAGGTGGTGGTGGGGGGTTGGGGGTGGGGGGGTGGGAGAGACATGACTCCTGACGTCTTCCTGGCTGCCTGGCCTCACGGATCAGGAATGCCGGACAATTGGTGGAAGCTGGTGAGCTTCCCGTCCCAGCGCAGGTTTCCTTGGAAACACGAGAGGAAAAGGCTCCAGGGAAAGATAGAGTGCTGGGAATGGCAGTGACGGGACTGCATTAGACACGGTCTCTCCTCGCACAACAACAACAACAGCAGCAGCTCACATTTACACAGCGCCCGGCACTTACAGTGACGCCTCGGAGCCTGTCAATGAGTGGGAGGAGGGGGGAGGTGGCTACGGTCGCAGTGGAAGAACAATGACAACAACAAATAATTATATTGGTACAGCGCCTTTCGTCGGGAAGAGATGGGTTTTGAAGCAAAACGTGAAGACACACAAGAGAGGGAGTGAGATAGAGGGAGGGAGTTCCAGAGGTATTTTTTGCTGGGGTGTTGGGGCGCAGGAGAAATGGCCACCAATGGTGGCGCGGAGCAGGCGGGGACATGCAGCAAGCCCAACTTATCCTAATGGAGGGGGTTAGGGGAGCGGTGGAGGGGGGACAGGAGGAGATTGGAGAGATGGGGAAGTGCTCGGGTGTGAGGGGATTTATAGGTGATGGCTGTTTGTTGCTCGTCCACTTTCCCCGTACCCTCGGACCAGTTATGTATTTCGAGAAGGTCCGAGTGTTGGCAACCAGCCCCTCCTGGTGGCTACACCAGGAACAGCAAAGGCTGAGCCTGAGCAGAGCGAGAATCAAGTGGTGCTCCGCTTTACGGGCGATTAGCAAAGACCTGGTTTTCAGTGTCGGAGCTCTGGGGTTTGTTGGCCTTGCCCACTTGCACAGGCCGTGTAACCGTGGGAATGCTCCCTGTTTCAGGAGTGAACTGCGAGGACGTGCTGGCTCCATGCTCCGAGGACCCGTGTAAAAATGGCGGCCAGTGCAGAGAGGCCGACGATTACGAGAACTTCTCCTGCGTGTGTCCGGAGGGATGGCAAGGTAATGGCGGGTACCAGCCCCTCACCAATCCAACAGGCCTACACTGGCCGAGACCAGCTCGGAGTGTCTATCTGACACATAATCTGTCGGGATTCTGTCGTTCCTCCAGTGAGTGTCCCTCTGTCTCTCTCCAGGGCAAACGTGTGAGAAGGACATCAACGAGTGTGTTAAGAGTCCATGTCAGAATGGCGCCACGTGTCAGAACACGATGGGAGGCCACAGCTGCAGCTGTAAACCGGGCTACACAGGCCTCAACTGTGAGACTGACATCGACGACTGCCAGCCCAGTAAGTGACTCTCGTGTAGGAGATGGACCCTCACCCCATCCCAACACCCGCCCACCCAACCCAGCCACAATCCCAACCCCCCTCCCACCCCCGCCCCCCCACTCGACCTGTAATTAGATGTCTTAAAAAAAATTTAAGCGTCACAAATATAATCTTACAGACCCCAACTCAACACCACCCCCCCTCCACCAACCCAGCCATGATCCTGATGCAGACACTGACCCTGGCTTTGAACATGACCCCATCCCCGACCCAACCACCACCCCAGACCCAATCACGAACCCAACTCGACACCCTCTCCCCACCCCAACCAAGGCATGACCTTGACCTCCAGGACTCCAAACAAACCCCCTTAACCCAACCCCTGACCCAGACATAAATCATCTCCAATCCAGGCCCCAACGCAGCTGTGAGTCACAGGGCCATACCAGCCCACCTCCCCCGTTACTCTCTCCCTGCTCTGCGCTGGCCACGGAGCTTGGCTGCCACGTGCCCCGGAGGGAATGGTGCTAACCTGCCCGCTCCTCTCACAGATCCGTGCCACAATGGCGGCTCCTGTTCGGACGGCGTTGACACCTTTGTGTGCGCCTGCCTGCTCGGATTCCGGGGTCCAAAGTGCGAGGAGGACATCAACGAGTGCGCGAGCAACCCTTGCAAGAACGGGGCCAACTGCACGGACTGCGTGCACAGCTACACCTGCACTTGTCCTCCCGGCTTCAGCGGCATCCACTGCGAGAACAACGCTCCCGACTGCACAGAGAGGTAAGCGAGCGTCCAGTTCCAGCCTCCAGCACGGTGCTCGCTAATTGTCAAACACGTCGGCACGGGCGTTAAACATGGGATGTTACATACCACGTTCCATGTGCTAATCTCGAACAATAATTAGCAATCGGGTCCGGGTGTGATCTTTGGCACAAAGTTGGGGCTTGAAGTCGTTGACTGCAGCCATCTTTCTCCCCCCTCAGCCCCCCGCCCCCCACACTCAAGGTGCCAGCCATTTTGGTTACTGTTAGCAACAGAAGCCATCTTGCTTCAGCAGGAGGTCTCAGAGCTCTCAACAGTCCTGGCTTGGCATGCGAGCTGGGGGTAGGAGTCGCGGGGGGAGGGGACACTGGGAAGGAGAGAGATGACTAAAAGCATGGTCAACGATGTCCGTTTCGAGATGAGGGAGCGAATGAGTCGGAGGGCCATGAGCGGGCGGGCGGGGCGGGGAACGTGAAGCAGGCTGGTGTCCGCTGAGCGAAGGCGGCAGCCAGGTGGGCACGGTTTGAGGAGGTGGCAGAGGTCGGGTGGGGAGAGACTGTGGAGGGATTTTAAAGGTGTGAACGTGGATCTTGAACTGGATCCGCTGGGGGGTGAGTCGGGGGGGGGGGGGGGGGTGTTGTATCCCATACAGGAGGGGAAATGCTGGAGAGGTAGAGGGATGAGTATCAGAAGTTGTCGGAACAAGAGCTGACCCATTTCCATTCCTTTCCAATCTAGCGCTGGATAAAGCGTTTCGCAGCTCCTTTCCCGGGGCTTGTTTGTTTCTGGCTGTATGGGGGAAGCGGCGTAAGCAGTGTATTTATTCCCCTCCCCTTCTCTTCCAGCTCTTGTTTTAACGGTGGGACCTGCGTGGACGGGATCAACACCTTCAGCTGCCTGTGTCCCGCTGGCTTTACCGGCAACTATTGCCAGCACGATATCAACGAGTGCGACTCCCGGCCCTGCCTGAACGGGGGCACCTGCCAGGACAGCTACGGCACCTACAAATGTACTTGCCCTCAGGGTTACACTGGGATCAATTGTCAGGTCAGTAACTCGTGCCCCAGCTCACACATTACACCGAGGCCCCACCGGTGACCTGTTCAGGTGGACCCTAAAAGACCCTAATTCCAAAAAGAGAAGGGTGTTCCTCCTGGTGTCCGCTTGAAGAGTGTTCAGTGCATGCACAGAGCGTGGTTGGCGCTTGCAGAGCGTGTACAGTGTGTGTGCGTAGTGTGTTGTTCGATGCGTGCAGGAAGCGTGTTTAATGTTTGTGTAGATCGTGTTCAGTGTATCTGTGAAGCGTGTTCGGAGCGTCTGCTGTTCCGTGGCAGTGTTCTCGCGTGATCTCGACTGATTTTTTTTTTCTGTTTTTTTTGCCCCGGTTTCTCCCCAGAACCTGGTGCGCTGGTGCGACTCGTCGCCGTGTAAGAATGGCGGCACGTGCTGGCAGACGGGGATCACGTACCGGTGTGGGTGCCAGAGTGGCTGGACCGGCCTGTACTGTGACGTGCCCAGCGTGTCCTGCCAGGTGGCCGCCAAGCAGCAAGGTATGTAACTGAACAGGTTATCTCTTACCTCCAGCCTGCGTCTCCCCGGAGTTGGGTTGATTGTCCCGTACCTTGGAGCCCTCCTGACGTGAAAGGCGCTATACAAATGTGATTTCTTGCTGTTGTTGAGTCCTGTAGAGCAATCGCCTCGCAAGCGAGAGGTCCCGGGTTCGATTCCCGGGTGGGCTGAAACCTTAGGCAAGTTGCCTTACCCAACACGCCTCCGTTTACCTCGCAGTTAAGTAGGAATCCAGTTGTTAGTCAATTGACGTATCGCTCCTCTGGGCGTAATAATTCCTTTTCTTAAAAATAATTGGTTACGTAAATCCACGATTTCGCCCACAAATATACACAATCAAACCAAAGTGAACTGTTTTGAGACGTTTTCAAAGACGTGAGAAGGCGTTATATCAAATACGAGGATTATTATTGTGATGATGATGATTGTCCTGTGCAGGTGTGGACGTGGAGCAGCTTTGCCGGAATAACGGGCTGTGCCTCGACGCCGGGAACACACACCACTGCCGCTGCCAGGCTGGCTACACCGGCAGCTACTGCGAGGAGCAGGTCAACGAGTGCTCCCCCAACCCCTGCCACAACGCTGCCACCTGCACCGACTACCTTGGGGGCTATTCCTGCCAGGTCTGTCCACACCGCACCAACCCAGCGCCTGCCCCCAGCCACGCAGCCCAAGATAATAGCCGTTTATCCGAGACTCTATCCTGCACGAAGGCTACAATGGCTGCCGCGTTTGTCCAGAGATACACAGTCACTACACCCTTGAGTTTAGAAGGTTGAGGGTTGATCTCATTGAGGTATTTAAAAAAAAATGGAGGGATTCGATAGGGGACGCTACAGAGAACCTGTTTCCTCTGGTGGGGGAATCCAGAGCTGGGCCATTTAGGAGTGAAATCAGGAAGCATTTTTTCACACAAAGAGTTGTGGAAATCTGAAGCTCTCTTCTCCCCAAAGGCTGTGGATTATGGCTGGATCCATTCACGATTTCAAGGCTGAGGTGGATACATGTTTGTTAGGTCAGGGTATATCAGGGGATATGGGGCAAGGGCAGCTAATTGGAGTTGAGGTACATATCAGCCATGATCTTATAGAATGGCGGAACAGGCATACTGGGGGAGTGGGGGAGGTTGCGGGTGAGGTCTGGGCTGGCCGGGGTGACTACATGTGTGTGTGTGTGTGTGTGGTTGGTGCTGAGCCTGTCTGACTCTCTTTCTCTCTCTCACTGACAGTGTGTGGCCGGGTACCACGGCATCAACTGCTCCGAGGAGATCAACGAGTGCCTCTCGCAGCCCTGTGAGAACGGGGGCACCTGCATCGACCTCATCAACACCTACAAGTGCTCCTGCCCTCGGGGCACACAAGGTATCAGCCTCCCCCTGCACCCACTCTCCCTCCCTCCCTTCCCCCACCCCGCTCTCCCTCCTCCCCCCCCCCAACTCTTCCTTCCCCCCCACTCTCCCTTCCTCCCCCACCCCCATTGTGTGTGTGTGGAGGGGTATATATGGAGGGGAGGCAGGCTGTGTGTGAGTGTGGGGGGTATATTTCCGGTGGGTTGGTGGGGCAGGCTGAAACCACTCTGGCGCTGGGTCCTGACCCCCTTCCTCTCTCTCTCTCTCACAGGCGTTCACTGTGAGATCAACGTGGACGACTGTGCGCCCTTTGGGGACCCTGACAGCCACGAGCGCAAGTGCTTCAACAAAGGCCGCTGTGTGGACAGGGTGGGGGGCTACAGCTGTATCTGCCTGGCTGGCTTCGTGGGCGAGCACTGCGAGGGAGACGTCAACGAGTGTCTGTCCAACCCCTGTGACGCCCGCGGCACCCAAAACTGCGTCCAGCTGGTTAACGATTACAAGTGCGAGTGTCGGCCCGGCTACACAGGTCAGCCCCTGCCCAACCCTGACCGTCACACCTTCATCTGCGGCTCACACTCCAGCACAGCGCAAGGGGGTGTGGGGGCTGGGTGGTGGTCTGGGGTGGGAACACTGTCCTTCAGATGAGATCCCATCTTCAGAATGCCTTCCTCTTTGAACGAGTGGTCACCTCCCCTTTCCCTATGCCTCGGCGTCAGCCTCTGCCACTGTCGGTTGCTCCCGAGATGCTCCCCTACCTGAGCAGTGCTATAGAAATTGTTGTTGGTAAACCAAAGCCATCTTCCCTCCTCCACTCCCAATTGCCCTCTACCCCTCTCTGATCCCAACCCTCTGGGCTCAGGTAGACCACTCCCTCCCCACCATACAGTTAGTGCTGACTGCGGTGATTGCTGTGTTTCAGGGCATCGGTGTGACATGGTGTTTGATGGGTGTAAGGACCGGCCGTGCCGCAACGGCGGGGCCTGCGCCGTGGCCGGGAATACAGCATACGGATTCATCTGCCGCTGCCCTCCTGTGAGTACCACACCACGTCACTGTGTCGCCGTGTGTCACTGTGTCGCCGTGTGTCTCTGTGTCGCCGTGTGTCACTCGTGTGTCGCCGTGTGTCACTCTGTGTCGCCGTGTGTCACTGCGTGTGGCTGAGCCTCTCTGTGTCCTGTGTCTCAGGGTTACGACGGGGCCACGTGTGAGAACAAGGTGAGTCAGTGTGGAGCCCTGCACTGTCCACACGGGAGCACGTGTGTTTACCGGCACGGCACCACCCACTGCCTGTGCCCCACCGGCTTCACCGGCCCCGAGTGCCAGTTCCCGACCAACAGCCACTGCGAGGTCAACCCCTGTTACAACGGCGGCACCTGCGAACCCAGGCCCACCGCCCCCTACTACCACTGCCGCTGCCCCCCACTATTCAACGGCCTCCAGTGCTTCATCTTGGACTACAGCTTTGTGGGGGGCGAGGGGCAGGACATCACTCTGCCCCCCGACCAGGACGTGAGCTGTGAGGTGTCGGAGTGCGCGATGCTGGCTGGGAACAGGCTGTGTGACGCCCGGTGCAACACACACGCCTGTCACTGGGACGGCGGCGACTGCTCCCTCAACTTCAACAACCCCTGGCAGAACTGCTCGCTCTCGCTCCAGTGCTGGCGGTACTTCGCCAACAACCGGTGCGACGATCAGTGCAACACCCCCGGCTGCCTGTACGACGGCTTCGACTGCCAGAGCTTGGAGTCGCATTGCAAGTGAGTGACAGCCGGGGAGGGGCTCGGTGGCGTGGGGGGCGGTGGGGTGAAGGGTGGGAGAGGGGCGGGCCGAGGGATATGCATACGGGGCACAGGGGCGGGGCAGGAGACTGAGGAGGGGGCTGCTACCCGGGGTCAGAAGCAATCTGAACTTGCGAAAACCCATCCCCGTGCTGAAGAGTCTCCAAACCCAAACTTGGAATTCCACGTATCCCACCTACACCAGGGAATCTCAGTGGGAATCTCAAGAGAAAGATTGTTGGAATGGAATGCGCTCTCTCTCCCTGGAGGGACTCATCCAACTTACCCGATTCTGGAAAGTGTTAGGAGCGGGATGGCAAGAGCCAAGGCTTGGGAACCTCAGTGTGTGCGTTGGGGTAACTGCCGGGGTGTAATAGCTTGCCCATTGAGAGCACTGTCTGTCTGTGGGAGCGGGGGGCAGGAGTTGGATTCCTCCTTTGACCATGTTCGTTCCGTGGCCTGTTTTCCTCAGCCCCCTGTATGACCAGTATTGCAGGGATCACTATGGGGATGGACACTGCGACCAAGGCTGCAACAACATGGAGTGTGAGTGGGACGGGCTGGACTGCGCCAACGACAAGCCGGAGAAGTTGGCGGACCGGACGCTGGTGGTCATTGTGCTGGTGCCACCCCAGCAGCTACGGAACGAGTCTGTGGGCTTCCTGCGGGAGCTCAGCAAGTTACTGCACACCAACCTCAAGTTCAAGAAGAAGCCGGAGGGTGACGACATGATCCTCCCCTACTTCGGGGACGAGGAGGAGGTGGACAAGCGGCACGTCAAGCGGTCTGTGGGGGAGCCGGCCTGGGGAACGGGGACGGACAGTGTCTGGTCTCTCTACACCGCCATCACCCCCCGAGCCCGTCGCGAGCTGGAGCAGAAAGAGGTCAAAGGGTAAGTCAGTGCACCGAGCACTTGGGCGCCTCCCTGAGACTGGTTTTGGGAAGCGCACTGAATGCTGCCGGTCCCCTCACTGTGGGGGTAGGAATTCTGTGCACCACGTGGGAACCGTGAATGTACATTAGTCACCCCGATTGGGAAGCATATCAAGATGGGGTTGGTACAGTTACAGGCAAGATAGGCTTCTTCTAGTGTGTGTTAAGAGATACACCTGTGGCATTCTTCTCTCAGTCGCCGTGTCGGTCTCTCTCAGTGTGCGGGCAGGGAGGATTTGAAGCTGTGTTGGTCAGTTGTGGGATGTGCTAACAGCCACTGGGTTCCTCCCCACAGTTCCATCGTGTACCTGGAGATCGACAACCGGCAATGTTACCAGACCTTCAGCGAATGCTTTGCCAGCGCCACCGAAGTGGCCGCCTTCCTGGGAGCCATGGCCTCTCAGGGCAGCCTGCAGTTCCCGTACGACATTGAAGTTGTGAAGAGTAAGTTATCTCCATCTGTCCTTGGGGGGGGAGGGGGGGTGGATCTTCGATTTTCAGATCTTGTCACTCATCTTCAAATCCCTTCATGCCCTGGCACCTCCCTAACTCTCCGACCTACTCAATCCACTACCCGCCTCCTCCGCTCAACTGGCCCTGGCCTCCTGCTTGTCCCTCGTGCCCTCTGTTCCGCCAATGGTGGCCTCGCTTTCAGCCACTGCGCCCCAAATATCTGTAACACTCTCCCTCAATCCCTCCGCCTTGTCTTCCCCTTCCCCATCTTCAGATCGCGCCTGAAGACCTTTCTTTTTGATTGTGCTTACGGTCACCTCCGCCACTGTCAAGCGCTCGAGGACGGTACCCTGCGCGAGGAGCGCTGTATGAATGCAAGATGCTGTTATTGTTGGGGCGAGATGCTAAACCGAGATCCGGGCTGTGCCTGTTCAGGTGGATGGAAAGATCCTATTACCCTATTCGAAAAGAGAAGGGAGTTTCTTCATCTCGCTTCTTAAGTAACCCCCTCCCACCCCCACCCTCCTGATCTATGCATTGCAGAAGTGTATAATTAAGACGTCTCAAAGGGGGTTAGCGTGAGAGCTTATCAGTTGAAAATCATTAGTAAAAAAGAATCGATTACCAGTCCGGGAACGAGCTGCCTTTGTAGAGTGTCGACCCACAGAAATCCCCAGATTTTGGCAGATTAATACGAGCGGGATAATTTGATGATTTGCTAATCCTTTGCTTTGCAGTGGAGTGTGGAGGGAGGGGTGGTGGTGGGAGTGCGGGGTGGGGGGGGGGGGGGTAGGGTTCAGCTCGATCTGGAGTTTAAAACGAGCCGAGGTTGTGAGGAGTGTCGGGGGCGTTTTTTTTTTTTTTTGCATCTCTGATCGCAGGCATATAAATGAAGATGTGTTCTGAGTTTCGCCGTCAGACTGGATTCGCTTTCCGTGTCGAACGCTCACTGTTTTACACTCGCTCCGTGTGTGTACGCATCGGTTTAACGCAGCCACTCTCTCTCTCTCTGTGACCCCCCCACCCAACCCCCTCTCTCTCTCTCTCTCTCTCTCTCTCCCCTCCCCAGGTAAAGATTTCTCCATCGCCCCCAACGCCACCCTCTACCCGATGTACGTGGTGGTCTCCGCGCTGCTGTTCCTGGTCTGTATCGGGGTGGGGGTCCTGGTGTCTCGGAAGCGCAGGCGGGAGCATGGGCAGCTCTGGTTCCCCGAAGGCTTCAAAGTGACCGACTCCAGCAAGAAGAAACGGCGGGAGCCAGTGGGGGAGGACTCCGTCGGCTTGAAGTAAGTGGGTGTCTTGTCACCTCGTTGCCGACTGCTCACGTCTCGGTAAACTGCTGCCGTTTTGTGATGATTTAAACCAAGAGAGGACATCAGCGCCTTCACGCCCCGGTAACTTCACCGCAGCGCTCTCCAAACCCAGCTCCACTCCTCGGTGCCTATTCGGGAAGGCGGGTGTTGAAAGATTCTGCAGCGCTGCAGGAAAAGAGAAGTGGGTTTCCCACCCCCCCCCCCCCCCACCACCCAACCCCACCGTGTCCTGGTCTGGCTAACGTTCCTCAGTCACTGTCCATGACAGCAATGGTCTGTGAGGTACTCGGACATGTTGGGCGCTGGATCGGGAGCAGAAATGGTTATTGTGGGAATCAGTAAGTGGTCGGGCTCGGCTCAGGGGCTTCACTTGGTCCCGGCCAGCACCCCCACCACACCCCGCAGGACTAGGACCACAGGCACTACTCAGTGTCTCTGGTTCTCTTTAATATATTTTGACCTTTATCCCTAGTCATATGCATGTGTGAATTTGTTTATTTTTTTTGTGTGGGTCTATCTCTGTTTCTTGTGCGTATATACTGTGTATCTGTTTTTGTGTGTGTATGTCTATTGCGTGTATGTCTATTCTATGTATGTGTATGTATATATCCCTGTTCTGTGTGTGTGTATCTATTTGTCTTTCCGTATTATTTTTGTCTGTGTATCTCTCACTGTTCATTTCTTTTGCTTCTCCCTCTCTCTGTGGCTCGGTGATTCTGTCTGTCTGTCTGTCTGTCTGTCTGTCTTTCTCTCTCTCTCTTTCTCGTTCTCTCTCTCTCACTGTGTGTCTGTAGCACACAAACCCATTTCATTCCTTGATTTGATTGACAGGCCTCTGAAGAGCTCGTCTGACGGGGCTCTGATGGATGACAACCAGAATGAGCACTGGGCTGAGGACGACCCCACAGACAACAAGAGGTTCAAGGTAAAGGCTCCGTCCATCCCCGTGGTTTAGCGCCCATCTACCACGACCCAACTACACAGACAACAACAACTAGCCTTTATATCACGCAGGCTAGCGCCTCAGAGCGCTTGACAGTGCCAGAGCACAAGGCCGAGCCAGGGGGAGATAGGGCGGTGACCGTAAGCACGGTTGAAGGAGAAGGTCTTCAGCCACAAATTGAAGATGGGGAAGGAGGGGGCAAGGTGGAGGGATTGAGGGGGAGAGTTCCAGCGGCTGAAAGCACGGCCATCAATGGTGGAGCGGAGGGGACGATGAACAAGTACACGTGTGCAGCCCAGCCTGTGGTAGACAGGGAATGACGCCTGTGTTCTCTCTCGCAGTTCGATGATCAAACAATTCTCTCAGACCACGAGGACCAGACTGACCACAGACAGTGGACACAGCAACACCTGGACGCTGCCGACCTTCGCATCCCGTCCATGGCCCCGACCCCACCCCAGGGAGAGATCGACTCCGACTGTATGGATGTCAACGTCAGAGGCCCAGGTACGTCACAACCACACAGCGTCCGTGTGACTGAGTGCAGCATCCTGTGTATTATATAACAGCTGGGGTTGCAGGGAAACTGCAAGTCGTGTAGTAATCACCGATGAGCATGCGGAATCCAAAGCAGCCGGTAAACACGCACGCGGTGGGGGTGGGGGGAACAAGACTACATTTCTCCGCCATTCAGTGCGTCTTGACCTGACACTTACCGGCAAGGATTGGGATCGCATTGAACCGCGGCAAGGAGGTGATCAATACGACTAGTGCAAGCGATTCTAAGTGGTTTTGATGGGAAACTGAATGGGACTCGGGTGCGTGTATGACTTAGGCGACTGAACGATTGATACAGATAAGACTTGCGCAAGTTTTAACTGTATAACACTGCGTTACGGGGGTGGGGGGTTGGTGTGGAGGCTCCTTCTACAGGGTGACCAAAAAGTCATGATACCATAGCAATGTCTAATTAAGTCTTAATTGATATTATACGATTTTTTTTTAGATAATCGAGTAGTTATCGCAACTTTTTTTTATATCCCCTGTGGTGTACGACACACTCCGTGTTGCGGCGTGTAATGCGTACATGCGTAGTACATGTGTGTAGCTGATGCAGCCTTTGTGTGTCGCTCTGTGCAGACGGATTCACGCCACTGATGATCGCCTCGTGCAGCGGTGGGGGCCTGGAGACTGGGAACAGCGAGGAGGAGGGCGACGACGCCTCCGGGAACGTCATCTCCGATTTCATCTATCAGGGAGCGAACCTCCACAACCAGACGGACCGCACGGGAGAGACGGCGCTGCACCTGGCCGCACGCTACGCTCGCTCGGACGCCGCCAAGCGCCTGCTGGAGGCCAGCGCCGATGCCAACGTGCAGGACACCATGGGCCGCACCCCCCTCCACGCCGCTGTGGCAGCCGATGCGCAAGGGGTCTTCCAGGTACCAGCACCCGTGCCCCCCACCCCCACCATCAGGGTTAGAGACACAGTAAAGCTCATCAGCTGCCCCAATTCTGACATCACCCGACTCCCCCCAACACACGTAGTGTGGAGCAGTGGAGCATCACTGTTTTGGTGATTAGATTAGATGCTGGGAATCCTGGCTGATTTTTCTCCAGCGCTAACCAGGGGGGGAGGTAGGGGTGGGGGGGACCAGGAGAGACTGATTATAACCCTGACCTCTTCAACCCCACCCCCCGATGCCCACAACCGTGCTTTACTCTCTAGCCAATAGGGCAGCTCCTCCCCACCAACACCAAGTGCCAGGTTTTTGTGAGGATTTGACAATAATTGCGTTTGATGTAGGGCCTTATTACGTCGTTCAGACTTCTCTCAAAGCGCTTCACAGGTTATATTGTAGAGTGAATTTTGTGATTGAATTAAGGTCTCTCTGCCCCCCCCCCCCCCCACCACCACCCTGCACTGGCCCGAACAGGGAACATTCTGACCTGTTTTCCCGACTCGTTTCCCGGCAGATCCTGATCAGGAACCGGGCCACTGACCTTGATGCCCGGATGCACGATGGGACAACACCTCTGATCCTGGCTGCCCGCCTGGCGGTGGAGGGGATGGTGGAGGAGCTGGTGAACTGCCACGCTGACGTCAACGCCGTGGATGATTTTGGTATGGGGTCCACGGCTTTCTCACCTGTTATCTCTCTTGTGGCGGAAAGTGCTGACTCAGGGCATTGACTGGTGATTTGGGCAGGGTGCAGGGTTTGGGGTGGGGCATGTTGGTTGGGGTGGGGGGGATTGTTGATGGCTGAGAGTTTCTGCTCTCTTGATACGTTGTATTTTGTGCTGTAGGAAAGTCCGCCCTGCACTGGGCCGCAGCTGTGAACAACGTGGAGGCCACTGCGGTGCTGCTGAAGAACGGAGCCAATAAAGACATGCAGGACAACAAGGTGAGGGGCGAGCGAGGAGGGGTTTGGTGGGGAGCAAGGGGGAGGGTTAAGTGGGGTGCAAGGGGTGGAGGGGGGGTAAGGATGGCGGAGGGCGTTGGCGAAGCGTGGATAAGAAACTGCTCCTCTTCCAGGGTTGTCCTTCCAGCTTCCTCCCAACCCCCCACCTTGCTCCAGGAAGGAGTTATGTTGCCCCCAAACACATTTCAGCTGTTGATGTAGAGAGTAGTGGGTTACATAGAGGCATACGGTGTTGAGACAGGTCAGTCAGCCCAACTAGTCTGTGCTGGTGTTTATACTCCACACTAGCCTTCGCCCCTTCTATATCATACACCTCTGGTTCCTTCTCCCTCTCGTCTGCGATGGATAAAGTCAGGAAATGAGTGTAAGTGGGGCACATGTGGACATATAGATTGAGGGTAGGATTGCGCTGTGGCTGGGGAGGAGGGGGGAGGTGTGCAGGTGCGAGGCTGACACTTTTCCCTGTTTGCCGAGCAGGAGGAGACGCCGCTCTTCCTAGCAGGGAGGGAAGGCAGCTATCAAACGGCCAAAATCCTGCTCGACCACTTCGCCAACCGGGAGATCACCGACCACATGGACCGGCTTCCGCGGGACATCGCCCAGGACCGCATGCACCATGACATCGTCCGGCTGCTGGACGAGTACAACCTGGTGCGGAGCCCCGCCCTGCCCGGGGGCCCCACCCTCTCGCCCCCAATCTGCTCCCCCACCGCCTACCTGGGCAACATGAAGCCCACAGCGCAGGGCAAAAAGGCACGGAAAACCAACGGCAAGGGTCTGGGCGGAGGCAACGGCAAAGAGGCCAAGGACGCCAAAGCCAAGCGGAAGAAGTCCCAGGACGGGAAGATTCTGCTGGAGAGCTCGGCCGTGCTGTCCCCTGTGGATTCCCTGGAGTCTCCTCACGCCTACATGTCAGACGTGGCCTCGCCACCACTGATGCCCTCCCCGTTCCAGCAGTCGCCCTCCATCCAGCTCAACCACCTGCAGGGGCTGCCCAGCGACGGGCACCTGAACGTGACTCATCTGAACCTGAGCGGGAACCAGGAGCTGGGGCTGGGGGGCGGCAGGATGACCTTTGACTCTGTGCCCCCTCGTCTGTCGCACATGTCCACCGTCGGCAGCTCGGCCTTAACCAACGGCCCCATGTCCCTGGGTATGGGAGGTGGCGGCAATGCCTCCATCGGTAACCCCTGCGATTGGCTGTCGCGGATGCAGGCGGGCTTGGTGCAGAACCAGTACAACCCCATGCAGAGCTCGATGCCACCACACGCCGCCATGCACCAGCCCGGGCCGGGGCTCCAGCGTGGCATCATGCCCGCCCTGCACAGCCCCTCGCTCTCCCAGATCATAAGCTACCCAGGCCTCTCCAACACCCGGCTCTCTCAGCCACACATGATGCAAGTGCAGCAGATGCAGCAGCTGCAACAGAGCATGCAACAGCAGCAGCAACAGCAGCAGCAACAACAACAGCAGCAGCAACAGCAGCAACAACAGCAGCAACACAACGCCATGTCCAATGCCAACGGGCACCCCATCGGCCAAACCTACTGCAGTGGGGACCTGGGGCAGATGGACCTCCAGCAGCTGCAAATCCTCAGCGCTCAAGAGCCCCAACACCTGCAGACCTCGCTGCCCACGTCCCTGGGACAGTCCATGACCACCACCCAATTCCTGACCCCCCCCTCGCAACACAGCTACACCTCGCCCATGGACAACACCCCAGGCCGCCACCTCCCTGCCCCCGATCACCCCTTCCTCACCCCCTCCCCCGAATCCCCGGACCAGTGGTCCAGCTCCTCTCCTCATTCCAACATGTCGGATTGGTCGGAAGGAATCTCCAGCCCCCCAACCAGCATGCAGTCACAAATGGGACACACCCCAGATCACGTGTTCAAGTGACTTCATGCGTGTGGGGCTCAGCCTGATGTGACCTCTGCCTCCTGCCCGCCCCCCCCCACCCCATTGCCCCCACCCCCTCCATCCCCCACCCGCCAACCCCCTCCAATACCTCTCCCACCACCCAGACTGCAGGCAGTTGACATTCTGACTGAAGGAATCTTTTTTTCGCAAAAGGAAAAGGATTATTAAGTGTGTTTTTTAATATAAATGTGGAGAGAGAGCGTGTTTTATTCTTTCTGTTTTAGTATTTATTTCTGTTCCGTTTTGTTTTGTTGAGTCTTATGCGAGCGACACGGCTGCCTTGTTATTTATGAGCCGTGGGTTTGGTGTTACAGCTGCCCGTGTCCTGTTGGGTTTGTAACGTAAGCTCGGCAGTGTCCCCGGACAGTCAGCGGGAGCGAGCAAGAGAGAGTCGTTGCCTTCCCCCACCCCACCCACCCCCACCCCCAGCCCACCGGCACTGAGCGAGGAGCTCCCGCCGTCCACAGAGATTCCGCTCTGTGTAAAGGAGATTTGGGCAGATTATTCGCGTTCATCCACTTTATAGGAAACTTTGTGATTTTTTAAAAAAAATGTATTGTTATTGGGGAAAAAAATGGTTTGACTTATATTTATTTATAAGTTGAAAATGTTTTAGGCGAGGGGAGGGTTACTTGCGTTTGCTCACACTCGCACACTTGCATTGACACACACAGACACACACACACGTGTGCACACTACCAGTGACACAGACACACACACCCACATGCTGATTTACTCACACACGGCTTGGTATGCTGAGTGTTGACATATATTTGAGCACGCTCTTATTGGCGCGTTCACACTTGTCGCCACGTGAGCGCGCACACACTCGTGGCCAACGGAAAAAGATAGGCGCTGGTTTGATGGTGAGTGTTCACATTGGGTGTAAATTGTGTACAATGTCTTAGGGCAGGAAATCTACCCAGAGTAGCCTGGAAATCGATGCCGTCTTTCAGTATTACAGCGGCTAACATTAACCTTATTCCCACTTCTCGTATTGTTTAAAACTCTTCTGAGTAACGCAGACTCTGAATCTAAAGGCAAATCTAAGGTATCTAAAAGTATGTCTGTCGTCTTAATACTTTGTGGATGAAATTATTTAATTTTTAAAAAAAAAACAATTGGGAGTCTCTTCTTTTTTTTAAAAAAAAGCCAGTGTTTGTAAGCGAAGGTCTCGTCTATTTTCAGTACTGCAGAGAAAAGTATTGCCGCTAAATTATTTTAAAGAGAGAAGAGAAATTGGGGGAATTGTATCTTGGGGAGCCTGTAGCACTGTGAGTGGGGTGCGAGCGGGAGTATAGAAAATATATATTCAGTTTATATATATACATATATATATAATATAGAGGTGATGTTTGCTATCTTCATGGGTCCCAATGGGTTGAACACAATTCCTGGGTGGGGGGAAAGCCTGTGGCTGTCACCCCCTTCTTGACAGATCATCCTCAGAATATATTCAACAAGTATTAACAGACTGTTCAGCCCCTTCTTACAGGAAATAAATTGACTGCCATCCCTCCCTCGCCACTAGATGATGTCCGAGAGAGCAGCCGTCCAGGTCTGAACAAAAAGGGATGTTTCCAGAGAGGGGAATGCTGTCTCCTGTTGGCCGATGTAGTGTAACACAACATCAGGCTTAACACGTGGCGAACACTAACCCTTTTGTGTCCGTTCCTCGTTTCCCACTGCACTAAATTGTCCCGATGGTAAAGTCACTCCCGAAAAATCCAGCGCCAAACCTTTCAGTGCAGCTGGACTCCAGAACATAAGAATTTGCTCGGCAAAGGTCCATCCATTTCGCTTTCCACCATCCTGGCAGTCGCTTGCACACACGTCACGTCCCAAATATATCTAGATATCACAGACTCTGAAACCATACTGCGGGAGGGAGACGGACCACTTCCCGAGCGGAGACTAGCACCATCCTGGCCGGGGGGGCAGGGGGGATTTGTCACAATTAAATGGCCCACGTGAGGACGGGGGGTGGAGATGAGTCGTGCCACAGTGTTTCTCCCGAGACACGGAATTATAGTAACTTTGCCAAAATATGCGTTAGCGAAGACGAGGAGCCTCTTTGAGGAGATGTGTGTAAAGGGACTTAACTTCCCTGCAGCGAGTATTCAGGACGCTTTTCTTCTGCGTTAAACCGTGTAAATAAAAAGTTTTTTTGAAAAGAAAAAAACCGCGAAAAGATTTTGTTTCAGAAATCTGAATGACTTTTAACGAGACTGTTACACGTCGTAATGAAAGAGAAACACTCCGCACGGTGTTGGTTTTCTTCCGTCACGTTTTATAAACTAGAGAATACAATTTAGTTTACCAGCCTAAATGAAATGTCTGTATGTATGTACGTACGTATCCCAGAGCAATGGCACAGTGTGACCACATTGTTGCATCATTGATTTTGTAAAATGGTCTTACAATAAACTGCCAACTGGCACCTAGATTTTATTAATCTCTGTCTCTCTTGTAAATGCAATAAAAACAATTTTCACAATAAGTAATAATGATCTGAGCGCTTGAAAAAAACACCTTTAATGTCAAGCATCTCGAAGATATTGATCTCACAGTCTAGACTGTGGGTTTGCACCCACCATAATAATCCTTCAAATTGCTATCTTTGCATAGCGCCTTATCACATCATCAAGACATCTCAAAGCACTTCACAAGATTTTGCTGTGAATTTGCAGACTGTATTTCCAGGCAAATGTGGCCGCCAATGTACACATAGCAGTGCCATACAAACATGTCCCTTCTCTTTTTGACCGTGGTATGTTTAACATGCACCCGAACAGGCAAAATGGGACCTTGGTTTAACATCTCATCCAAAGGACGGCACTTCCGACAATGCATCACTCCCCCAGTAGTACATTGGAGTGGCAACAACAACAACAAAATAAAATTTTCTATAGCGCCATTCACGTCGGAAGGACATCCCAAGGCGCTGGACACTTAAGGGTTTGAACCCGAGCTAGGGGTTGGAATCCAGGGAGGTGGGATGGTGGACAAAGTCCCTGTCAAAGAGGAAGGTCTTCAGATGGGACTTGAAGGAAACGAGAGTTGAAGGAAGCAAAACAGAAGCAAGTTCTGAAGTGGGGCTTGAATCCGCAACCTTCTGACTCGGAGACAAAAGTGCTACCAACTGAGCCAGGCTGACAACCTCCTGACAAGAGCACGACCAACTGTTGCAGTGCAATTTTGAATCCTCGAGAGTTTTTTTGGACCCTTTGTTTCTACTCCAGAAGGTACTGACATGCTGGGGGCAATTCCACTGGCGCTCACCAAACTACTCTTCATTTGTGAGTGTTGACCAATGTCACAGGATATTATTTGACTGGGGGGGGGGGGGGGGGGGGTGGTGAGGTGGATGTGAGGGAGGGAATGAGTTAGAGGGACTCTGAGATGGAATTCCAGAGAGTGGGGGCAAATAGGCTGAAATACTGGAAATCTCAGGGTATATTGGAAAGACCAACCACCCAAATGGGGTGGGTAGGGCGGGGGGAATGAACCTCGTTGAGTGAAGAGAGCATCCAGGGCTGTACGTGAAAGGTGCTATACAAATGTGGAGTCCTGTAGCTCAGTGGTTAGAGCACTCGCTTTGCAAGCGAGAGACCTGTGTTCAATTCCAGGCAGAGGGCGAAACCTTGGGCAAGTTTCCTTGCTCCACACTAATAATCCCTCCAAAACAAAGCAATAATAAATTGGTCATTTTCAATCTACGACTGTTTGTGGGACATTGGTGTGCGCAATTGGCTATTGGCTGCCGCGTTCGCCCACAAAATATAGTCAATTCACTTTACAGTGTGTTCTGTGAAGCGCTTTGGGACGCCCTCCCGACGTGAAAAGCGCTATATCAAATGCAAGGATTATTATTATTATTAATCTTGTTGTTGCACGGTTTGAGTGCAAAAAAAGGTGAACCAATTCTGCTGCATTTTTAACTGTTGACCACACGAGGGTGGCAAAGACATTGAAATCAGTGACCAAGTCAGAGAAATCCGCATTGCTCCCAAGGCAGTTTGCTGATGGACCAGCCAACCTGGACCTTCCAGAGGTGTTGGCGGGGGGGTGGGGAGGGACTTCTTGTGACTGAGCTTGTTCTAAGGTGACGCGTTTGGCAACAAAACATGAGAATTGAGCCTACCCTCTGTGACGGTCTCAGGTTTTTTTTGGGTTATGTCTAACACATGCAGAAACCCACCACAATGCTTGGGAGTGACCAAACCAGACAAGAGTTCCACTTATGTATTCTCGCCTAGACGTGGAAGTTTCCCTGTGTCTACAAAGAAATATGCACTCCCTCCCTGGAGGCGTGCATGCTGCTTTCCTTCATTCATTTCGGAGCGAAACGTTGGGCAAGTTTCCTTCCTCCACACGCCTCTGTTTACCGAGCAGTAAGTAGGAACCCAGTGTTAATCAATTGCTGGATCGCTTTCCGGCGCTGATAATCCCTCCAAAAATAATAATGATGTGGTCATTCAATCCATGACTGTTTGTGAGCCAATGTTGCGTGCAATTGGCTGCCACGTTTCGGCCACAAGATACAGTCACTCCACTTTACAGTATTTTCTGTGAAGCGCTTTGAGACGTCTCGACGACATGATAAGGCGCTATATCAAATGCAAGCATTATTATTATATTAATATCATTCCGGAGTGTATTAAAATAAATTATTCCCTCCATTTAGTATAGCACCTTTTGCAGCTGGAGGACGTCTCAGGGTATGCTGGAAGGTGTAGTGACCGTGTTTTTTTTTGGGGGGGGTGCAAACGCAGCAGCCAATTTGCGCAACAGCAATGACCGCTAACAGGTAGCTCCACCCTATTTGCTGATTGCGGTCGCATCACTTTGTTTTTTCACACCCGACGCGAAAGGCGCCATACAAATGTAATCTTGTTGTTGTTGTTGTTTACAGTAAAATCCTGTGAAGTGCTTTGAGGCTCCCTCCTACCTCTCCGACCTACTATCCCCCGACTTACCCGCCCGTACCCTCCGTTCCTCTGGCTCCGGTCTACTCCACGTCCCCCGCCCCAACCGCCCTACCATCGGTGGCCTTCAGCCTCTCAGCCCCGAGGCTCTGGAACTCCATCCCCAGTGCCTTCGCCTTCGCTTCCTCCCTTTCCTCCTTCAAGGCCGGTCTCAAGACCTTTCTCTTTGGCCGTACCTTCAACTCCCCTCACCCTGACCATCTCCTCCCTCCTCGCCCCCTCCCTCCCCTCCCCTCACCCTGACCATCTCCCCCCTCCTCGCCCCCTCCCTCCCCTCCCCTCACCCTGACCATTTCCCCCCCCAAGGCTCGGGTCCCGACCCAACTGTCCAGCGCCTCGGGACGTCCTCCCGACGTGAGAGGCGCTCTGTAAATGGAATCTTGTTGTTGTTGTTGTTGTCGTCGTCGAGGCGTCTCAACAGCGTGACGCGGCGCTTCGGCAAACGCGCGGCTCATCATTGCTGCGCCGAACACACGGGGCGTCCGGTGCAGACTCTACGCCCCTTCCTTCCCCCGTCTCTCAGTGGGAGGGAAGGCTGTGGGGGCCATGTTGATGGGTGGAGTCCTGTAGCTCAGTGGTTAGAGCACTCGCTTTGCAAGTGAGAGACCTGAGTTCAATTCCAGGCAGAGGGCGAAACCTTGGGCAAGTTTCCTTACTCCACACAGAGCCTAATAATAATCCCTCCAAAACCAAAAACAATAATAAATTGGTCATTTTCAACCTACGACTGTTTGTGGGACATTGCTGTGCGCAATTGGCTGCCGCGTTCGCCCACAAATATACAGTCAATTCACTTTACAGTGTGTTCTGTGAAGCGCTTTGGGACGTCCTCCCGACGTGAAAAGCGCTATATCAAACGCGAGGATTATTATTATTATTATTATTAATGGCCATGTGTCAGACCCACTGCTGACCAAACGGTGCCAATCGCCCCCCGACGTCACCGCGTAGCCGTTTGACGTTACGCCTCTGCGTAATCGCGCGGCCGCTTTGACGTTGACGTCGCGATGGACACGTCGCCGATCGCGAGAGGAAGATGGCGGCGTTGCCGGAGCGGCGTCAGGTGAGGGTCCGAGAGGCGGGCGCACGGGGGGGGGGGGCGCTGGCGGCAGCCCCCGGGCAGCGGCTGGCGACAGGCAAGACACCCCCCCCCCCCGTGAGGGTCCAGCCGCGCTTCAGGGTAAAGGCAGGGAGAGCGCGGGCTGGAATGAGGCGGGTCCCGGGTGACAGCTGCCAGGAACCGGCGGCGCGAGGTTAGGCCTCCCCCCCCCCTCCCACTGCCTTCTCCTTACGTTCCCCCCCCCCCCCCCCACTACCCTCTCCTTACGTCCCCCCCCCCACTGTCCCTCCCCCCCACTGCCCTTCCCCCCCCACAGCTCTCTCTTCCCCCCACAGCCCTCTCCCCCCCCAGCCCTCTCCCCCCCCACAGCCCTCTCCCCCCCCCACAGCCTCTCTTCCCCCCCATTACCCTTCCCCACTGCCTTCTCCCACGCCCCCCCCCACTGCCCTCTCCCCCCCAACCACTGCCCTCTCCCCCCCCACTGCCCTCTCCCCCCCCCCTCCCCCCCCACTGCCCCCCCCCATTGCCCTCTCCCCCCCCACTGTCCTCTCCCCCCCCCCACTGCCCTCTCCACCCCCCACTACCCTCTCCCCCCCCACACTGCCCTCACCCCCCCCACTCCTATCCTGTGTGAAATGCACTGAATAATTTTTTCTGTATTGTTTAGAACAATAATAATCTTTGCAACCGATATAGCGCCTCATCCCGTCTTCGAGACGTCTCAAAGCCCTTCACAGAATATACTGTAAAGTGAATTGATTGTGTATTTTGTGGGCGAAACATGGCAGCCAGTTGCACGCTAGCAACGTCCCACAAACAGTCGTGCATTGAGTGACCAAATTATTACTTATTTATTGGGGGCAGGGGGATTATTACCCTGGAAAGCGATTCGCGATCAGTTTCCTACTTACTACTAGATAACATAGAGGTGTGTGGAGTAAAGTTTCGCTCCACCCTCAAATCAAACCCGGGTCCCCTCGCTTGCAAAGCAACAACAACAAGATTACATTTGTATAGCGCCTTTCACATTGGGAGGCAAATGCGCTAACCACTATGTTATGGGATTGCTTATAAATTTCTAAGCAAAGGATTATTCAACATGCACATAGCTACCATAATGTGAGAAAGAATGCATTGGAAGAATAATTTTTTGTAACATGTTTTCACCTATGTTGTGTTTCTGCACATTGAACATTAGTGTGGCAGATTCAGGCTAACCGAAAATCGAAACAAGCAGGGTAGTAGCAAATGTAGATTTAGCATTCCTACATCAAAAGATTGCTTACAATAATTGTCAAGTATAGTACCTTGTGTTTTATATACGCAAACACAGTAGCCATTTACCCACTGCAAAAGTCCCTCAAATAGCCATGCGGCTGGACTGTGAGCTCAGTGTGAAGCTGTTATTGAGGCTTTTACCCATAACCTACTGACCAGGTTTGAACCATGGAGTTTATATTTATTTCTACTTTTCTTATTTCAGTCCCGTGTTACGATATTGGGCCAATAGAAAAGTGCAGAAATATTTGCCAAAAATTGCGGAGAGCTTTGCTTAAAATCTTCAGAAAATTGTGGCGGGTTGATTGGTACTATTGAGGGACGCATTTTGTGAAACAACCTGAATTAAAAACTATAGGCATATGTTTCCTGAGCGTGTAGCTTTGTTTAAAATACTAAAAATGTTCATATCAATAGTACAGTGCTTACCACGAGTACATATCAAGAATTTGTCACAGGAGCTTAGTTTAGGCTGCGCACCGGGCGAAGCTGGTTTCCCACTCGTGCCACTTCCAACACTCTGCACCGGGCGTGCGCGAGCGGAGCTGCTCCGACCACAGTAGCAGCGTTGAGCAAACAGCGCGAGAGGCCCGGGGCCGAGCACACTGTGTGTACAGGATTGTAGCGGAGGGGATGTTTGTAGCGGAAGCTGCACTTTTCTATTTGCCCAGGTAATAAGTTATACTCATCCGCTTGGTTCATTTGATCATATTATCTCTCCATCAGAGAGTTGTTTATTCAAGCCTCATGTAGCAGTTGAGCACATAGTATAGCGTGAGAGTTCAGTGCAGCATATTGGGAAGGGGTAGCAGAGTTCACGCACTGAGTGGTGGATGTGGAATGCCTTGCTGGCAGCAGTGGTTGAAGCAAAATCCGTATAAGCTTTCAAAAGGGAAGTAGAGGGTGATGGTGGCAGTGTGGGAATGGAATCTTTCAGCGCTTTGGGACGTCCTCCTGACGTGAAAGGCACTCTATAAATGTAATTTTGTTGTTGTTGATTGGAACCATCCCTGCCAGGCTCTTCTGACTCCACACAGTGTAAGATTGTCGCATGCAATTCCCCTCATGCCCCAACCATGGACCTGCTTATATCCCACTCCCCTGTCCACCCCCTTTGCGATGCGTCTCCTAACCCCTCCGAGCTACCATCAAAGGCTGTGCCTTCAGCCACTACGCCCCCCTACACTCAGTCCCCTGCCTCATCCCCTTTTAGCTTTAATTCCCGCCTTAAGATTTAGCTATTCTACCTTCTCCCTCACTCGATGTCCAACCCTGCAACTATGCAGAGCTCTAAGATGCTCTATAAATGCAAGCTGTTGTGACCAGCTTCGTGAACTGGCTCAGCCTGATTTGCCCGATGTGGATTTTTTGTATGTTTTAGGAGGAACCGTTTCACGCACGGGAGGGAAGTGAGATTGTGGAACTTGCTGCCTGAAGCAAATAGTGTAGATGAATTCAAGAGGAAGCTAGATCTTCACATGAGGGATGAGGGGTGTGGAAGGAAGTAAGGAATGGGTGAAGACTCGTGTGGAGTATAAACATCAGCATGGACTATTTGGGCGAGTGGCCTGTTTCTATGCTGTTTCTTTTTAAAATCTTTGTAAACATTTTAAGAAGGAGTAAACTACTAAGGATATAGGGAGAGGGCAGGTAAATAGGATGGGAAGGATTGCTCTTTAAAAGAGCCTGCACAGACACGATGTGCCAAATGGCCTTCTTTTGTGCTGCAAATTTCTATACCGAGATCTACCTGTCCTGATGGCTGATGTAGCTATGTATAATAATAGTTACTGCACTTGACAATTACTGTGATGTGTTTTGAGGTCCTTTCTAAACTGGGGCGGGCGGGGGTGATTTGAACTGCAGTGTACTGTATCTGAAACACAGTCAAAATGACAAAGTACTAACTCTTTAATGATTCAAAGGCAGAATTCAGACCAATATACTGATGAGATGTTCCCAGCTAGCAGTGTGCTGAGTGCAGGGAGAGTGGGAGAGATACCCAGGATGTGGTGTTCGATCACCCTCTGCCCTGCTCAGTTAGGGAAAGAGAACAAAACAAATATGGGAAGTCAGCTGGGAAACGTAACCTATTCTTAGCCGTGAAACGTAACTCATTCTTACCTGTGGGCGTCATTCTCAGCTGAGTATTGTATATCAAAGACGCATTTTTGATTGTACATCTTGATTCTTGACTTTTTCTGCAGCTTGATCTCTATGTGAGCGGGGTATGTTTTACAGAGAATACACCCAGCACTTCCTAAAAATATTCATTCTATTAAATGCCCTACTCTTTACTATATATCTGATCTTTGCTCATGGACTAGGCTGTCACACGGGTACAGTACTGAGGGGAGTGCTGAATTGCCTTTCAGATAATAATCCTTACATTTGGATTAGGGCCATTCATGTCACGAGGATGTCCCAAAACGCTTCACAGGATATATTGTACGGTAGAGTTTTTGTGTGTTTTGTGGGCAAATACAGAGGACAATTGGCGCACAACTATGTCCCACAAACAGACATGAAGGTGGGATTGTTGGCCAGGTCATTGGGAGAATTCACTTGTCCTTTCGTATAGTGCTGTGGGATCTTTAACATCCATCTGAACAGAATAGGCTCTATTTTAACGTCTTGTCTGCAGGACAGGACCTCGAACAATGCAGCATATCCTCTGCATTACATTGGAGTATCAGCTTAGACTACTTGAGTTCCTGATGTGGAACTGGAACCCACAACCTTCTGTTTACCTGTTTAGGTTGACGTTAAAAGATCCCCTGAACTAGTGGAAAAGAGAAGGGAGTTTCTCCTGGTGTCCTGATCAAAAATCCTCTGGATAAATTAATCATTCACTTTGTGTACGGGAAACAGAAACAGTTTCAGGAAAATGATCTTCTTTGAACCAAAAAGGTCCTTCCTGGTGACTTTGATTATCTGGTTGTTTAGGAGTTGAATCTTTATCAGCATTGTAGATTTCATCACTTTTTTGGAAGCTTCCCAGCTGCAAAGTCCTATGTTGACTCTGCATCATCAGCATTTAACCGACGTGTTTGCAGGGTAGCTGAGGGCCAGATCCTGGAGTGCTCATTCTGCAGGATATCCGGCATCCCTATGCTGTGGTTTTTTTTTTTAAAAGTCCCTCCTGGCAACTGTTGGCTCCTAACACATGCTCTTGCCTCTGCACCTGTCAGCAAATGTCATCAATTATTGTTTGAAGGGCCACGTTTCTGCTCCTACTAATGAACTATTGTTCTATTGTCGTGTTACAGACTTGGAATCATCAAATCAGACAGTTTCACTGCACAGGAGGCAGCTTTTCAGTGCATTGTGCCTGTGTCGGCTCTGTAAGAGCTACCTTTGGTATTTTTCCTCTTCAAATACTGTATTTGTCTCATTCGCATTCAAAAGCAATTATGGATTCTGCTTCAACCAGCGCTTTTGACGGTGCTTTCCACATGCTCTAAATAGTAAAAGAAAATCTCACCTCCCTTTGTCTTTTGATGATAATAATTCTGTGTGTTTGTTTTGGGGGGCTGGGGGGGCATGACTGTAAGTGGGACCTGGTTCTTGAATGCCCCTAAAGTTCAAAGATTAGAGGCAGTGGCAGGTTAAGGTGGTTTTGCTGCTGCTCCCTCAGACAGATGGTGACTCCGCACCTATGTTTACAAATAAGATAGTCTGCTGTAAAATTGAGATCATGTCTTTCACAGAACAGGTAACAGCTTGTGTGTGAAGAATAGATGTGCTGGGAAGTGTAGTTGTGGGAGAGGTCTGTCTGATGAGTATTTGGAATGGATGGGGAGCAGTTTGGTCCTACTTGTGAGGATTGGATGACAGTGGCACCGGTAGTGGACTGAGTGCAAATGCTGTAGTTCATATACGTGTTTCTGGCTGTAATGCAATTGCTTTTCACTGCCATCTTGTACTTTGCTTATGTGGCATATAACGAAAGAGCTCTTGACCTTACTGCGGCTTGCTATTGTGTTGAAGTGCACATGATGGAGGAGTTAAAATTAGGCTGTAAAACGGCTGGATCAAATCTTGTCTATTGCATAAAATGACCTGCATATTCTCCAGCGTCTGTCAAGTAAAAAAAATATGTTTTGATGGGCTTTATTATATAATTATACAAGATTTAATTAGAATTAAAGTGATTTTATACAGGCAAAGGCAGCAGCTAATCTGCGCCAGCCACCCATGTTCAATAAACAACAATGAAATGAGCGGCTGATTTCAATTCAGTTTGAGGGTGAATTTGTGATGAGGAGGGGAATATAAGGCAGGATAAACCTGGAGAAAATGCTCCACGTTTCTCTGAAATAACAACACGGCTGGGCCCTTTTCATCCGCCTGAATCACGAGACAGACAGGATTTACATTAATAATCTAATAAAGGTGTGTAACTAAAATCATAGTACATGAGATGCCTCAATATTTACCTCTTTGACCTCGTTTTTGGTCATCTTTCTCTACCCACCCCCCATCCCTCAGCTTTCTTCCCCCCCCCACCCCCAACCCCCCCTTTGTTCTTGTTTGGGTGCACATTTCAGCAGGGCGAAGTGCTTCGAGACATCCTTCTGACATGAAAGATGCTATATATGTGTACATTTTATTGTAAGTAATAATAATAATCCTTGCATTTGATATGGCGCCTGATCACATCTTTGAGACATCTCAAAGTGCTTCACAGAAGAAACCATAAATGAATTGACTGTGTATTTTGTGGGTGAAACTGCTCTTCTCTGGCTGCATCGTGGGGTGGGAGTGGGTATACCAGTCCTGACAGTTGTGGTATGATGCTGGGGAAGATGTCACTATTTAATATTCCCTGCGCTGACAGTGTATGTGACCCAGCAGGAATGTCGCGGATCAGTGGCACTCCACGAGCAAGTAGTCAGACGTTGTTAGTAAATTCAAAGGAGATTAGAGAGACAGGTTTTATACCAGTCACCAGCTGGACGTGTCTGACTCTATTTCCACGGATGCCAGTCTGCCTCTGGGACCTCTCCCAGGGCACATTATGTACATGCAAGGCTTAGCTGTGATTCGCTTTAGAGATATTGCGACTGAGCCTGATTCTGCCCTCACCCGTGTCTGCCTCCTCCCTCCACCCCCATCCCAAAAAAGCCTTCACTGTTCAACAAGAATCTCGGAATAGTGATCACAAAGCAAGACCCCTTATTGACCCTTTTTATCCCCTCCCCTAACCACGAGGCGCTAAGGTCAGTTATGGCCCAGCCACTGTCCAGGCTTAGATTGGTAACTCAGCACGTTGTGAGAAGTGACCCAGGATTTTAGGGGTTCTGCTGATCACCAGATTGACTTTCCGTGCACAATTTAACAATGTACCAAGTCTTACTGTGAATTCACTGTTATTTCCAGTAACATTTTGCCAGATTTCACCCCAGTGGAGGAGCTCAATGTTTTGCAGAAAACTCGACTCAAACATCACAGCGACATTGTTCTAAAACGAAACTCGCTCTTGGTACGTGTGGGTTCACTCAGAGCCAGTTGCGGTCGAGCCATTTCTTTCTATTAATTCTGTTGTCTGAAGGGCTCTTTTTCCCCACTAATGTCTCCAGTCAATGTTTTTCTTGTTCTTTTTGCCTGTGAGGTCACAGTAGGAATGTGAATGGGAATTTTCCTGTGTGCTGCCTGCGCTGACTGCCTTTGTTTCCTCACTCTTTGTTTACAGCGGCTGCAAGCAGTAAGCATGTTCATTGTGAATCTGAGCTGCGCAGCCTCAATGGACCCCTGGGTCGAGTTACTGATCTTAGCCGGGGTTACAGCTATCCCTTGACACCCCGTTTTAGGAAGGGGTTTATTATTCATGGGTCCCGCTCCTGACCCCAACCCAGAGCTTGGTTCAATGAGAGCTGTATTTGTATCTGGATTATTTACTGCTATAATCAAACATACAGTTAAGAAATTAATTGAAGAGTTCTGAATTAATGTAAGTTTTGTTTTTGACTGCGAAGATAGTTTAGTGGGTTGATTTTAGTTTGCCTTGCTCCTTGGCCCTGGAGCTCTGAAACCGATTGTTGCTCTGGATTGACGGGGTTGATATACGATTTGTAGTCTAGGGTGGCATCTCCTGGGTGAGATTGAGTGCTCTCTGAAAGGGCTGTACTGTACGTATGTGTGTGCGTTTGCTAATATTTGTGACCCAAGACTGTATGTTGCAGTTTGAGATTTCATTCAGTGTTGCCACCTAGCTTCTTTATACAGTAAAACTCGTATCCTTATAAATCGTATACTTGCCTAAATCACTTGAGTCCCATTCAGTTTCCTATCAAAACCATTTATATCAGTTTGCACTACTTGTATTAATCAACCTCCTAACTCGTAATGCCTCTCCCCTACAATCCATTACTCCATTAACCTTTGTGGGTCCTCAGTTCAGTGTCAGACCTTAAGCTAACAGATACTGGGAACGATGTACCTATTGTAGTTAAATCTCAACACCACATATGTATGTGGCCTATTGTCCGTCATATCCCGGACCTGCATGTGTGAAACATTTTTAAACATCATTTGGGATACAGGTACGATGGCCAATAGAAAGCTGTCCAGTGCTCAGTTGACTTCAGACATGTATACAAACACTTCTAATGCAGTCATTTAATTTCAACCAAAGCTGCTGTCAACACTAGCTTCAGAATAAACCAAAACATGCACCAAAGTCGGGGCAAATGATTAAGTGGCATAAGAAAAATCTTGAACATAAATTTTATGTAAAATTACATGTGTGCTGCAGCTACCTTAATTGCAAGAAATGTAGTCTTGACCCATCACCACTTACTGGCTGCATTAAATTACAATACAGCACAAAATTACATTTGTATAGCGCCTTTCATGTCAGGAGGACATCCTATTATGCATCCGCATTGGAGATTATTGATTACATTTTCTTTATACAGTTTGCCTGCAGCTCGGACTTTCCGAAAGTCAAATGAAATGTTATGGTCTCGGCTGATGTGACTTGTATGAGTTTTTCTTTATTTGTAGAACTGTAACTGACTGATTGACTCCCTCCTTATAGGTCCTGTAACCAGCCCGCCCTGAGATCCGAAGTTGGGAAGAAGAGCTTTATAGCCTTGCTGTAAACCCAAGCGATGCAGCCACCGCCCAGATCATCTCCAGGGGCCGGAGGTGCTGCTGGGCCTCCGCCAAGTGGAGGGGCTCCAAATGCCTATCGCCGCAACTCTCCGTTCAGACGGTCCAACACGCCCATGTCAGCACCGCCAGCCTCCGTGCCGCCCATGACTGACCCACTAGGGCATGGGCGTCTGCGCCCACCTGGAAATGGACATTCAGGGCAGAGCGCAGCACTCCCCAACCCGGCAAAGGCTGGGCCTCTTCCTCCGGGTCAGCCCCCTCCAGTGTTCCCGGTTCCCTTCCCAAATCGTCAGGATGGAAACCGGCTCCCTCACCAGTTTACGAACGCCTTACATAGTGCCCCAGCACCATTTCCCGGACAGTCAAATGCAGCCGAATCAGGGACTCCTCCATATCAGCCCAACAGCTTGGTGGCTCCTCTGCCATTAATGCCACAGTTTAACAGTGGCGGCCAGTTCTCCCCGGCCCCCCCAGCCCACAACACGGAAGCTGGCCACAGCCTGGCCCCAGAGCTGTCGTATTTTCACACGGGTGCTGGGCTTGAAAACAGTTATGCTGGCCTGGCCCTGGGGCCCGCCCCTTTCCAGAGCAGAGCCCCGTACGCACAAGAGCCGGCCAGAGATCCCATGGCTTACCCACCCCCTGCCCCTGGACCACCAGCCTTCCCGCAGCAAAACGCCGCTCAGTGGGCACCAGCACAGGGCAGCCGACCCCCTTCGGTTCAAAATTACTTTCAGCCCAGTGACCCTCAGACTCAGAGCTTCAACAGCTACTCAGTTTCTCAGCCCCATCCCCCGTCCTCCTCTCCAGCTCATCTTCCCTCTCCACACAATCTGGTGCCAGCTGATCAGCACCAGCCTCCATCACAGGAGCCATTTGCATCCGCTGTTGCAGCGGTGGATCCCAATGGGCATAGACTGCCTGGGTTTCACAGTGGGCCGCAGCCATCTGAGGCTTTCATCCCGCAAGAGCACCACGGCCTGAAACCAAACTTGGGGAGCGCGGAGGCATGGCTTTCCGGCCCTCGCAACGAACCCTTCCAGCCCCAGGCAGCAGCTGAAGCTGGATATCAGAGCAATGCTGTGAGTTGGGGAGAGAGGCTAGAGGATCGGCAGCAGTTAGCGGCTCAGCCTGCAGATAGCATGTTGCCCGTGGACACAGAGTCAGGGACCATCTCCATGTTCTTCAAAGGAGATGAAGTGGAAAACGAGGAAACTCTTCGGACCGAGCGGACGGACTCTTTGGCAGCCGATTCTTTTCAACCCAGTTCTGTGCCGTTCTTTAAACCTTATCCCTTGCCTAACTCGGCTCAGCCCAACATCCATACACAGCGGCAGCCCAGCCAGGCACCGTCTGCTGAGCAGTCAAGCTTCCTCCCCAACGCCACAGGCCAGTACGATAATTACCTCCCTGGGAGCACTGAGCTGGGGGCTAACCCTAACGCTGGCACGGGAGGGAGTCGATCACAAAGGGATGAGCGCTTGCAGTTTGAAAATAATGAGAATTTGGATTTTATCCAGAATCAGGAGGTTTTACCCAGCGAGCCAGATCGGGCCCAGATTAGAGAAAATATAGCCCGGTTCCAGCCCATCCCGGGATTGGGAAGCCAGCACAGCCGGCAGGCGAGAGTCGGGAAGGCGTGCCGAACCTGGAGAAACCAAACTTGGCTCCTCATCCTCGCCCACTCCGATCGGACAGCATCAATTCCAACCACAGCAGCGGCTCCAGTTCCCGTCGGGCTCTGGCTCCAGCTCCGCCCCCACCCAGCACTTTCATCCAGCAGGAAAGCGGAAAGGGCGCCCCAGATTCCTCCGCCCACTTCTTTGAGCAGATCGACTCGTCCCCTCAGGGAGGCGAAGGCCTATATCACACCCAGACACCTCAGCCTCCCACTCCCAGTCCACCGAAGCCCACCGGGACCTTCCAAGCCAGCGCCAACAGCTCATTCGAACCTGTCCGATCACACGGGCAGCTGGCCTTCAAGCCCCCCGAAGTGGACCAGGCGAAGATGGTAATGGAGCTGAACCGGGAGCGTCGGCCTGGACCTCCGCAGCCTGCCGGTCACATGGATGCATCCCCCGGGAACCTGGAGCAACCACCGGACAACCTGGAGAACTTGTTCCTGCCGCAGCCTTGCCCCGAGCTCGGGGGAGCTGAGCAGCTCGCCCAGACACAGCCTCCGCCACGGACCGGTTCAGAGACCCCGGAGAAGAGACCCTCGTCCAGGGTCAACAACGTCCGGGTGAAATGCGATAGCCCCGCTGCCACACTGTGGGCACAGAGTGAGCTGCCCAGCTTCTGTGGAGGTGTTGTCCTGGCTCCTGCGGCTCCGGCAGTCCACGTGGCCGTGCGAGAGCCCGGGGCCGAGGCCAGCCTACAGCACGAAGGCAGCCTTGAGGGTTTGGGTCAAAGATTTCTGGCGCCGGCCCTGGGGATACCCGGGCCGGGCCCCCACCCAGGTTCGGAGAACTTGGAAAACCCACCCCTGGTGGTCGAAGATCCAGCCCTAAAGTCCCAGGCAAGTTCCAGCTACGCAACCTTGCTGGTTCCTTCGGCCACGGAGGCCCTGCCCAGCCAGCCCGTTCTGCTTGCTCAGCCTCTTCAAAGCTACACTTCTACCCTGGCAAACCCATCGGCTCCCTCACCAAGCCAGCCTTTAAGAAACCAAATCGAAGGGGAGAAAGTCGTGGGGTTCATCCCGAGTTCACTCGGCATTGGTGCAGTCCCTCCTGTTCCCCAAGGGCCACTGAGTAACCCCAGTCTGCACCCACCCCATCCCCACGTTAATCCCACTCACAATTCAGTCAGAACCAGCGGCGTGTTGCCCCCAGATCCGAGCCCACTGAATTTAACCGCCGACAGCCGAGCCAGCATCAGACTGCCAGCTGAAGGATTGCCGGAGATCCCGGCCGCTAGTCCACCGTTGAGCCAGGCTCCAGGTCCGGGTAGAAGTGTGGCCGTCGCTGCTTCAAATTATCAATTCGCTCCCGGTAAAAATGCAACGAATCAGCCGTATAACCGGCCCGAGGCATCCGTCAATTGTGAGCTGCTTGATTTCACTGTGCCTCGGACACTGCCTAATGAGCCCTCTGCCAGCACTAATGCCACTGATGTCCTATCGCTTCCCAGCACGGCAGTGATTGCTCCACAGCCCGCTGTTCTCCAGAGCTACCCGCAGGGCGTACAAGCTAATGACAAACCAGGTTTCTATCTACAGGTTACAAAGGACGTGCAGCAGTCGCCCACTGCAGTGACAGGGCAACACACTGCTCCCCTGCCCTCTGCCCAGGCCACAACCACTGACGCAGGCCAGCCAGTGCTAGCTGGCAGCCTGCTCCCCTCTGCGGGATATGGGCCCCCAGGGTCGGGGCTTCCCCAAACCGTGCTGCAGGCTCCTACTCTGGCTCAGACGCCCCCTGCCAATGTGGCCCGCCCACCATCGCAGCCAGACATGCAGCAGCCACCGCCGGCACGGACTCCCCAACAGGTGTACTGCGCCCCTCAGCAACACGCTTACAATTACGGCTACAACTACCCCGATTACAGTGCGGACACTCGGCAGCCCTACCCAGGGTCCTATCCCGTTTACCCTCCCCAGGAGCCCAGAGGCAGCCAGCAAATGCCCTACCCTGCAGTGGACAACAGAAGCGGACAGCCGTACTACCAGGTAATAACTCATTGTGTTTTTTTTGAACGCCTCATAAGTTTTCAAAACGCGCTTCTCAGTAATCGCTGTCAAGTATAACGGTTATTTGGAGGCAAATGTGGCAGCTCCTTTGCGCACAGCAAAGTTCCGCAAGCAGCCACGAGTTGAATGTCCTATTTATCTGGAGGTCAGGTCACTGGGAGAAACTCCCTTCCCTCTTTCAAAAATGTTGTAGGTTGTTTCAAGTCTTCCTTCAATTTTAACGTTCTGACCAAAGAACAGCATCTCCAACGATGCAGAACTCCCCAGCACTGCGCTGGAGCCTCAGTCAACCTGATCTGTGAATTCAGAGCCCCGACTTACAACCTTTCTAACCCAGAAGCGAGAGTGCTACCGACTGGCAGGAACTTTTAGTTCTTATCTTTTAGCCAGAGCATGAAGTTAATGATACTTTGATGTTTGTTGCTGTTAGCTGTGACTCTGGGTAGCGATTAATACTGCTCTTTTCTCTAGGATGACCAATACCGAATGTATGATCCGCGCTATCCCAGATATGATCAAGGCAATGCTGGGTACAAAGAGGCTGAGAGGAGTCAGTATACGGACCAGGAGCGAGAGCGGCCCAGTCGCCCCAGCTCCGAGCGAGCCAGTGCTCAGACAGACCCAGCTCGAGGTTAGTCAAGTCACCAGCCTTAGAGCTCAATGTATGCTTCTCAAAAGCACTTTGTTTGAAAGATTTTCTCTAATCTGTGTCTGTGTGTGTTTTTCACTCCCCTCTCTCTCTCCCCTCTTTCTCTCTCTTACCCCTCTGTCTCGCTCTCCCTCTTTCTCTCCCCATTTTCTCTGTCTCCTGCTTTATTTTCCTCTTGTCTCCCCTCCTTAGCCGGCATATTGTGCTGGAATCTGTGTGGATGCAGTGTCAGCAGTGACTGCTGCAGTGAATCCACTCTGTCACTAAATTACCAATGCTCCTGGTTTCTTGGTTCACATTTCTGGCTGATATTTTTTCCGTAGGCAAGGCTACCCTGAGGATTACTACAGTTGGAGGAATAGCCGAGCAGGGTACGGTGCTTACTATGCAGATTATTACAGAAGGCCGCATGACTATACAGGTAGGAAATGGTCACTTGCAACTTGACCAAACAACTTGTAATAAATTTGATATGTCAATGTTTCAAAGAGCTTCACAGAGAATTGTTTCGAAGTGTGGTGACTATTTTGTAATATACAGTGGAAGCCACTTAAGCCGGATTCATCAGGGCAAGCCATTTTGTCTAGTTTAAGGGGCGTCCGTCCGAGGTTACCCAAAGTTCTTCCTGCCCAGCAGAGGAGTGGGGGCAGCACCTCCTCCCTCCCATTGCTGTTCCCATTTGACGGGATGAGGACCAATTAATTGTGGCTCTGAGGTGATTGACAGACTGGAGCTGTATTTGAATTGAATACATCCACTGACAAATGGCTCCAGGCTTGTCAGTCAATCACGATTTGACTCATCCCATTCCCTCCCTTGTTTATTTCCTGTTCCTCCGCGCCCCCTCAATGATTGACAGCCCAGAGCCGCTTGTGAATGGCTGGAGTCCGCTGTCAATCATTCTCACAATTTGACTCCTCCCATCTCCATCCCAGAGACGCTCATGGCTGAATAGAGCTGTTCGAGACACAGAGTGAGTAGCCGCAGTATTTTGTCCGGATTAACTGGATTTTTATCCACATTATCTGGCATATTTCAAATAGCTGAGAATACAAATGACTCGGGGCCGGGCATTTTGTTCGATTTACCCGACATCTGGGGTTAACCAGCTTCAACTGTAGTGTAATATTAATTCTTGTGTTTGATATTCCGCCTTATCATCGAGACATTTTAGAGTGTCACGGAATTTTACTATAAAGTAGTGACAGTTTTGTGGACAAACGCAGCAGTCAATTTGTGTACAACAATGTCCTACAAAAAGTTTGAACTACTTTATCTGGAGAATTGTTGGCCAGGACACCGGGAGAAACAGCTTCTCTTCTCCATGTGCCTTGGACCTTTGGATCTCTGTCTGATGAAGGAGAACTCTCTCTCTCCGCCCCCCCGACCCGCACACTGGGCCTGTTTACTGAGCTGCAGAGCTGCATTGGGCAAGTTATTTATAATGATGCCATGTGTTGTGTATTTTGATGTTAGATCTGAGCCATTGGGAAAGGTTTGACTCCGCTGCCCCCGCTGCCTACGATCCCCGATACCAGGACTACTGGTACTACAACAATTATCAAAGGCGGGAGCCTTACTACCACGATCCCTATGGAGGCAGGTGAGTGACTGGAGCCTCTCAGTATCACATGATTTAACTTTACAGCTTCCACATTGTTAGCTCAGGAATCCAGCCAATGTTACACTGCGGCTGAGCAGATCTCAGTGAGGAGGGAGCAAGAGAGCAAGCTAAGCTCAATGGATGTCTGAGGCAAGACAAGGCAGAGAGGCGAAACTCTTTGTGATGGGGGGGTAGGGGAGGCAACAGCTGATAGCTGTCAGTGTGGCCTAGTGCACAGACCCTGGAGATCCCAGGTTCAGGCCTCAGTCTGGATTAGCTGATCTTGGTGCATCAGGGTAAGGGTATCAGAAGCTGCTTATTGGTTCAGAGTTACAGAGAGGAAAGCCGACCGTGGATTTCTGATCATCGAGCCGTAACTTCCTGAAAGAGCAGGATTGAGATTAGAGGCAGGGGGTAGGTTAAGGGCTGTGCTGGGGGAGACTTCAGAAGGTGGGGGAGGGCGTCAGGCTGTAATAGAAAGGGCAGAAGCTGTAATAGTTTGAAGCGTTGACCAGGCTGTTTGTGTGACAGGCGGAATGGGTATGAGAGCCAGTGGCAATACGACCCTCGATACGATGCCAGCTTCGATGACGATTATGACCGGCCACAGGAGATATACCAGGACGAGTTTGACCGGCGCAGTGTGCACAGCGAGCACTCCTTGCCCAGCTCCCGCAGCACCCGCAGCCGCCGCAGCAGTTTCAGCGCACATTCCCAGCAGGTGAGCCGTCGTCTGGCTTTACAACCCCATCTTCAGCAAGCGAGAGGACCTGGGTTCGATTTCCAGGCAGGGCTAAACGTTGGGCAAGTTTCCTTACTCCACACACCTCTGTTTACCCAGCAGTAAGAAGGAACCCGGTCGTTAGTCAATCCACGACTGTTTGTGGGGCATTGCCTGTGCGCAATTGGCTGCCACATTTTGCCCACAAAATATGAAGTCAATTCACTTTATATTCTGTGAAGCGCTTTGAGCCGTCTCGAATATGTGATAAGACGCTATATCAAATATTACCTCCCCCACCCCCGGCTCTGCCACTGTCGAGCGCTCTACCCTGCATGATGGATGCTATATAAATGCATGTCGTTGCTGCTGTTGTCACATCGCCTTCGTTATACAATGCTTGTTTCTCCTAAAATAATGTGTTCATTTTCCGCCAATTCTGCGAGTATCTGCCTCTGGACAGAATATGTAAACTGATCTCACGTGGAGCCATCTTGCTCTCCTGACTCCCATCTGTGGCAAGGCGGGGGTGGCTCGGGGACATTAATTAGCACTAAAGGCATCGCCAACTTGCTCTGAGTGGCTTTATTTGGACTGTTCGGTAAGATGGCGAAACTCTTGTTTGTTTGCAGAGCCAGGTTTACAAGAGTCAGCAGGATTTGACCGCGACACGTGAGGCCCCAGGACAGCCTGCTCCTGTCGATTACACCTATGCCCAATATCAGGACCACACTACCCTGATGCAGGGTTATCAGGACAGCACTGCCGTGATGCAGGGTTACCCAGACTATCAGTACGGTTACCCAGCAGAAACAGGCTGGCAGCCTGTGGAGAAAGGTATGCCCGGGGAGGGTGGTTCCTTCATTTGTCAGCCTGGCCCAGTTGGTAGCACTCTCGCCCCTTGAGTCAGCTCGTGAGTACAAGCCCCAAGCCAAGATTTAGAGCTAACATAGTCATCTAAGTTGACACTCCAATACAGCGCTGGGGGTGTGTTGCATTGTTGGAGATCCTTTGGATGAGATGTTAAATCGATGTTTCCCTATTCAGGAGCGCGTTAAAGAATAAAATTGGTCACTCACTTCATGGCTGTTTGTGGGGCATTGCTGGTGCAAATGAGCTACTGTGTTTGCCTACAAATACAGTCATGTGGTCTGCCCCTCCAATAACACGTGTTGAGCCAGGCTGGCTAGTCCGTCATTAGCAGTCATCAAGTACCTGGTTCAGCCACAGAGGATTGATTCGATTCCGATATTCCATTGCCAAGCACATCATTTTGAAGCCAGTTAAGTTCCAAGGAGACACTACTTACTTCCTCATGTCTCTCTTCCCCCCCACTCCCCAAACCGGAGATCTTACAGTTTATTTACAAGAGAACCAGAATTTAGATTACACTTTTTCTTAAAAGTGGCTTGTCTGGGTGAGCTTAGCAGGAATAAGTATGTTTGTCTTTGGTTCTGTTGTCGTAGTCTAACTTTTTTGGGGTCATTTGTGCTTTTTTAAGATTATATTAATGTATTCTTTAGCTCCACCGAGACCAGTGACCCCTGAGAAATTCATGATTCCTCACGTGTGTGCTCGCTTCAGTCCCGGAGGGCAGCTTCTTAAAGTACTGCCTAACCTCCCTTCAGAAGGCCAGCCTGCCTTGGTGGAGCTACACAGCTTGGAGGTATGTTTGGGGAGGAATTTAATATTTAACTAACCAGCATTTAATAACCAGCTGATGCAAGAAATCTTGAACCCTTAGTTATCGCCTCAGGCGGTTGTTAGTCGGTTTGCGGATCGCTTTTCGGGCGTAATAATTCCTCCAAAAAATAATAATAATGTGGTCACTCAATCCACGACTGTTTGTGGAACCCTACCGTGCGCGATTGGCTGCCGCATTTCACCCACGAAATACAGTCACTACACTTTACAGTGTACTCTGTGAAGCACTTTGAGACATCACAATGATGTGATAAAGCACTGTATTAAATGCAAGGATTATTATTATTGTCTAATTGCACTAATACTACTGCATTAGTGTGGCACTTTTTTCCTCTGCCATTCACCCTCCCCGGCTCGCTATCTGGCCCTGTCGCTATGAAACACTCAGACATTAAATGGAGGCCCTACATAAATGCAAGTTGTTGTGCATTGTTCCTGATCCTGTATCGGTATGTCCTGAGACCTTGTGCACGTTGGTTACATGGTAACTGCAGTGCAGTGCGTTACAGCTGTAGTTGTTTCATGGGCTGAAGGATTGCGTCTGAGTTTTCACACAGGCAAATCCCAGGCTGACTTGCAGTGAGAGGCTGAAGCATTGGGGAAGAGAAAGAGAGCGTGTATCCAGTGACGACTGGGTGGAGGTTGGCAAATTGGCAACAGTCTTGCTCAGCATGCTGCCACCGTGAAGTGCTCCGGGACGCTACCCCGCATGAAGGGCGCTATATAAATACAAGGTGATGTTGGTGCAGCAAGACAGATAATCCCAATCTGGAACCCGAGTGGGAGGGAAGGTAGAATCGGCGCCTGCTAGTGAAATAGCCTGGGAAAGCTGCTTGCGGGCTTCCAGTGCCCCAGTGTAGGAAGCTTTGGGATTTGGCCTGATGGACGTTAAAGTTCATTGCTTTGAGAATTCACCAGTTTGTGTGTTTGCAGACGATGCTCCAGCACTTGCCAGAACAAGAGGAGCTGAGGAACTTCCCGGGGCCGTTGGTGAAGTGAGTTTCTCTTTCCACTCTGACTGCTGTTGGTGATATAAATCTACTTCCACACAGAGGGACTAGAGGTGGTGTGTCATTAGCCGCTGTTAATACATTAGCAGGGCATTCAGCAGCTGTTTGCCGCTGAGGCTGCCAATGCAAACAGTGCTGTGTGTGTTTTTTATAATCAGCACACTTTGAGCTCAAGGTCTCTTTGGTCAATGTTTTTTTAGGGAGGAGACGCATAAGGTTGATGTGATCAACTTTGCTCAGAACAAGGGCACGGAATGCCTGAGGAATGAAGAGCTGCTGGATAAGGAATCCGCCAACCTGCTGTGGGATCTGATGGTGCTGCTCTGCCGACAGAACGGGGTGTGTTATTGCTCTGTCCGACCTTCGCACCTCCCTGGCATTGCAATCGCAGAGTTATTTGCAGCTGTTATAATCCTAACAGTCATAATAATCTCTGCATTTTGTGTAGTGTCAAAGCATTTCATAGTGCATTGCAGGGATATCTAATCTCCTGCAGCATCCAATGAAAGATAAGACTATTTGTAGGTAAACATGATGGCCAAATTTTGGACTTAGCAAGGTCTCACAATCAGCCCTGAAATGAACGATGATAATAATAATTGGATAATTATTGGTCAAAACACTGGTGAAACTCCTCTTCTCTTAATAATGGCACAGTATCTTTAATATCCTTGGATTAACATTCCCTCCGAAGGATGGCAACTCCGACAGTTCAGTGCTGCCCACTGGTGTGTCGGTCCCAACTGCAGGCTCAAAGCCAGGCATGCTTCCTCCTGTACCAAACTGACCCTGGATCTGAGATTGATACATTACCCTTTGATCTGCTAATACACCATGTCCTACTTATGGCCCTGAATTGTATAACTCACAGTGTGCATGTGCAATCTGACACAAACCCAAAGTTGAGCATGGCCTTATTCACAAAACTGATCCAGGAGAACAGACTTCAACATCCCACTGAGCCAGTATTTGATTGATGTCGAAACAGATATTTGCTGCACAGAACAAGACCTGTTTTGGCTGTGAGCTACTGTTTGTTTTTCTAAAGATGAATTTCAAGTTCTAGCTCTCTCCTTGTTCACTTGTGAGCCTTGACACTGAGTGTTGGCACAAGGAAAAGGCAGCTGCAATCCTGTCCTCACCCAAAGTCCACACTCGTGTTTGTGTGTTAGTCCCTAACTGCTGCCTTAGCTGAAATGCCGAGCTCGCTCAGCAGTGATCTGGACCTGTGTGGCTCAGTATTGAAATGCACCGACCCACTAGACCAAGGTGGTCCAAGCTTTTGGCTGCTGAGAGCCAGATGCCCTATTTGAGAAACGTCCGTGGGTTGCATAAGCAATATTTTTGTGTTTCCCTTCCAGAAGCATAATATTTAGAGGTGATGGAGGGAGTGGGTGGGCCTGATGAAATGGAGGGAGGGGGTTGTGGGCGGATGGACCGCCCTGCAGACTATCAGGTTATGTTCTTTTTAATGTTCCTCTTTTGAAGTGTTGTGAACGGGATGTTTTGCAGACTGTTATTGGCACAGACATCGCCGAGCTACTGCTCAGGGAGCACCGGTCTGTCTGGCTCCCCGGCAAGTCACCCAACGAGGCCAATCTGATTGACTTCAACAATGAGCTGGTGCCGCGGGCAGAGGATGAGTCGTGCACCACTCAGCTGTCCCTCCTCACCGACAGCTTTATGGAGGGCACTAGCTCCAGCACCGAGAACCCCAGCAAGGAGACCGAGCGCTTCCGGGAGCTGCTGCTGTTCGGACGGAAGAAGGTGAGAGTTGTGGGAGGGAGAGAAAGCGCCTGTGGAGCCGGGCTCCCCTGTGCATTGGGTAATCTGGAGCTCGCTGATCAATCCCTGGAGCTCTCTGCTCCCAGCCTTGGAGCTCTCTACTCTATCTCTATCGCCCACAAAATATACAGTCAGTTCACTTTATAGTATATTCCTGTGAAGCACTTTGAGACGTCTCAAAGACGTGATAAGGCACTATATCAAATGCAAGAGTTAATATCCTTAGAGCTCTCTGCTCCATCCCTGGAGCTCTTTACTCCATCCCATTGCTCTTCCTCCATCATGTCTGAACAAGTGCTAACTACTCTATAGTTCTCTCATCCCATTCCTTTGCTCTTTCTACATATCTGTGTGAGTGCCAGCTTCCCACTGGAGCTCTATTTTAATCCCATCCCCTGCTCCTTTTCCATCATGTCTGTACGGGTGCTTGTTCCCCCACTGGAATTGTTCACTTTTCTGATGAACTAATTATCTAATTCCATTTTCACCTTGTTATAGCTTCAAACTCAATAGCTAGTTGTGGCAAAGCATTCTGCTGACTGCTGACAGAGGTTTCCTCTGTACCCTTCCACTGACAATTCTGCGTTAGGAATAGTCTTTAACTATTGATTCTTTGAAAGTTTTTCAGAATGTTGAAGTCTATTATTTCTCTCTTGCAATTGAAAAATGACCCAATTTTTCAAAGCCAGTCCTTGTAACTAACTCTAAGCCCTCAACCGTAAATAACCTGACACTGTTATGCAATGTTTTTGGAAGGGAAACCGTGTGCTGTCTTTTCCCTGACCATGGCTCAGTGCTGTTGATTGTGTGCTTCACAGGATGCCTTGGAGTCTGCCATGAAACACGGGCTGTGGGGCCACGCTCTGTTACTGGCCAGTAAAATGGACAACAGGACCCATGCCAAAGTCATGACCAGGTATGTGCTTCTTTCCAAATCTATCTCTGAGAGGCCGAAGGCGTGGTCGAAGAGGAGGCATGCCTTGAAGTGAGGCAATTGAGGGAGCAAGGTGAAGTGACTGTGGGATGGAGTTCCAAAGGGTGGGGGCAGAGAACCTGAAGGCCCGACCGCTGATTGTGGATGGGTGGGTCAGGCGGGAGGGCGTGGAGCAGGCCACAGCAGAGGGAGTGGACAAGTTTATAAGGAGTTAGCAGATCAGAGGTAGGAAGGAGCAAGGCCGTGGAAGGCTTTGAAGGTGAGGAAGAGGATTCTGAACTCTCCTCTGGGGAATGTGGAGCCAGGTGAGGGTGGGGGTCAGGGTCAATGAGCCTGGTGCGGGAGAGGATACGTGCTGCAGAGTTCTGGATGATCTGCAGCTTGTGGAGGGAAGAGTTGGGAAGGCTGACAAGGAGGGAGTTGGTGTAGTCAAACCTAGATGTAATAAATGCGTGGATGAGGGTTTTGGTGGCCTGAGGGGAGAGGCAGTGGTGGAGCTGGGCGATGTTGCGGAGGTGAAGAAAGGCAGACCGGGTCATGGTACGGATGTGGGGTATAGCACAAAAGAAGACCATCCAGTCCCTTGTGTCTGCTCCATCCTGCTGTGTTTTACTTCTTTTTAGGCATTTATCCTCTTCCCTTTCGAAAGCTAATCTGGATTCTGCCTCAACCATTAATGTGAGCCACTGAGCGGTACTGACTGAATTGCTCTCTCCCATACACTTCCAGGTTTGCCAACAGCCTGCCCATCAATGACCCGCTACAGACCGTCTACCAGCTGATGTCTGGCCGAATGCCCGCAGCAGCCACGGTCAGTATGTAGCTGTTTTCCTTATTCACGTGTGCGCCTTAATAGTAAGCCGAGCTGCCTTCACCTGACTGCCGGGATGGTGGAAGGCGAACTGGATTGACCTTGGTCTTTGCCACGCTTATTCTTATGATGTTTGGGCTGGTAGGCGGAGGGTGGGCGCTAGTTTTCTAGCTCTGTCTTGTACTGGTTGCTGGCACTAATGCAAGCAGAAAGTTGTTGCGTTGTTCAAGTTGAAACCCTTCTCCTTCAAGCAACTGATCTGCCTGAGATTCCACCAGGTGAAGCGTGATCGGGTTTCTTTCTGCTAATCGGTCGCTTGCTTGTGTTGTGACCAGTGGCTTGTGTTGCAGTGTTGTGGAGAAGAGAAGTGGGGACACTGGCGGCCACACCTTGCCATGGTTTTGTCGAATCTTTCCAACGGTCTGGAGCTGAACAGGAGGACCATGACAACTATGGGAGACACTCTAGGTGGGTCCCACTAGGCTCTGCTTTGGCTCAGCATGTTCATTCAGGTGTTGAGGTGTTTTCCTCCCTGTCTCGAGTTTCCAGTGCGTGGCTCCACTTGCAGGGAGAGCATCTCCTAACCTCTTCCAAAGTCACGGAGTCCAGCTTTCTTTTGGTCGCCTCCTGGCCTCTCCCTCTGATTTTCTCCCAATCCGTAGAAGCTCCCCAGTCTCTTAGACAGGGAGCACTGGATTACGTTGCACTGTACTATCTATATTACTGGGGAAAAAGAAAGCAGAAATAATAACTGTCCTCACATCTAATACAGCAGTTATGGTGTCGAAACATCTCAAAGCACTTCACAGGGAATTGCTGTCAAGTGTAATGATGTTATAGGAAAATGCTAAAGCCAATTTGGATACAGCAAAGTCCCACCAACAACCGTGCAGTGACTAATCAATCTAACTGTAGGGTTGTTGGCCAGAACACCAGGAGAAAGTCCCTTCTCTTTTCCAGTGGTGTCGCAGAATCTTAACCTACACCCGACCGGGCAATCAAAGTTTTACGTTTCCTCTGAAAGATGTCGTCTCAGACAGATACACTCCCCCAGTACCGCACTGGGATGTAGCCATTTGCGCACGCGAGGGGTTAACAGACTTGCTTTGTTTCCAGCCACCAAGGGACTGCTGGAGGCCGCTCACTTCTGTTACCTGATGGCACAGGTTGGGTTTGGGGTGTACACCCGAAAATCTACCAAACTGGTCCTGATTGGCTCAAATCACAGGTGAGCTCCTGTAACCTAGTGCCTGAACATCCAAGGGAGGGGAGGAGGGAATTAGCTGGGTCTCCGAGGGGCTGAACTGCATTTTACATTATTTTACATATGATAACATCTTGTCAGCTCCCCAACAGACTGAGATAACCCACCCCACTAGAACTGTTACTAACCTCACATGGCAGGTGCCTGTCTTTCTTCTCACTGCCTGGGGTCTAATTCTATTTTGTTTTTAATTTTTTTTAATTAGTTCCCTCAGTTGCGCAAAACGAGGATTCCTCCTGGTAACCCGGAAGTCCATCGCACCGACTCTTGGGATTGCTGTTCCCATGCCATCTGCTCCCTGGAACGGAGTTCCTGGCACTTGATGGGAGTAGGAAACTGGTTTAGAAGTACTGCGGGTTAGGCCTAGCTGTGAAGAGTATAGAGGAGACTGCAGGTGTGCATGGGGCTCTGTGATGATTGGCTTCCCTCTCTGTTTGCAGCTGGTCCTTCCTGAAGTTTGCGTCTTCTGAAGCGATCCAGCGGACGGAGACGTATGAGTACGCGCAGGCCCTGGGCAGCCAGCCTAGCTTTCTCCCCAACTTCCAGGTTTGCTCTCAGCAGCTCCCACTGCCTTTTCTGTCTTGCATTGTCTACATCGGTCCCTCGCGGTGAGCTGCAATGTCTGTGTGTATCCCTGTCTGTATCAACGTTGATGATCACTCTGTTTTTTCCTCCCCCTCCCCACACCCCTTTGCTATAGGTGTTTAAGTTCATCTATGCGTGCCGGCTGGCAGAGATGGGGCTCACGGCCCAGGCCTTTCACTACTGTGAGGTCATTGCTAAAACCATGCTGAAGAATGCTTTATACTACTCGCCCGTGCTTTATAGCCAGCTTGTACAGGTAGGTACCTCGCCCACTGCAACAACAACAAAAATTACATTGATTTAGGGCATTTCATGTTGTGCTGTAATACGTTATGTTAACAGCAGGTGGACTGTGTTGGTGTCTGGGATTTATATGGGAGTGAAGACTGAGTAGGAATTCTGTCCGCACCAATTTCCCTCCTCTCCTGAAAATGTTTTACTCGTTTTTGCTTCAACTGAGTTACATTTCCAAAACCCTCCACCTGTCTGTCTGTTCAGACGGATGCTAAAGATCCCTTGACATTAGTGGAAAAGAGAAGGGAGTTTCTCTCTCTCTCCCGGTGTCCTGGCCAACAAGCCCCCAGATAAAATTTGTCATTCTCTTCATAATTGTTTGCGAGACCTTGTTGAGATGCAAATAAATAGTTGCTGTGTTTGCCTATAAACTAGACAGTCACTAACTACACTTGACAGCAATTGCCTGTGAAGCACTTGAGAAGTTTTGTGTTGAGCGCCTTGGGACGTCCTCCTGATGTGAAAGGCACTATACAAATGTGATCTATTGTTGTTTGTTGTTGTTGTTATAAACACTGAAATATGAGGATTACATTTAAATTGGGAGCCTGATCTGATTTCTGCATCAAGGTCATGTTAGGTTTGGTGTTCAGGGAAGACTCTGGTTTGATGATATCGAGGGAATTGGGTTACTCAGTGCTGCACCGTGTGAAAGACATTGAGAAGGTGGTTGGTTCGCTGAATGATTTTCAGGGGTGAAGAGCTCATAGGGATCTGGTGAGGTCACCCAGCAATTGTGATGTCAAGCCAGGGTAACGGGATTGATTCACTGCACAGTTACAGTGGTTGTGTGTGGGGGGTGGGAGTGTGTGGGGGGGGTGGGGGCGCTAGTTGCTGCAGGTTGGTTCCTCTGAGGGGAGAATTCCGCAGACATGAGAGACAGAGATAGATCCAAAATCACACCTTGAAATTCCCAACGTCTCACTGCATTGCATCGGCACCAGATATCACCTCAAGTGCCACCCCAACCCACAAGTGATGGTCACTTCCTCCCAACACCATTTGCTTGCGAACCATGTGGCTGACTGCACTGACCGGACATGTCGAGTGCACCATTGCTAACGGTAGAGATCTCAAGCACTGCCCTGGTATTCTCTTAAGCATTCTCTAGCCAAGTTGAGTTACTGTTCTCGGCAGTGTAAGGAAGTGTGAGCCGTAAGAGTGGCTGTTCAACAGGTTTGGGTTACAGGACGCTCAGTGGTGTAAAGCCACAAAATTTACAGCTGTTATCGGAACCAGAGGTTCTCACATGTTATTGAATGTCCTACAACATGTCGCTTTTCATGAGTGCGAGTACTAAGGGCTCCGAGACGTGAGGAACGCTATATAAATGTAAGTTGTTGTTTTTCACAAGCGCACGTGTTGCTTTTCCTGAGGGGAAGCCCCTAGTTGCTGGGTTGAACATTGCCTCTTACTCCGTGTCTGACCAGGTTTCCTCGCAGTTGCGATTCTTTGACCCTCAGTTGAGGGAGAAATCCGAGCAGGAATTAAACATGGAACCGGAGTGGATGGTGCACCTGAAACTGCTGGATCAACAGATGAAGGTGAGTGTCTGTAGCTGTCTTCCCCATATAACTGCCCGCCTTTCCCCCACTTCCCAGTATAATCGATTCACTTTCTTCCCACCTTCTTCTCCGCCCACCGCTTTAACTGTCCCCACCTGCTCTTCTCTTCCCCCCTCACTCCCCCACCCCGTGAGCTATTCTCTGAAGTTCATTGAAATGCTGTCAGAATCACAAGAGGCCCTCATCTCTGCCCTGGTGTTTTCTCTACCTGAATCGGTTTTTCCTCTCTCCCCCATTTCTGTACTTGATGTTTGATCTCTCTTGCCCTGTGCCAGGAGGGGACGTTTCTCTACAGCTCAGAGAGAGCAGCGACTCCTCACCAGTATGGCTCGAGCACCCCCAGCTCCGAGTATGACCACGGCAGCCAGCTGGACGGGGCAATGGCAGGGCTCCCCGAGGGCGGATCTGGCACCGACAATCCTCTGATGACTTCCTTTGTGCCGAGTGCAGGAGGCCCCAGCGTGCAGCTTGTGCCACCAGGTAATTCAACCCGTGCTGAGGGCAGTGCTCACCATTGCCTTCCTCGCTGTAGGGCTCGGCCCTGGGGTTCACAGGGGAATTGTCAACCTCATCCCTTTACTTCTGAAGGGCTTACATGTTCGATGCTGAACAACAGGTTTACTCAACACATATACTGTCTCTTTCGCACATTTTTCTGGGTGACTGCTATGAATGTTATGGTCAACAAAGTGGTTTATTTATTTAGAGTGGCCTTTCTCTGTAGTCTACTGTGGTTAACTGTTGCAATGCCGAGATCTCTGACAGGGGTCTTCTCCTCTCCTTCCTCCCCGCCCACCCCCCCCCCACACACGCACACACAAACTCACTTCCTATCAGTTCATAAAAATGTGGGGCTTTTTTTCCCCAGCTATCTCAATTTGTATTTCCCAACTTATTCAAATTTCCCCCCCAAATGGTTACTAATTGTTTATGGGTTGTTGCTGCCCCGTTTGCCTCAGTAACGACATTCACTTCATTTTCAATGAATTTTGATCTCTCAGGTGCTTGAAAAGGTTTCTCTTCTGCGACGAGCATGTTTTAAATACCGAGTGGTGTAGCGACATTGCACAGGTTGCTTTGTGGACATATGGTAAATTGAGTACATTCGCCCATAAAATTATACAGTCAATTCACCTTGCAGTATATTCCGTGAAGTGCTTTGAATCATCTCAAACATGTGATAAGGCATTATATCAAATGCAAGGATTATTATTATTAATAATTAATAATAACAGCTCTTGTGTATTATAAATTATTTAAGCTGTCTGAACACTTTCTCAATATCCAGTAAATGTATCAGCATCCTACTTAATCAGGAGGAGGTTAAGAGACTAGAAAGTGTCAGAAAGAATTGGTCTCTTCAGGAGAGGAACCGTTTTAACACAAAGATTGCAAGCTCTGGGATTCAGTGATCGTCTCATTTCTCACAGCTCCTCAAGCCATCCTTGACGGGACGACTGTGGCCCCTGTTCCACAGTTGCCTGTGGCCCCCCCTCCTCAGATGACCGTCGATGGCAACATCCCCATGTACTTCCCGCTCCAGGCCTCCACAGCTCCACAGGTGCCAGGCTTTCCCGGCCAGTCACTCAACTCTGCCTTCAGGCAGCCCTACGAGCTGGAAAAGGAGCCGGTGTACATGGGAACAGCTGGCCCCCCACCCCCGGGCCTCCCAGCTGAGCCACTGCAGACAGTGCCAGAGCAGGTGGCCAACCCAGGTTAGTAAACGTCGGGGAAGCCCCCAGGATGCTGCCTGAAGTGGTCTCAAAAGTATCTTCAGCGATTATAAGCAGGAGTGTGAAAGGAGAGATTTGGAAGGTGGAATGAGTTGCCAGAGGTAGGGGTGGGAAGGACTCAATCGTGGCCATTTGTAAGAGAATTAGACAAACTTGTATACAGAAAGGGGACCAGAGGGTAACGGGTTCAGGGAAAGAACATGGGATTAGGATGGATCATTTGAGGAGCAAACCTCTGGTTTCTAGGATTTCAAATATCTAAATAGCCACCAGAGGCATGCGTGCATGGGGAGGTGGGGGGTGGGGGTGTGGCTGGTGAGGGGGACCCCCACATGTTTTTACTGGCCCCTCTCCTCCGGCACCAGTTGCCCCCTGCAGCCCTGTGCTAGTCTCACGGAGGGGTTCATTCAATTCATTGCGAGGGGAAGAGATGTCTTGGCCGGACATCGTTCCACATTATAGAATACTGGTGTCTTGATGCACTGCCTGTTGCACGTATGACCGACCCATCATCACAGGCAGCACCTCAAGTTTGTATCTGGTTGTAATGCACTGAGTTCAATCTGTCTCAAGATTATTGTGTGGTAACCCCCCTTTTTTTTTCCCTTCCCTCCTGTAGAATTTAAGCCTAACACCCAGATTTCTCCAAAAAGGCAGAGCTTTTCGGACACCGGACAAATTGATTTCCACAATCACATGGCAAAAATGGTAAGGCCTCCTGTGTGTTTCTCTGCCGTTAACCGTGTATCGGCTAAAAAGCCTGTGGCTCCTGGCTGCTGTTGTCCTGCGCTGCTCTGATCTGGCCACTAGTAGGCGTGCAAGTGCAGACAGTAACCTCTTCCAGTTAGCACGTCCCCACTGGATGCCTGAATTCAGCTGAGTAAAGGAGTGGGGGGATTGTTAATGTGGAGGGGAGGTTCAGTAGGGAGGGAGATGAGAGGAGAAGGGAGAGGATCCTGGATTGCCGTGTTCCTCCGTGCTGTGTATTCGGCTCCTGTTCAGTATCCGATACACTCTATAAGAGGGATCGCAGAGCTCCCAAGGACGGAGGGGCTGTGTCAGCGTATCGCATTGAAGCCTGAATCTTCCTCTTGTATCAGCCGCCAACAATCCAGTGAGCAACTGCAGCTGCACTCCCCATTCCGCGTGCTTTACTTCCAGACTCACCCCTCCATGTGTTGCTTCAATTCAACGACCACTTACGTTTATATTGGGTGCGGTAGCGTTTCAGAGCACTTAATAATGGCAGAGCCTGATGCTGAGCTGGAGAGAGAGGGGGAGATGATCATAAGCACAGTCAAAGAAGAAAGTCATCCAAGTGCGATCTGAAGAGCGACAAGGAGCGGGCAAGGCGGAGGGAGGGATTGAGGCAGAGAGTTCCAGAGCCTCAGAGCGTAATGGCTAAACGTGCAGCTGCTGATGGTGGAGGGGACGAGGGATGTGCAGAAGGTCGGAGCCAGCTGAGTGAAGGGGCAGGTCATGGAGTAGGGCGTAAGGAGGTCAGAGAGATACGGAGGTGACAGGGCACAAAGTGATTTGTGTGAAAGTAGACTGACAGACTCGGCAACTGGTGCAAGTTTACAACTGCAAGCTTTCTCCCGCTTCATAAATCCCAGCAACGGCTGACCGAGTTGAGAGTAATAAGGCTCCATTTTTAGGAGCTGGGAAATGCTTAGGTAGCACCTCTCGTGTAACAGAACGTTTCAAAACACTTGCAAAAGGAGCGGCAGAGACGGAGCGAGATAAGGCTGGACAGTGTTACAGTGGGAGAGAATTCAGATCGCCATGTTCCCCATGCTCACGCTTTGCTGCCAATGCTAAATAGGCCTGCTATGAACTGGGAGTGAATGGATGGCAGAGGCTGAGTCTGACTAGTTTGAGTGAGTGACTGACTGACTGCGCCGGCATGTAACACGGCTGAACGTTTGTGTCTGCACCAGGCTCCAGGAAGAAGATCGAGATCCACGTCCCAGTCATCCTTGCACATGGTACGATGCCATCTGGCACTGGCTTCTCACTGTTTCACTCTGCCATTCTCACACAGTGGCCATGGGGAGGGGGGGTGCTGGCTCTCTGCTCTCTTGCCTGATCTTGCCATTAATCCCATCTCCATTACTCACCGCTTCGCAACCTGTCTACAAACGTTTTTACTTTGTGTTATGGTATTTCTGCTGTGCTTCGAGCCGCAGAGACACAAGCTCTTAGGAGGAAAGTTTGTCCACGTGTTTCCCACAGAGAGGCAGCCTGAGGGAGCAGCAACCACAGCTCTCTATTGTCTCTCCGTTCCCACCCTCTCTCAACATGTGGCAAGAGGACCTGGGTTTGATTCCCGGGCAGGGCGAAACTTTAGGCAAGTTTCCTTACTCCACAGGCCTCTTGTTTACCTAGCAGTAAGTAGGAATCCGGTTGTTAGTCAATTCGCAGATTGCTTTGCGGAGGTAATAATCCCTTCAAAATAAATAATAATAATAATAATTTGGTCACTCAAACCACGACTGTTTGTGGGACACTGCTGAGCGCAATTGCTGCCGCGTTTCGGCCACAAAATATACAGTCAATCCACTTTACAGTATATTCTGTGACACGCTTTGAGACGAATCGAAGATGTGATAAGGCGCTATATCAAATGCAAGGCTTGTTGTAATATTGCTGCCTCTGGTTCTGTCTCCCTGTGGGCAAGCATTGAATAGTTTCTGTGGGTTGTGGGCACGTGTTTCTGTCTGATCTGTTGGTGCTGGTGAAGGAGACTGCTCTTCTCCCGCAGTGTTTGTTAAGTTTTCAGACCCCGGGCAATATGCTGGGACCCACATTCAAGCTGTGCCAGTATTGACACTTTTCATACATTTGCTCCATTGATCTCCGTGAAGGCAAACCTCGTGTTGAATTGTGGACAATGTCCAGCTCGGAACTGGCCCTCCCTACCTCTGCGACCTATTAAAACTTCACCAATCGCTCCCTCCACTCTGCAGGCACTGGCCTGCTCCACATTCCCCCACTCTGCCTGCTCCACTATTGGTCTGGCCTTCAGCCTTTCTGCCCCCACCCTCTGAAACTCCATCCCGGAGTCCCTCTGCCTCGCACCCTCCCTTGCCTCCTTCAAGGCCTGTCTCAAGATCTTCCTCTTTGACTGCGCCTTTGAATACCCTCCTACCCCTACCCTCCATCTCTCCTGATTTCAAGCCCCAACTCAGGGACAAACCCCTCATTGTCCAGTGCTTTGGGACGTCCTCCCGATGTGAATGGCGCTGTATAAATGCAATTTGTTGTTTTTGTTGGTGAAAGGGTCCAAAAATCTGGTAATTTCTGCCCCGAGCAGCTGATAGATGGGGCTTGAACTTTCTTCTCATGCCTCATTCAGGCGTCAGTCCCCTGCTCCATCTTACCTTGCCTGGTGCCTCTCCCTATTTTCGGATGGGAGGGGTTGAGGGTGGTGGAGGAGAGCTTTCAAGGCGCTGGCTGACTAGTCTGCCTTTGTGTCCATTGTGTAATTTCAGCCCTACGGAAGGCGATCCAGGACTACATCCGAATCGTCCACCCATTCAGGAGGGCGGGAGCGGCGGTCCTCGCTGGTCAGACAGCCGTCCCTACCGGCACAGGATAGCGCAGCCCCCAGAGCCACCGAGGTCAAGGAGCCCAGGAGGGAAGCCGAGACCAAGAAATCAAAGGTGAGGCTCTCTGCTTGTGGCTTGTTTGTTTGCTGCGATCTTTAATGTACATATGAACAGCCAATATTTCATTCGAAGGATGGCAATGAAGAGTTGTCCTACCACTGGTCCGAGGGGATTGTGTGAAGGATTAATTCATTTTGATGGTGTGGTATTTTTCTTTAAAACGAAATGACTCTTGTCCTCTCCTGTCTCCTCAGGGTGGGTGGCTGAGCTGGTTGAGGCCGAACAGGAAACCTGAAGCTCACCTCCCAGACGATAAAAATAAATCGGTGAGTGAACCTCCGTAGTTGTCATTGTGAATTGTTTAATAGTCGTTCTTAGGGTCTGCCTCCTGGTGCAGAGGTAAAGGCAGTGAGTGCATGGTGTGGAGCGTATTTGTGTGCGTTGTGAAGGCCCTTGGAGATCCAGCTTATCTCCTGAGTGTTCTTACAATAAGAACTTACGGTTACACAGCTCCTCTCACTTCAAACAACTGAGCCAAAGCCCCTTCATAAAATATCGATTTGAAACTTAAGTGGATGTAGTATACACAGACGCGGGAGCTACTCCCACACACAACAACAACATAAATGGCCAATTCATCAGAGATTTGGAGGTAAATTGTAATAAAGTGAATCTTGGTGACCCTGGGTTGGGAGGCTAGGCTGCTCCTGATCACTGCACAGTGATTCCCATGCTGGAAAGTACACGTCAAACAGATCACAGGTAAGGACAGCAGCGGGTTTGGCTATTACATGCTTCTCCCCCCATCCCCCACCCCCACACACACTCCCCTGAGAATTATGATTGACTTTTTGAACGATGTGTGAGAGGGGCAGGCCACAGCTGTAATTGTTTTTTTTGGGGGGGTTCAACCATGTCCAACACATGTGGAAACTCATCACCATGCATAAGAGTATCCACACCCCAGGCTGAGGATTCCATGCGTCTCACCTACACATGGAAATCTCGGAGATATAAGATTGTTGGAATGGAATGCGCACTCTCTCCTTTGAGTGCTGTAATTGGCGTGGTCAGTAGAGTAGTGTAACGATTGATCCGAAGATAGATTACGATGACCTCTTCTCCACCTCGGGTCCTGTCCACAGATCGTTTGGGATGAGAAGCAGCAGCGGTGGGTGAACCTGAACGAGCCGGCAGAGGAGGAGGTAAGCAACGACAACTTTGTATAGTGCCTTTTATATCAGGAGGACATCCCAAAGTGCTGACAACCTGTACTCTTGACTGCTCCTGGCGCTTCCACCACATCAATGACTCAAATTAATCAAAACAAGGGACAAGGGAGCCTAAATACAAGCTAGCCAGGAGCAGATCTGACAGAAAGTTTAGAAGGACATACTTTTGCACAGAGGGTGGAGAGAATGTGGAAATCAAACAACTGAGGACAAGAAGTTTTAATTGAAGCAAAGAGCATCAAGCAATTTCAGAAGAAGCGTGACACATACATGTGCACGAGAGAGAAGGGAATAAAGGGCTTTAGGAAGGGTAGAATCTAAGTGGAGTATACACATGTGCATGGACAGGTTGGGTGTGAAGCAGGCACTGACCAGCCACTTGTAATGTTGCTGCTGTAATTTCTATATCAAATCTGTTGGAAATTTTGAAGTAAGGCTGATGGGTTTTTGCATATCCAATGGCTAGAGTGAGAATATGATTGTGAAGTGTTGACAGGCTCTTTGTTGGGTTCTGACACTGTTTTCATGTGACTTGTGTGTGTTGTTTAATTGCAGAGCAAACCTCCCCCGCCTCCGCCTAGCTTCCCGAAGCCCACCCAGTCCCTGCCCATGGCTGGCCCTCCAGGTGGCCCACCGTCCGTTAACATGTTCTCCAAAAAAGCAGGTAAGTTCCCAGCACATTGTCACACACAGCCAGCGCCAAGCCTCAGTAAAATCAAACACTCTCTCTCACTTTCTCTCTCTCCCTGTCTCTGTCTCTACGCTATACTCACTCCATTGCCTCACGCGCCCTTGCACAGCTGATTTTATTTCCTAGTATCACAACCCCACCTCCGCGTTGGGATCTGATCCTGTGAGCAGCTACGCCTCTGGGATGTTTGCTGAGTCCGTCTGGTCAGTACTAAAGTCTCTGTTACAGGTACCCGGGCACGTTACGTGGATGTCTTAAACCCCAGTGGAACAAGACCAGGTGGCAACGTCCCACCTCCCATTGATCTGTTTGCCCCACTGGCACCAATGGCCATCCCAGCAAACCTCTTTATGCCAGCACCGGGTAGGTTTGCTCTTCTCTTTGTTGCATTGTGACTGGGGAGGGGTTGGTGGCTGTAACGGGTGGTGGGGGAGGGGTGGCCACGACACGAGGGAGAACAGGCAGGGATGTGGGGCTGTCTGCAGTGAGGGTGAATTTATGAATATCTGGCTCCCGGCCAGCTGACTGCTTGGCTCACATCCCAAGGATGGCACTGGGAATGTGAACTTACAGTTCTATGGTGAAGTAGGAGTTTTTTGGACTGGAACAAACAGTATTTGTGCATGTGTGGGGGAGGTGTGGGGGTAATCTAATAATAGAATTAAAATCTGAATGGTTTGGTGGCAAATAAATAAACTTGTGATCAGTGAGTCAGTAACAAGGGGATTGTTGTCAGAAAAAAAGGGGGGGTTAGAAGGTTTTTTTTTAAAATAGAGGATTCAAGCGCTCCGAGACACTACCTCATGTGAAGGACACTATATAAATGCAAGTTGTTGTTGTTTACTTATGGAATCTTCATCACTGATGAATCCACTGATCTTAAAAATGAGTTGCATCAATACTTAATACTTAAGGAAATGTCAAAATTAAAAGCTATGAGAAGAGAGCAAGAAATGAGGATATGTTCGTGCTTGGTCCCACGCTGGAGCTATCTGCTCTAATCTCAATCCTCGGCTCTTTCTCCATAACCCTCTCCTGATTATCCAGTTTACTTATACATGTTATGGTCTCGGCCTCCTCGACAGCGTTATCCTCACCTCCCTCCCGCGTGAAAGCTTCTTCAGTCCTTCATCACGTTAAACTGAGGTCTTGTCTGCCTGTTCAGGTGGACGTTGAAGAACCCGTGACATTATTTGAAAAGAGAAGGGAATTTCAGCAACCAGCTGTTTGTGGGGTGTTGTTGTATATGAATCGACTGCAGTGACCGCCAGCTCTTGAGGCTGTCAGTTGGACGAGTATTCGTTCCCTCACCAGAACAAAAGCTTTTGTTTAGTGCCCTTTCCATGAAAATTTTTTGCTGAGATCTGAGTTTATTATATGCTAATTGTTCTTCCTTACTTTTGCAGGGGAGGGACACCCCATCCCGGACGCCAGCATGGCTGACAGTGGGCAGCCTGCAGACAACAACAACTTTGGGGTGGACACACAGCCGCTGGTGAGAGAGAGCAAGTTACACTCCAGTACCAGGACCCAGATAAATTCATCGAATTGTTTGTGGGCTGTTGGGTTTAGTCCCCGTCTGCCTTGTGCTTTAAGCTGATATGAATGAAGCTGACTGATGGCTGCACCAGCCACCTGTAGAGTGGTCGAATGCTGGCACATGGGCTATGCTTCCCACACCAAACATTGTATGTGGGTGGGGGGGAGTGGGGAGTTGGGAGAGGGGTGAAGTGTGAAGTGTGTCTGCAGATAAAGGCACTCTCTGCCTCCCCCGCCCCCCTGATTCTCGAGCTCTGGCTGCCAACCCCTTGCCATGAGACTGCTGATCAGTGGGCTGTGGGAGTGCTTAGTTGTGTGGTGTGGATTTGTGTCTGAGCTTTCCTTTCCTTTTCTAGCCGAACTCAGGCACTGATGGATCTGCTCCCGTGCCGGATGGCTTGCAGTTTGGTGAGGTGGGTGTGTGTGTGTGTTGTAACCAGCCTCGCTCACTTGTCAGAGCTGATCTGAACTCAGAATGCGAGAGTGTGCGCGTGCTTTCTTTCCATGGCCACAACGCATTTTACCCTGTACTCTGCTATCGAGCAACATGTGTGTGTGATGGGGCCGAGAAGTGCAAGGAACAGTCGTCAGATGCCAGGTCTTGGCATCGTGTGGCTGAGAAACGCTAACTCAGCACCGAACGGGGATTTGAGCTTGGGCATTTATTTCACCCCTCCGAGCAGGGGCTGAACCCACAGCCAATGCTCGTCAGTTGGGTTAGGGAGCAGACCTTAGGGAAAGAGGTGAGCAATGGGAATTATGTGGCAACAAGAAACTAGTCACTGCACCTGACAGTAGTTACAGGGCCTCGATAGAGATGGGGATTCTATGGACCTTTGGTTACCGGAGGTGTAGTAGCTTCTGGCCTGGATTGGCAGTTTCCTGCATACGTCTCAGGACACCGTACAGTTACCCCTAGTGTTTCTAGCACCAAAAATGGCCGTTTTCTTATGCATTTCCTGACGGATCCCACAGGACGTGACATCAGCGGTGACTTGGTGCCCTTTTTGTGAGGTCTACACTTTTTGCGTGATTCGGTTGTAATCCTGTAAGCCAAAAATGTTAGACCTTGGAAAATCCCTCAATTATAATCGCTGAAGTGGTTCGAGACTTGATATAATGAGCGAGTTTACTTCACTGTGACATTTCATTCTGTTATGAGAGCACCTCCCCAGTGTAAACCATGGGGTGGATGGGGGCAGAGAGTTTCCTGTTGATATCTTGATTATGCCTTGTGTTGTGTTACTGAGTCTTAATTCCCACTCATCTGCTTCTCAGGTCCCCGGACAACCAGTGCAAGGGGTTCCGTCGATGGGAGCAGTGCAGTTTTACAACCCGGCCCAGTTTTCACAAGTAAGTTTCTTGTTTAAAAACAAAATCTGCAATGGTGACTGATCTCGATCTCCCGCCTCAGGGCCCGAGTTTGGGTGGAGGCCAGACTGCTGGGTTCAAGGCTGAATGCTGGCTCCCTCGGTTCTGCGGGCTCACGGAGGCCTGATGAGAAATGAGTGTGGGCAGGTCCTAGTGCGGTGCACAGATCCATGGCACAATGAGGACAGAGAAGGCATATATGGCTGGGCAATGAGAGGCAAGCCATTCACACAAGAGCCAAGGATGGGATGAGGAGGTGGGGGGCTTTAAGTGATTTTGTGGGAGGGCTCAACTTAGGCACAAGCTATCAAGTGCTGTAGAAAAGCCCCTCTTTCCAGCCCTCCCATTTTGAGAGCAGAAAATTTCCCTTTTCCTGAGAGCCAAGTCCGTCATATCGGGGGGAGGACGTCCCAAAGCATTGGACAGTCAGGGTTTTACTACTCGCGTTGATATTAATCCAGCTCCCATAGTACTACTATAACTGTTGCCTTGGGAAACCTCCCCAGAAATAATGCAGTGCTTTTTCTCAGCACGGTGCATTATTTTCTGTTTCACTTCACACTAAGCCCTGCTCCGCGCTCTCCTCTCACTTTATTTTATAGGAGAATGTTGTATTTTTGTCCACCAGTTTCATTCTGCTTTTACCCTTCCCGTGAGAGTGTGGTCCTTAGGTGTCCCTCCAGTAACTGATTGCCTAAGCAGCCATCTTTCATGTGAGAGCAGAAGCAAGCATGTAACTATAGGGGGAACGTACAGCCCAGGCCTGAACTTGTTGTAACCCAACATCCAACACAAGGCACCTTCCAGCTTCTGGATAGTGATCCCTCCGCCTTGACCCTGACTCCGCACCTTCAAATCCCGCTTAAAGTCCTTCCTTTTCGATCATGCTTACAATCACCTCACTCTCCCCTTGGCTCATTATCAGACTCCGCCACTTTGAAGAGCTCTGGGACCCTACTCCACGTGAAGAACGCTATATAAATGCAAGTTGTTGTTGAGCTGATTTACCCTCTCCAAATCCAGGAAGCAGTGAAGCGAATTGTAACCTCAGCCACTGCCTAGCTCAGGACCTAGCTGGAGTGTGTGTGTGTGTCTGTCAGGTGATACCCTCTTTATTAATCGGTGATTGCTTTATTTTAACTTTCAGCCGCCGGCCACAGGCTCGAAACCGGGGCGATTCGGCCAAAGGAAATACCCAACATTAAAGTGAAGAACTGGACCCAGAAAGCCGTGAATAACCCAACGAAATTGTAAATTTTCTTGATACAGGTTCAGACAAAGTATTGTGACATTTCCAACTGCAGGTCTCTCTCACTCTGAGCTGGTTGGATATGGACTTAGGTTGGAAAGAAATCTAGTCGCTGACCGCAGCAACTGTCGCTGCCAAATGTGTGGGGGCGGGATGGGGGGAAGAGCCTGAAAAATTGATTTAAAAAAATTAAAAATGTATATTTTGTCTCCCAAAACCAGGGCTGTTGAGAGGAAAATGAAACGTCAGTGAGTTTTGAGTCTTCTTGAACTGGGACCGAAAGGACTGTCTCCTCTGAATCTAATTGTAAATGTCATGATACTTTACAGTCATCCGATACTAGAGCTGGCTTAATCCAAAGTGGCATATCACAAGCGTTCCATTCTGGAGATCCTCCAATTACTGTCAGAGTAGAATAAAGAGCTGTTGACCTGTAATGATCAGGGAGGTTGGTTTGCAGGAAGGGGAGAGACACTGAAAGGTCTGGGGATTTGACCATTTGTATGTAGGTAATATATTAAAGGCTGCTGTAAAAGAGTATTGAAAACCCAGGAGAGAGCCTGTTGTAAAATAATACCCGTGAAATATCTGAAAGATGGATGGTGTGAATAAATTTCTAAAGTGCAATATAGATGCTCACCTTCTCCTTGTGAGAGATTGTTTTTTTGAGACTATGAAAAAAAAAGGCAGAATGCACAAACATTTGCTGGGGGGGTTGTTTGTGGTGGGCGAGGACTTGCCTGTGTTCAGAACAGTGTTTGAAAGGGTGACTTGTTCACACCTGCTGCGACCTACCAAAAGACCTCAACGCCGTGAGTAACTAGATCTGGAATTAGTATGCAGTGCTGATAAACACTGATTCATTCCTCTTCTGGGTAGCCGAGTGATTGCCCCTCCCTATCTCTTAATATATTTGAATCTCCCTTCTCTTTCTCCTTGAAGCAAAGCCTTTGTGCTATTTTCCATGTAGGCTTCAAACTAGTTTTTAAAATCAAAAGGGTCCCTCCTTTGTGGGAGGTGCTGCTATTTTCATAATGTGTTAGACTTCACACTGTAAATTCTTAATGGAAATAAAACAATATTTTGTGCTCTGGCGCATTTTGACCTATTGCTGGGTCTTCGTCTTTTACTGGCCTGTCGTTTTAACACTTCTGTCTTCAGCACCTCCTACTTTTAAAGGGGGTTTAATCCAAAACAATACTCCGGGGTGGTGGGGGGCGGGGGAGCCAATCTGGTTTAGACTCTTGTTCAAACAACCTTAACTGAAGAACAGCCAATCAAGAGTGAATATTAATAATAATCCTTGCATTAGATACAGCCAGCACCTTATCACTTAATCAAGATCTCAAAGCTCTTAACAGAAGTTGTTGTAAAGTGCAGAATATTTGTAGGTGAATGTGGCGGGCAATTTGCCCAGAGCAGTGCCCCACAAAGAAACCTGATATGAAGAACCGATTTTATCTGGGGGATTGTGAACATACAGGAGTGTCCGCAAACAGCAACGGAGTAAATACTAATTTTATTTGGGGGATTGTTGGCCAGGACACCGGGATAAAATCCTCTTTTGAAATATTATCACGGGATCTTTAACATCCTCCTCAACAGGCTGATGGGACCTAGGTTTAATGTCTCATCCAAAGGACGGCACCTCCGAGAGTACAACAGACCCCCATTGCTGCATTGGAGGGTCATCTTAGACTGAGCTCAAAGTCCCTGACTGAACCAGCCTGACATGATGAGGCCACCTTCAGATGAGCGGGCAGGTGGGGTGTGGGCGGGTTGTGTTGCACTGCACATGAAACAAAACTGGTTTGGGAGGGTGCCTAATCTTCAAATGAAACCTGCAACTTTTTATTCCCTTTGAAGACCTTTTCTTACACAGTCACAAAGACACAAACCTAAATTGGCCACCCTGCTGCCCATAGGAGGCGAAGATGGTTATAATGTCGGGCTACTTTTGGGCTAGTGTTTGGTGGACTTTGGGCTACAAGCGGGGTTTTTTTTTGCTGGCAACCCTGTGCGCATGCGTCACTTCACCTTTACCAAGATGGCCGACTCCGCTTTACAAAGATGGTAGCCCCGTGGGAAGCAGCTAATTCCCCGAATGCTTTGCGGTCGCGTTGCTATGGCTCGGAGGTGTTGCTATGGGCCGCGGGGCTCTTTGATGTCTGGAGTTTTCGGAGGCCGCGGGGTGGTCGGAGGTTCAGGTAAAGTTTGGGGGTGGGGGCGGGAGGTAGAGTGGCCCGGGGAGGGCTGCTGGACTGCGGGCAGACTGACTGATCTCAGAGCCGAGGCCTGAGGCCTGAGGCCTAACATCCGCGGGACACGGTGAGAGGGTAATGGGGGTCGCTCCCCGCCTGTCACAGCACAGCACAGCCTCACGCCGAGTGAGGCCGCTCCTCGCTCTGTGCACAGTGACTGACCTCAGCCCGGGCGGGCGGGGATAGAATGCCTGAAAGAGGAGTGGGAGTTGAACAAGTTACAAAACAAACTTGTAACGTGTGCTGCGGTATTCTTTTCTCCCAACAGAAATGCGGTCGATCAAGTCAAGATCCTGAGATTTCTTTTACACAAAGAGTAAAAGTAAGAGTCTGAGAATCTTCTGTGACAGGGCCCATGAGGACCTCCATCTGTAGAGATGACCAGCCCTTTCAAAGCAGCTTTGTGCCTTTCTCTGGTTTATCTCTGCTTTCCGGTTGTTTCAATGCCTTAAACGTCTTTGGACGAAGACCACTTCCTTCCACCGGATACTGATAGCTCAAGTTTTGTAAGTAGGACAATTGAATACAAAAGAACGGCAGTGATTAAATTTAGACAAGGCGGTGGTTAGGCGTGAATTTTTATGCTGAGCTGTGCTGCCCACTGGGAAGCGAGCAGGGAGTTCTTGGTACCAACCATACTCCGAGTCGGGGCTCAAACCCGCATTTGTCGGATGTCGAATGACCGACTTGTGACTATCCTCCTTGTGGGGAGGTAAGCAGAGACTCCTTGGAGCTGAACAGGCTCCAAGGTGAAATGTTTGGAGACAGAATGTCAGAATCAAGCCAGCCCTCTGCGGCAGACTCCAGTTTCTGAGCCAGGGATGTCCTCAGTATTCCAGGGCACTGTTGATGACAGCACAGCCAGCCTGGGTCATTGGCAGGACTTGGAAGGGCAGAGCAGTCACTGGGGGGCAGGGAATCATCCCACTCAGCTCCTGTTAATCCTACAAGCCAACGCCATAACTGATAAGTAGGTCCTAACTGGATAAGCAATGGGAAAGCTGGCCAGATAGAGGTATCAATGGCAAGCTTTGCGGTTTTAGATGGTTTCGACTCTAGAAGTACCCCAATGTACACTGCAGTCACCAAGCCGGGTCGTGCCAACTGCACCTAATACTTTCCGGAACTCGGTAAGCAGGATGCTTCCCTGCAGGGGAAGATAGCGCATTCCATTCCAACAATCTATCTCTGGAAATTTCCATGTGTAGGTGGGATGCATGGCATTCTCAGTTCGATTTGGATACTGTTAAGCATGGTGATGGGTTTCTGTAGTCTCAGACACCTGACTGACCAAAAAAAATTCAATTAATGTCAGCCACACATTCATTAGTGTGGGATACACTAGACTTACAGCTATGGGTGAGGTGGTGCTATATAAAAGAACACTATAACAGGCTTTCCTTATGAATAAAAAATAAAGTGAATGTTATGTGGGCATTGTCAACAAGGACCTCTGACTGGCTGTAGAGTTGTTTCTCCTGATGACATGTTAGGTTTGTTTTTGCAGGTGGGAACTGAGATGATCTGAACTCCCCACTGATTTCTTCTGGTGTGCCAACATGTGGATGCTGGGATGCTGCTCTGCTGATACCCCATTAATTAGTCTTTCTACCTGGAAACATTATTGATGATTGTGAGGCTTAGCTTGAATGAACACACTTGGTTGCCAAGTACCACAGGAACTGCAAGAATGGAGACCCCAGAGGGTTTTGCTGTGAAGGGCACTGCCACCCTCCCTGGCAGGTCAGATGGCTTTGGTCGACCCCACAGATGCCAGGAATTGAGGAAAATGAATCCCACGGGCAAGGAGAACTCCAAGCCCCTTCTTAATGACACTTTGAAGTTTCCCCCAGAGGAACTGGGCCATGGAGTGCAGGGCCCTGAGGTGGAGTTTCTGCCGAGACCCCCCACCAAACCTAAACCCCCGAGGCAGCAAAAACTCCACCGTGGGTTCTCAATGGAAGGGAGGGTCCTGTCGAGGAAACCCCAAAGCAGCCAAGAGAGCTCGTCTGAACCGACTGACTCAGAGTCCTCCTGTGGATCGGTCTGCCAGGAAAGCTCTGTGTCTTCCAGCCTGTGCCACACAGTGCAGGGCGAGCGGGGCCTGCTGTCTAACTGCGTCAAGGTCCCTTCTCAAGGTGGTAGGACAGGCACTGCTGGAGACCAGCAGGACAGGCCGGCCTTGAACTCGGACTCAGAAACCAACCACCCTGTGCTGGACAGGCACCTCCATCGTGCCAAAAGGAGGTTATCCCCAGTGATGCCCACGAGGCCGCTCCCTCCTATGGAGATCAATCTCTCCTGCTCAGCACTAAGAACAGCTAATCGCATTGACCAGGATTATGTAGATTACAATCGCTTGTCTCAGAGTGATTTGCAGAGTCAGCACAGCCTGACTAACCAAGAGAGCTCCTTGCTGGACACCACCTCTGTCCTGTCCATGAAATCCACCAGCAGCCTGCTGTGTCGGGTGCGGACCGAAGACCTGCGCAGGAGGTATTGTCCATCCCGGGGTGGGGAGTGGTGTGCAAAGGGCCCTCTGTGTGCATTCTCTGCTTGCCGAGCTCTGCTGGTGCTGCCGTCTCAGGAGCTTTTATTGAGAGGATGTACTACTGTCGTCTGTTAACCTTTAAATCCTGGCGCTTTGCTGCAGGGAGAGAGTGCGCATTCCATTCCTGCGCGCAATTGCACTGCTACGTTTGCCTACACATACACAGTCCGTTTCACAGTAAATCCTATGAGACGCTTTGAGAATGTCCTTCCGATGTAATAAAGCGCTCTGTCAAATGCAAGGATTATTATTTTCATCTACTGCTATTTTTGTCAATTCTCGCCTTGATTTCTCAAAAAAAAACCTCGCTGGTCTCCCCAGTTCCATCATCCACAAGATCCAGCTCATCCAAACCTCCACAGCCTTCAGGCTAACCCATACCAAACTCTGTACGTCCATTACCCTAATTCTTGTCAGGGGTCACTGGCTTCCTCTTTCCAAGAGGATTGATTTCAAGATCCTCACCCTCGTGTACAAATCCCTAGCACCTTCCTCCCTGTCTGACCTCCTCCAAGCCCACTCCTCTGTCCACCCCATTGGTTCAGCTAACACAGGCCTCCGCACGTCCTCCAACCTTTCCTTGATAATAATCCTTGCATTTGATATAGCATTTTTCACATCTTCGAGACGTCTCAAAGCGCTTCACAGAATATACTGTAAAGTGAATTGACTGTATATTTGTGGGTGAAACGCAGCAGCCAATTGGCGCAGCAGTTTCCCACCTCCCCCTGATCTTGCCCTGCACCATGTAGCGCTCCGAGACTCTATCCTGCGTGACGGGTGCTGCATAAATGCAAGTTGTCTGTTCAGCTCAGCAACTCGTTGGTAAACACATTAATTGATTGAAAGCTGAAATTTATTTAAAAAATAAAAAGCTCTGACCTTGCACCTCTTTCGAAGGCTTGTTGGCGTGCTCTTCAGCGCTCACTGGACTTGGTATTCAGCCTGTTCCTCTGTGACTTTACAATTATGAGACTTTCATCTGATTTCACCTTCAACCAATGTTAAATAATGTTCAGTATAATAAACCAATGTTATAATGGGTTCAGCACTTAATCACTGGGTAGTTTTGTCTTGGTATATACTACTGGTCTCTGTGTATTTTGTGTGTCTATCTGGGGGTGGTGTCTGTCGGTCTTCCGAGGGGTTGTCTGTGGGGTGGGTTTGTTGTGGGTGGAGGGCGGTCTGTGCATTGTCTGGGTGCGCTGTGTGTCGTGGTGTGTGTTTGTTTGCGGTGGGGATGTATTTGAGTGTGTGTGTGTCGGGGTGGGTGGGGGGGTGGTGGTGTTTGATCATCAAGGCCTCTGCTTGTAATCCTGTGCCCTTAGCTGCCTGAGGTTATATACTGCCTTCCTGGATTAGTTTCCTGCGTACACTGAGGACCTGTTGAACAATATCTGTGCTAATGTTTTGCAGGAGTTACCTGGAGGGCAGCCTGCTGGCTTCAGGGGCACTGTTAGGTGGTGAGGAGCTGGAACGGTATTTCCCAGACCGGAGAGTCGGGATATTTATCACCACGTGGAACATGCAGGGCAGAAAGGTAAGAAGTGACTGGGGCGAGGAGGGTGGGGTGGATACATAACTCCCATCATTTCTTCTGCAGCCCCTTCAAAGAAGAAACTATTCACATCTTTTTCTGATCTGTGGAACGATTCTGGCTATTATCTCTGATGAGCAGCCTGGGAATGTACAGTAGGAGACACGATCATTGCAGTCCATTTGCCAGTCCCCAAAGTTTGTAGAATGTTTGTAGGATGAGAATGCTGCCTTTTCTATTCTTCAATCTCAGCTTTCCCAGAGCTCAGCCCTTTCATGAACTTGCTGAGAAAGGTGCTGGGGAGTGCTGGTAATATTAAGATATATATTGCTCTGTCCAAGAAAGCTGTAGATGCAGAATCAAAGGAGATGTTTAAAAGGGAGGGATATAGCTACTTGGGTAGTAGATAATAATACTTGCATTTGATATAGCGCCTTATCACGTCTTCAAGACGTCTAAAAGCCCTTCACAGAAAATACTGTGCTTAAGGAGCATGGCGAATGGGCAAGGCATGGGGATTAAGGCTAGTGGAACCGGCTTAATGGGCTGAATGGTCTCTCCCTGGTTTCCTATGTCCCTAATATATTGTACCACATGAGCAGGGTACGGACACCCGCTTGGATCTCCATGTGACAGGTTGTGATTGTGACACTGAAACTCAATACTTTTCCTTCAACATTCCATTTGTGAACCTCACCCCTCTGGCTGGATACAGACCATTCAAGGCCATTTAGCAACCTGCCCTGTTGTCCTGAGAGCACGTCCGTGATGCTAATGTATCTGGGGTCTCCAGTGGGGGCAGGTAACAAGGTTGTCTGGTGGGGTGGGTATTGAGGATGTCTGGTGAGGAGGTATTAACGGTGTCTGGTGGGGCTGGTATCGAGAGTTATTTGCTGAAGATCGCCAGCCGCTGCTTTCACAAATGGCCTGTTGTAACCGCTGATATGCTGTGTTGTTCTCTCCAGGAACTTCCGGATAGTCTGAATGACTTCCTCCTGCCTTGTGACTGCGATGTCACTCAGGACATGTACATCATTGGTATTCAGGAAAGCATCTCAGACAGGTAGTGTGGCAACTTAGAACAGCAGACCCTCCAGCTCCTGTCCTCTCCTCCAGCCCGCAGCCCTGCTTCACAGCCCCCACTCCCCATACGTCCTTGCACCCCCTCCCCCAGCCCATACCTCCAGTCTGGCTCAGGTTTCAGCTTGGCTTAGATGCACTCTCTTTGAGTCAAAAAGTTATGGTTTCAAGCTTCACAGTTTATGCTGACACCAGTGCAGTACTGGGGGAGTGATGTATAATTCTTTCTGCGTTAAATTCTTGGTGGTATTTTCCCCAAATGTAGCCTGAATAATCCACTTGCCATTTGTGTTTCCAAAGGCGAGAGTGGGAGATTCGTTTACAGGAGACGCTGGGGCCCCATTACGTTCTGTTGTACTCTGCTTCACATGGAGTGCTGCATCTCGCTGTGCTGATCAGAAGGGACCTCATCTGGTTCTGCTCAGGTGGGTTAGTACCATTAGTAAACTGCTTGTAAATCCTGGCTAACAGTGCTCTAGCTATATTCGTCATTTACTTCATGGCTCTTTGTGGGACTTTGCTGTGCACAAAATAGGTGCCATCTTTGCCGATGTAAACAAATGACAACAAATTGCATTTCATGTTAGGAGAACGTCCCAAATTGCTGCACTTGACAACAGTTCCTTGTGAAGTGCTTTGAGATGTTTTGATGTTTTAAGCAGAGTGTCAAACACAAGGTTTATTATTGTTTGCGTGCGTCGTGCAATATTCAGCAGAGAAGGTTGAAAGGAGCATATTTTGGATGTGGAATGCCTTTTGGTGCAGTGGGTGAGGCAGGATCTATATTAGCTTTCGAGAGGGAACTGGATAGATACCTAAAGAGGAACAATATGGGGGAAAGGCTGGTAAATGGGAAGGAATGGCCTGTTTTTTCAAAGAGCAGCACAGACAGCATTGGCTGAATTGTTGCCTCCTGCACTGTAATACAGTTCGATGTGCTCTTGAACTCAGTTTGTGCTGTAATTTTGACTAATTTGTGTTTTCCTTTTGTTTTTTGCCCCAGAAGTGGAACACGCAACAGTCACAACGCGCATCGTCTCCCAAATCAGGACGAAAGGAGCCGTGGGAGTTTCCTTCACCTTCTTTGGGACTTCCTTCCTCTTCATCACTTCCCACTTTACCTGTAAGTTTGCTGGTATTGTTCCCCTGGTCTTGGCATCAGAGCAGGTTCCCAGCACGTGGAGAGGCCAGCTCCCCACTGGAGCTCTCTACTCTAATAATAATATTGCTGTGTGCAAGATTTTTGCTATGTTCATCCACAAAACAAAACGTTTCGGTAAATCTTGTGAAGCGCGTTGGGGTGTTCTGACATGAAAGGCGCTGTCCTAAATGTAAGGATATTATTACTCCCGTTGTGTTCTTTCTTTTGCAGCCGGGGAGGGCAAAGTCTACGAGAGGATTCTGGATTATAATAAAATTGTGGAAGCGCTGGCTTTACCCAGGCTCCTCCCAGACACCAACCCCTACAAGTCAGACCCTTGTGAGTACCCTCAGGATTCAACTTAAAGTATGTACAGAGCGAGACTGTGAGTGAGACACACTGGAGATGAGGATGTGGAATGTGCAGCAGCAGCTTCAATTGAATTGTTTAAAATGAAGATGGAGAGACATTTGGCAAGTAGGCGGTATGGGGAAAATGTGGGAGAGGGAAATGGAATTAGCCATGAACTGACAGAGCAGATTTGATGCAATGAAAGCCGTCTTCCGGTTCAGATGTTTCCCCTCCATCTCTCTTAGATTCTTTTCTGCTAGTGACTTTGCTGTGAGTGTTCGGTTGTGGGTTCAAGCCCCATGTCGGGGCCTGGACTCACGTTGTCTAAGCTGATACTGCAATGCAGTGCTGGGGGTGCAGTGCATTGTCAGAGATGACCTCCTTTGTATGAGAGGTTAAACCCAAGCCCTGTCTGAGTGTTCAGGTGAGCGTTAAAGATCCCATGGCACAATTCAAAAAGAAGGGGGAGTTTCTCTCTCTCGGTGTCAACAATCGACCAAATAAAATTGGTCATTCATTGACCGGCTGTTTGTGGGACACTGCTGTGCGCAATTCGCTGACCTGTTTCGCCCTCAAGTTACGCAGTTTACAGTATATCCTGTGAGGTGCATCGAGACATCTCAACAATGTGATAAGGCACTATATAAAAATACAAGGATTATTTATTATATATATATATTGGAGGATGCTGGCGGATTCTTACTTCAGTAGAAGAAATCGTATGTCTTCAGAAGAGATAAACTCAGTGAGAGCAAACCAATCCAGGGCTGATCCAGCATTACAGAACCAATATGCTTTCTAACCTGCCCCCTCTGTACCTGTAGCTGACGTCACGACCCGTTTCGATGTTGTGTTCTGGTTCGGAGACTTCAATTTTCGCCTCAACAAGGAGCGGAAGGTAATTGACCACCTCCTGCGGCAGGACTCCAATGCCAGTGTGTCCGGGCTGATGGTGTATGACCAGCTGACCAAGAAACTACAGGAAGGTATGTCAGACGCCAGCACAGGCTTGGAGAGCCGTAGTAAAGTGCGTAGTCTAAAGGGTCCTGTAATGTATGGAATGATGAGGTTCTCGCTTCACATTGGGGAATGTACTGCATCTCAGGGCAGTAGAGAGTCGCTCTCAAGCCCAGCTTCTCCCCACAGCAAGTCTCTGATTCTCAGCCAAGCTCTCAGCACAAGTCCAATGGTCTGAGGTGCAGGAGAGCCAGCCTGCCTCTCACCATAGGGAAGAGTCTGGCTTCTGCTGAGCCTGGCATTCATTCCCTGGTCATACTCCCTGGTGTTCAGTTACCTGTAACCCGATGGTGTTAGCCTGCTAGTGTGTCCTCTGCCGCTGCTCTCTCAGTAACTCTGATGTCCTTACTGTACAGGTTCCATATTTAAAGGCTTCCGAGAAGGCACTGTCCAGTTTCTACCAACTTACAAGTTCGATATCGGGTGTGACGTGTACGACAGCAGCTCAAAGCAAAGGACTCCTTCCTACACAGTAAGCTACTGGACCCACCTATATCAAATGCAAGGATTATTAATGTTTGATGTGGCGCTGCATTAACAAAATCATTATTTTGCACCTGTGGTGAGGCTGCTGGGGACTTGGTTGTAAACAATCGCGGACCCTGAACGCAGTTAGACATACACACACACAAGCGCTCGCATGAAAGTGCATATACTGAACACGTGCATTCACTGAGCACACACATACACTGAACATATATACACAGCGTATATTGAACACATGCACACACCGAACAGTCACGGTGGTAACGCACTGCCTTCACTTATCCCTCAGGATCGAGTTTTATATAAATGCCGTCACAAAGATGAAGTCCACATGGTTAAGTATGGATGTTGCCAGACGATTAAGACATCAGACCACAGGCCAGTGTATGGATGCTTTAAAGTGAAGTTGCGGCCTGGAAGAGACAAGTGAGTGACGTTCGCCTCCCCTCCCTTAATGCCCCCTTCCCCCACCATTGGTGGGGGCTCTACATCAAATCGGTTCCATGGCAACAGCAGTTCCTCCCCTCAAACCTCCCCAATTGGCCACCCTTCACATGTCAGCCTGGATAGTGAGCTTTGGTTTCCATCCTTACAGAGGGAGGATCAGGGTCAACCTGTGCTCACCTAATGGCCACTCATGAACCATAAATAGTGGGAGTTTTTGCTGAAATATTCCCCCCTCTTATCCACTGTCCAGGGGACAACGTAACCCCTCAAGAGGCGTGTTCAGCTCCTGTAATGGGAGCACAATAGGTCATTCTATTCCCTCATTCGGTGTAAGCCACAGCCTATTCTATTCCTCTACACAGCTTCTACCTAGTGTCTGCCTCGCCCCTTCCACTTTTTTAACGGTGTTAACAGTTTCCTGTTAAACACATTCACACCCAGCTATCAGTTACCAGAGAGTGAGTGTGTGTGTGTGTGTGTGTGTGTGTGAGTGAAACAATATTGGATGCTGACTGATGTTCACTGCCCACAGCATTCCTCTTGGTGCTGGCCAGTTTGAGAGGGAGATCTACCTGGAGGGAATCAAACGGCGATTCTCTCGAGAAATGAGTAAACGATCTTCAAGAGCACAAAGAAACAGCGCGGTGTGTACAGTGTCATGATGACAGCCCTATACGGGAGGTACCGTGTAGCTCCCGCTGGGAGAGCGTGGCCGGAGCCCAGAGGTCGCCGAGAATCTGCCGACTTTACGGGATGGTGTTCTTTGGCCGGAACCAGAATTGGAATCTCTAACCTCTTCCCAGCGGCCCCCAGCCAGGCAGCGTTAGCAGAGCTGGGAGATTCCGTAAGTCAGGACTATAATCAGCCATGTACAAATCTGTTCCCTTAATTACCATTTTTGTTCCAAGAAATAATTTATTGTTGTTTGTCTGACCCCACCCAACTCCCACCCTTCAGTATTTAGAGAACATTAAACGTGTTTTGTACCAATGTTAATGAATAAACTGGACTCTGCAGATGGGGAGGCAGCTTCCACAAAGCGTCCCTAAAACCCAAGTTGAGAGAGAGGGAGTGCTGGAGGGACCGAGCACCTGTGAGTTCCTGGCTTGCGTGGTGCACACCCCTCGTGGCTTGTATGGTCCTGCATTGTGCACAATGCCATTCCTCACAGCCGTCATTGCCTTGTGTTGGCATGTTTCGCCTTGGACGCGCTTGTAGGATCAAGTCCCATGTCTGGACTTGGAATCACAGTCTTAAGGTGAGACTGCGATGCAGTGCTGGAGGTGGGGGGGGGGGTTCTGCATTGCCAGAGGTGCTGTCCTTCGGATGAGAAGCTAAACCTGTCTGCCCGCTCAGGTGGACGTTGACAATCTCGTGGCACTATTTGAAAAGAGAAGGAGGTTTCTCTCTCCTGGTGTGCTGGCCAACCATTCCCCAAAATAAAATGGGTCATTTGTTTCATAACTGTTTATAGGACATTAAGTGTCACATTTGTTTACAAAAACACACAGACACTACACTTTACATTAAATCCTGTGAAGCACTTTAAGATGTCCTCCCAACATGAAAGGCACTGTACCAAGTGTAAGGATTATTATTATTAATACCTGCACTTGCTCTGTACCTGCATGGGTCAGTCAGCATGCCCTGATCAGACAATGTTGGGGCTTATGTTGCTTAAGGAATGAAAATTATTCACTCCTCTCAAAAGGGGCATTAACCCCTTGTGTACTGTAGTTGTTTGGGTGTTAGCCTGGCTCAGTGGGTAGCACTTTTGTTCTCCCAAGTCCCAAGTATATCAGGCCTCTTGAGTCAAAGTCATGGCTAAGACCCAGGTCGGTCCGCACCTTTGAGAGGAAGAGGGAGAGAAAGCAGAGGCAGTTGCTGTGAGTGTGGGGTGGCGGAGAGAGGTCGCCATCACGATCGTCACACACAACAGTTAATCGTTTTAACGGTCATTTTAAAAATAAAAAATACCAATCTGTGCAATACCCTTCCCTAGTTATAGACTGTTCCCCCTCCCCTCACAGACATGGCTACCAAGTGAGAGACACTCATTTTAAAGGATTACAAAAGGTTGCTTTTACAGCCTTTGTTTAAAAAGGAGCCCCTGACCCGCTCGGCGTTCATGCCCCCGAGTTTATCGGAATAAGCGGTAGATGCGGGGCAGCCGGCCGTCCTTGCTGCTCAGTGCTTGCTGAATGTGCTCCATGGTGGGGAGTTCTGACAGGTCTCCCAGAGCCGCCACCGATGCTTTGCTGCGTAACATTTTGGAGGTGACTCTCTTTATATCACTGGCTCTTACATTGCCTGAAAACAGAAGGTTTTGTATTGGTTCACAATGGTTTGCTCAACGTTTCAATATTGTAACTGCCCCCAATCTCTTACATTGCTGTATCTCTTACCTGTGTTCACTGGCAGTGATCCTCTCTCCTCTCCCCCCCCCCCCCCCCCACCGTAGTGACTGGCACATTAGGATCATAGTAGAGAACAGTAAGTGACACCCACATGGAGAAAGAATTTACTGGACACTGACAGACGGCTGTGGTCTAACGAACTAGTGGGTCCGAGAGATAGGTGTCAAGCGCTGAGTAACGGCCACAGAGTGTGGGTGAGATGGGGGCTGGGGGAAGGGAAGTGGCGTGTGAATCCGCTGGGATTCTGCGTAGATTTTAATCGCTGAATGTAATACAGAGGGTGGTGATGGACATCTGGAAAAGCTCCTATATGCTGATGTCTGTGCAAAGAACATCCATTTGTTCAACAGACTTCCAAAGAGATTGCTTGCGAAGGATCAGCAGCTAAAGCTAGCGGCTGCTGTGTGTGCAGTGACAGGGCTGACACCAACATAGAGGGTGCAGGAGGTGGTGAGGAGAGGCTGTGTTGTTGTTAGTGGTGGCTTGGCTTTCCTGGAGCTCGAGTGATAAAAAGCCTTTGAGAATCGGGATTTCCTCCAGATAATTACATCCGTCCCCCAAATTAGCCATGATTTTTTTTCTCCGGCCTTTCCTCGACACTAGGAGGGACCTGAGTGTCAAGGACTCGTGTTGTGGGGAATCGTCCAAAGTGGATACAATGGAACTCTTAGGCTGTTTCCGTTCTTTGTTTTCTATGTAATTCACATCACTATATAGCGACTCCTCCGCTCAGTAAGATACTCACTGATCAGCCTGCACAGCTCGTGAGGAAGCTTCCGGGTCTCTGTGGCCAACACCTGGCGTCCAATGTCTTCGAAGATGACCGGCCGGGATTCTAGATTCATCATCAGCATTGACTTCAGCTGTGTCTTTGCCCGTTCAAGTTCATTCTGTGAACAATTCAACAGACGTGAGATTCCTCTACACTGTCCGTCCACACTCCCAGGTCAGGGACAGCAGTTTGCCATTGCCACTCCAGGGTGAGACTGAGTTTCCAATAATGTGAGACAGAGTGATAGGGGGCATAGCTTCTCCTTTGCTATGAGACACCCCTCAAACAACTACCCTCTAAATCGTTGCCTCTTGTGCTGAGTTTTAAAAATATAATCCTTCTAAGATTTCCTAACTTGGCTGACTTACCTCCCCTACGTCCCCGGCCATCAGAATAAACTCCCGAGTAATAATCTCCACCATTTCTCTGACCTGCAACAAGGAAAAACCTCCATTAATTCTGACCCTTTCTGGAAGTATTTCATTCTGCACAGAAATCAAAAAGGTGCAAATATTCTAATCGGCTTTAGTTTCAATTCAGTACATGTGGTGGAGCGATCGGTCTCTGTTGTGTGAGGGAACAATACCTGTCTGGGATCAGCACTGGCGTGTATGCACAGGAGGCCTGTGTCTTCATAGCTGTGGTGGTATGAGGTAGCGTTGTACATCCAGTGGTGCCTAGGGGTAAAATTTAAATTGTCAGGTTGGATCCATGTTGTCCCCAAATTACACAGGGGCTGGGAATGACTGACAGACTTTCTCAGGGGAGGGAATTACTACTCATGATGAATCAACCAGAACTAACAACCAGAGCTCAGCCACTCTATCCACAGTACACCTCCACGATGTGTCACTGACCTGTTTAAGACGTTGAGGTACAGCCGTGTAAACATGCCTTTGCCAGGCCCCCCGGCTGAGAACGAGCCACCGCCTCCCATCATCATGTTCAGCACCGCAAATGGAATGAAATCCTCCTCCTGCAGGAGACCAGCAACCAAACGCCATCACTCAACGGGAGCACCTCCTCCTCCCAACCCCCCCCCCACCCCCGAGGAGAAAAGAAAGAGTTTGGAGTCTACATGCACACGAGCCTGCAGGAATTTAAAATAAAATTAGGGTTTCGAGCCCAGTCCGGCTAGGTTCGATTTCCAGTTACCTGCAGTCCAGTAAGTTACTTAAAAGTATAAAAAATAGTCCTGTTCGTTATGCAAGTGTGGGGTTACTGGGATCATGTATCCAGGTCAGAGCAGCCCGACCACATCACACATTGGAACAGCAATGATTGCACATGGGCATAAACAGTGTTCTGCTATACTTGCCTTTCCAGGGCAATCTATGTACTGACCAGGAAGGAGCAGCTTTCCAATCCAATCATGATGTGACACAGCTCCGGGATTGGGGTGGGGCCCAGGCTGACGTCCCTCATGTCCTTCTCCACCTTCAGAAACAAACAGCCCAGAACAGAGTGAGACACCGACAGTTTCAGACATACAACAACAAGATTACATTTGTATAGCGCCTTTAATAATAATAATAATATAATAATAATCCTTGCATTTGATATAGCGCTTTTCACGTCAGGAGGACGTCCCAAAGCGCTTCACAGAACACACTGTAAAGTGAATTGACTGTATATTTGTGGGCAAACGCGGCAGCCAATTGCGCACAGCAATGTCCCACAAACAGTCGTAGATTGAAAATGACCAATTTATTATTGTTTTTAGTTTTGGAGGGATTATTATTAGGCTCTGTGTGGAGTAAGGAAACTTGCCCAAGGTTTCGCCCTCTGCCTTTCACGTTGGGAGGACGTCCCAAGGCGCTGGACAGTGTGCAGCATTTCAGACCCGTGCTGGCGTCGGGGGGAGAAGGGAGGGGAGGGGGGGGTGACCGATGGCATGGTCGAAGATTACAGTGGGAATCACATACACAGGCAGACAGTAAGACAGTGACAGTTGTCTAGAGAATACTGGGAGAAGCTTCTTTTTTCCAACAGTTTTGCGGTATATTTAACGCCCTCTTGAACAGGCAGATTGGACTTTGGTTTAATGACACGTTGGAAAGATGGCCTCTCTGTAATAAAGCGCTCCCCCCAGCACTGCACTGGAGCATCAGCCTGGATGTGCGGATTGAACCCATAACCTTCAGACACAGAGGGAGAGTGCTACCAACTCAGCCAGCCTGACACCGGACAAGCTCAAAAGCAGAGCAGATGTGGGACTAAATCAAATGCTTGGCCCTTGGCAGCGCCAGACCTCCTGGGAGCAGCCGAGCTCCGTGGCCAAGCTGCCGGACAGGGAGTAACGTTCTATGCTCTCCTCAACCTTGTTTCTAAACTTTTTTTTATGAGTCTCTCAGAGGCTTAACAGAAGAGACAGAGCCCAAGGAGCCATCCACTTACCTTGATTATTCCTCCCGTGTACTGAGCGATCGATCGGTCCACGTCTATCACCTTCCCTGTCCCCCATGACGGAGTTACACCTGCAGCACAGTACAGAGAGGTAAGGCAGATCAACACAGCAGCTACTCTCACAACCCCAGTTCGATTGAGTCAACCAGGGCATTGGCACTTACGATAACCTGACTATGTATAATTTTCCTCCCCTCCCCACCCCACCTCCGCCTTTATTAGAGGTGGAAGGATTTGCTGCCTAAAACCAGAACACAGTACCTCAGAGTTGCAGAATGCAAAAAGCAGGAAGAGTAGAAGCCAGTGACTGAATGGTGCTCATACCCTGCAGGTACTTGCTTGCGTACTCGACCAGCCTCTCGTGCTCCATGCCGACCCCCGCCAGCACGATCCTGTCTGGTGTGTAGTAATTCTGCAGGTACGTATGCAGCAAGGTCTGGTCAATCTTGTCAATGTTTTCTGTGGGGCTGAACCTGGGCAGCCCCACGGTGTTACTCCTGTAAGCAGCCTGTGAGGGCAACGAGCAGGGCATCAGTCACTCCAGTGGACACATTGTACTCATCAGTAAATAGAACAATAATAATTAATACAGTGTCTATAATGTCAAGGTGTCTCAAAAGTGCTTCACAGGGAATTAATGCCAAATGTAGTGACTGGTTATTTGTCAGCAAATTCAGCAGTTAATTTGTAGGCAAGGATGCTCCTGTTAACCATGGAAGACAACGACCTAACAGATAGGGTGGTTCAAGCTGGAAGAGCAGTGGGAAAGCTTGCCAGACAGTGATATCAATGGCAAGTTACGTGGCTTTAGCTGGTTAGACTCCAGCAGTACCCCAGTACACACTCTGGGGTCCCCAAGCCTGGGCTCTTGTCAACCTGTGCCTAATACTTTCCAGAATTAGGAAAGCAGGAAGCGTCCCTCCAGGGAGAGAGTGCGCATTCCATTCCAACAATCTATCTCTGGGGTTTCCATGTGCAGGTGGGATCGCTGGAATTCTCAGTTTGGTTTGGATACTGGTGAGCGTGGTGATGGGTTTCCACATGTGTCAGACACCCGGCTGAACCCCAAAAAATGAGCATTACCGCGTGAATCATCTCTGTCAGCAGAGGTTCAGGGTCGGGTCTCATGTTCAGATCCTCCAATTCGAAACGAACAGCCATCCTCGTCATCTCCAGCTCCTCATCTGAGGAAAAGATTCCACAAATTAAACCCCAGCAAGACTCCTGGCCTGGACTCGATGCCTGATGCCCTGACCGACTTGGCACCTCCCAGCTACCTGCCACCTCAGCTCTCACACGTCTCCAGGGGCCAGACTGTAAAACAGTGTCGCCACTTGTCGCCAGGTGAGCTGCTGAAGTAGTAGCAAACATTTTGGGACATCCTCCAGACGTGAAAGGCGCTGTATAAATGTCCATTGTATTGCACAAACTTGTGGCAGGAAATAGAATTACACCATTTCAACCTACTCTCAATAACGGGTAAGGAGTTATGTCAAATGCAAGAATTATTATTACTCTTCTACAGGTCCTGGGGTTATAAACAAAACCTCCTTTATACCTCTCTATACAGAGGTGAAATCTATACCAGCCTTTGAACCTACAAGATCTGTCAGGTGATCTGAGATCTACGATGAAAAGATAACAGAGACATGACGGTGTAAATGTCTAACCTTACCTGTAAACCTGGGCTGAAGCACCACATCAGCAAGAAGGTTGACCACAGTCTCGAGCCCCTTGACTTCAGCAGATACCGCAAACATTGTGGTGTCTCTGAAATGGGATTTCATTCAGATTCTTTTTATTACAGGGATTATTATTATTAACCTTTACTTGATATTTCTCACTTTTCCCCTCAATCTACCACAGTGCACTGCAACCCCGAGGTTTGAGGTTTTATTCCTCCCAGTATAATTTTCCTTCTGAAGGCCCTACTCAAGCTGATGTTAGTTTAGGCTCTATGTGAAATGCATAATTATTAATAACCTTTACCTGGAGGACTGACAGTCACAGATGCCCCCATGCTTTTCCAGAGTCAGGAGGATTTCATCCTTTGAGCCAAACTGTGCTGTTGACTGTAAATAAAAACACATTTCAATCTTCAGCTTCTAATACAGCATCCCTCCTTGCGTCAGATGCCCCATTAGGAGCGAGCAGGAAACACACTTTGTGAGTAATAATAATAATCCTTGCATTTGATATAGCGCTTTTCATATCTTTTCGATGTCTCAAAGCGCTTCACAGAATAGACTGTAAAGTAAATTGACTGTTCATTTGAGGGCGAAAAGCGGCAGCCAATTGTGCACAGCAGCGTGCCACAAACAGTCGTGAATTGAAAATGACCAATTTATTATTGTTTTGTTTTGGAGGGATTATTATTAGGCTCTGTGTGGCGTAAGGAAACTTGCCCAAGGTTTCGCCCTCTGCCTGGAATTGAACTCCGGTCTCTCGCTTGGAAGGCGAGTGCTCTAACCACTGAGCTACAGGACTCCACGTAGCACTGTCAGCAGCAGAAATGATGCCAGGAACACACTGCTCTGTGTTCTCTCAGTAAACCACGAACGTTCACAATTTCTTTCAGGTTGCGTTTTGCACATGCCTCTTTTTCTGAAGAGATTCTCTCCACCCCCCACCCCCCGGCTTTCTCAGAATCTCAAGATTCTGTGGAGTTTGGCTTTTAAACTACAAAAATACTTACTGAAAACGCCAACTTTTCCAGAAAGTGGGAAATGCCGCTGAGATACTTCACCTCGTGCCTCGAGCCGGAATTTACTAAGACTGAACAAGATGAGGTTATTAGTACGAAGCAGCAGTGCTCAACTGAAGTCCCCAATGGCTATGGCTGCAATCAGGTAACTCAGCACAGGGCTCAATTCCAGCCTGTGACTTTCCGATCTGTCTTGCTTTGTGACACACCGTGTCGTAACTCTTATTCAATTCAATTGGCTCTTCAACTCAGGGACACTGGAAGAAACTACCTTCTCTTTGCCAATAGCGCCGCAGAATCTTTAATGTCCACCCGAACAAGCAGATGGAATCTCTGTCACAGAATGTATTGTAAAGGGGATTGAATATGTATCTTGTGGGTGAAACGCGGCAGCCAATTGCGCACATCAATCTCCAATTTTTGGGGGAGGGATTGTACAACAACAACATTATAATCCCCGGAAAATGATCCACCAATCGATTATAACCAGGTTCCTACCTACTGCTACTGAAACAGAAGTTTGTGGAGTAAGGAAATTTGCTTGTGGTTTCGCCCCGCCCGGGAATTGAATTGAACCTGGGTCCTCTCGCTTGCGAGGCGAGTGTGCGACCAACTACGCTACGGGATGCCACGCGAGCGAGGTTTCCCTGTACAACTAGAAACACAAATCACAGACTGCTCCCGATTCTCTCCAGTGCGACCACTTACTGCCCACCGTACAGAACTGGCCGAATTTGTTCTGAGACGCCACCCGCAACCCATTCTCCAAGGTGGTGATTTTGGTTTCGTATTTGTCGTGCCCACCGACTGCGGCGAATAAGGGATTGGGGACATTCGGCAAAGGGGCGGAGAGTGGCACATTGGGGTAACCGGCGCTGCTGTAACTCCTGCGAGTGGCACCCCCAAACCTGGAAGAGAAAACACAACATTTCAGAAGAAGATTTTTTTTTAAACAGTAATGTTCAGTGCAGCAAAGCTGCCGCAAGGTTCACGGAAACCTCTGTCGTTGGGGGGGGGGTGGGGGGGGGGGATGGTCCTGACACATCACACAGTGCTCGAGGGGCCCCCAAACCGGACTGAGAAAGAATTCCACACGTAGTGTAGGAAATTCCAGTGACTGGAGTCGCTCGTGTCATTCCAGAGCGGGTGAGACACGGGTTTGGCGAGAGCCGCGGTCTGGGGACCCGAGAGCCGCGGGGGCGTCACTGCTGGAGTTTATTCGGCTTAAACTGCAGTAATTTGCCACTGAGCGCACTCTCCGGCAGTTTGTCCGCCGGGAGGAGGAGGGGGAGGAGACGCCGGCCGGGGGGGAGCGGGGGGCGGGGGCTGGACCCCGGGGGCCGCCGTTACCTGGGTAAGTGGCCCCACGGCCTGAGCCTGACCACGCGCGCCGCCATCTTTGCCGCCGGTGACCTTCCTCCCCCCAAAGCGGGGGAACTGCTTCCGGGGCGGCGAGCACTTCCGGCGGCGGCGGAAGTGAAGCAGAGCAACAACAGAGCCGCCCCAATTGCCTCGGAGCCCGGGAGGGAGGGGGGCGGCGGGGCCATGAGCGGCCCGGAGAGCGGCCTCCCCGCCGGCCAGGGTGAGCGACAGCCTCGCTGCCCCCCCCCCCCCCCCGGGGCTGGGGGGGATTTAATGTAAAATAATGCTGTGTGTGAGTCGGGCTCTCAGTGCGACTGACTCCCTCTCTCTCTCTCTCTCTCTGTGTGTGTGTGAGGCACAATGTTGTGGGCGGTTCAAACCGCCCCCTTGGGATTTGGGATCACTTCACAGCGATAACCTTCGATACCGCGCCTCATCAGCGCCTCCTCCGAGACGCCTCAAAGCGCTTCACCGGATATACCGTGAAGCGAACTGACTTCCGATGGCAGCGCGCCGCGCGCCGCTCGGTGTGTTTCGCGGCCCTCCCACGCACGACCGGCTGTCCGCGTTTCACCCACAGAAGGCGCAGTCGCTGCGCTTTACGCTGTACTCTGTGAAGCACTTTGAGACGACTCAGCGAAGCGGTTTCAGTTGGTCAGAATCCAGCAGTTACCGCAGGGCGCACTCTGTGTGGGGGGGGGGGTCCCCAAACCTCGGCTCTCATCAACCCGTGCCCCAATCCTCTCTGGATTTAGGGAATCGGGATGCATTCTCCCGGGGACAGAGTGCACATTCCATTTCCAGACAAAGGGAAATGTCTATGTGTCGGTGGCGTACACAGGAACTTTCAGCCTGGCTTCTAGAAGCATAGTGATGGGCTTCCTTCCGCGTGTTTCAGACACCTTCGCCGACCCAAAAATAGTGGGTGAGAACTGAGCAGATTGAGCATTTGAGTGGTGTTTAAATACATTTTTCCGACTTGGAATCTATTGTCAAGTTTTTGAAGCACAAACATTGGAAGGATTTGGGGGCTCTTAAGTTCAGAGCGCTCATATGGATGGGCCCATTCTCATTTTAAACTGTCAATGTACTGTTTGCAATAATTTCACTGCAGTATTGGAACTAAAGCAACAAAAGGATAAATATTATGGAAGGAAAGTTGGACAACTTTGAACAAGTGTTTGTGTAGGTAATGTTGTTGGGCTTATGGTTGAGACGTGACATTTTTTTCTCAAAATGGTCCAATCCATTTGTGGGCAGAGTTTGAGACAACCTTTCTAATAACTGACATCCTACCAGATAGAGGCAGTAATGTCCTCCAGAAATGTTAGACATCAGGATTCAGGGGAGGTGTTTCTGAGCCTTGCAAAAATCCTTGCAAAGTCCCCACTTTGCATTTCAGTTCAAATCAATAATAATAATAATACTTCTTGCATTTGATATAGTGCCTTGTCAGGTCATACGATGTAGACTTGTTGCAAAGTTCCAGAACATCTCAGAATTTTAGGTCCATGGGTGAGTTTGTAAATCAGGCTTGTGAGATTTACTCCCAATTTGGGATATCCACATGAGTTGAAAATCCAAGAATTGACAAACCATTCTGTTTTAAAATGTAACAGACACTGGTAACACGTCCAATAACTGCTCGGACTGTAAAAGCTCAGGGTCGGGAGGAAGGCAGAAAGGCCGAAAGCAAAAAGTAAGGGATTGAAGATTACACAACCCAAAACCCTGAGCAGAAGCGACCCCACAAAGGTACAAAACCAGGGGCACCAAGCTGCAAACAGTTAGGACAGGTTCAGAGATAGGAGTTTACACTTCATTATGCACCTGACCAGCGTCTTGGGACTTGCTCGCAATGTGAAAAGCACTATACAAATGTGAATTTATATTTTATTGTATCATTGCCATACAAGCTTATTGCAGAAGGCCTTGCTGGACACTTGTGCTATTGGTAGCTCTAGAAGGTTGCGAACGGCTAAATCAAGCTTGGAAGTGGAGTTATACCAGCCCAGCAAAAGTGGTTGCTATATATGCGCCCCCCCACCCCATTAAAAGGTCAGTGTGTGGACATTAGGAGCTGTGCTGTTCCTCCATGGACAAATACTCTCACGAACTGGGTGCACACGTGAAAACTTGGGTGCTGAGGAGAGGAGGGAAGGAAAAGCAGCGTTTTCTGAATGAGAGAGAACTAATCACCCTGTTTTATTGATGTCTCTTATTGCAGATGATCAAGAGGGGGATCCTGATGAAACCAACCCTTTCTCCTTTAAGGAATTTATCAAGACAAAGAGTCAATCAGTGACAAAAGAAAAAGAAAGAAAACGGCAGACACCAAAGGTGCAGAACCAGTTCTTTATAAACTATCAAATGTTTGCTAATAAAGCCATTATTGGGTCTAAAATACAAACCTCTCCACGCAGCCATCCTCAACAGTCCTCCTCAAGCTCACTAACCACCCTCACCAATCTCCATTGGATCTCAGCACCACAGTGGGTCGACTGTAAAAACGCTTTACAACCTTATCCCTTCCCACTCACGCATTATGCTGTGGTTTACTGCTCATTCCTCTCCCTTCTTTCCACCAAGAATGACCAAGCCTTCAGCTACAACACCCCATTAGATCTCTCTTCTCCCCCCCCCCCCCAATTTGCCCCCAAATCCATTTGCTTCTCACCCTCTTTCCACATCTTGAACACCCTCTTAAGAGAAAACCCTCTTAACACCCTTAAGTTTCCCGTCCTATCTTCCCTTTTGATCTTCCACCTCTGGCACTTTCTTATCTCCACAGAAGATCTCCTCCACTGTGGGGGCAGCCTCCCATAGGGTCTGCATGGCCTCCAAAGGGCTGAGCCTGAAGCTGCCTTTCCGGGGGCACTGTTCCCCAGACCCAATGGAGCACAGCCCATCACTGGACGAGGACGAGGACGACTGGAGTGAAGCGTATCAGCCGGCGGCGATCGAGGTCGCCCACGATCTGTGCCAAGCTTCCTTCACGTCTCTGTTGCTGAGCAGCAAAGAGCCGGTACAGCAAGTCCGCCCGCAATACATCCTCTCTGAATGGGAGGTGGACGATGAGGAGGAGGAAGAGGAGAAAGTTAACGATGATGGGGATGCTCCGGTGCAGCAGTACGATTTGGACGGGGAGGTCCTTTATCAAACACAATTCTTAAACGACGAGAAAGTAGGTTTATTTCTCAGTTAGCAGCATTTTGCTTGGAGTCACCTTTGCTGAAGTTCCTTTCTTTCACCCGCCACCCGTATATGACTTTCAGTGCCTTGGGACGTCCTCCTGACGTGAAAGGCGCTTTATAAATGGAATCTTGTTGTTGTTGTTGTATACCACATCATCTTGAAGCTGCTGCAGTAGCTGGGGGACAGTTCCACAGACACTGGGCACCCTGGGACCTCACTCAAGTTGCCCTTTGTGTATAAGCCCACAGTAGTGGGGAACGTGGAGGGAGCATTGCAGCCCAGCTTGATCCTGACTGTACTCAATTCCCAGCTCCAGAGGGCACTGGTCACTGACTGTATTCATATACTCTTGACTTCAGTTTCAAAGATTTATTGTCTTGTAAGAATGTCAGACTCTTCCACTTTGAAACGCTTTGGGATTCTACAGAGCCCTTCACAGAGCGTGAAGGCTGCTATATAAATACAAGCTGTTGTTGTTCTGCACTACCAGTAATTTCATTCTCTGAGCCAATAGATGTGACCAGCTGAATTGTATAATAAAATGGGAATATTGAATTGATATATTGAAGTGGGAGTATTGAATTGAATTGATGTGTGTCGAAACCAGTTTTCAGCTAATGCTCTTTCCTCTTGTCCTGCTGTCAGCTGAAGGAAGAAAACACTCGGCTTCGGATGCAGATAAAGGAGGCGAAACGACTGGTTAAAGATCATGCAAAGAAGTACGAATATAGGAGTCCTTATTGTAATTGTGTTCAGCAAAGGCTGCCAAACTTTTTATCTAAGCAGTCAATGTCCATATTCCTTAAAATCAGACTTTTATAATTGTCTATTGCAGATGGGAAACATCATTTGCTGCAGGATATTTCAGTGGGGCCTGTGGGATGAACTGAAATGCTGCAGTGTGTATCCACTAGAGGGAATACCACTATATGGACAGCTCACTTGGAGCCTCTTGTGGGACAATCGTAGCAATGTACAATACCAGAATACAATTTGGAGTCCTGTAGCTCAGTGGTTAGAGCACTCGCCTCACAAGCGAAAGGCCTGGGTTCGATTCCCAGCAGGGTGAAACCTTGGGCAAGTTTCCTTACTCCACACGCCTGATAATAATCCTTCAAAAAAAAATTGGTCACTTCAATGCACAACTGTTTGTGGGACACTGATGTGCGCAACTGGCTGCCGCGTTTCACCCACAAATATACAGTCAATTCACTTTACAGTATATTCTGTGAATCGCTTTGAGACATCTAGAAGACTTGAAAAAGCACTATATCAAATGCAAGGATTATTACCAATTGAAATCTAAATGTCATAAGTCTTGATGTTGCCAAGTCTATAAAAAGTCCCATTCCCCCTTACCCTGCATTGTGTTTGACACCAGGGAGAAACATGGTTACCGTCACCAACTTGCTCTTCATATAAGGAGGGGATATGGAGCCAGGTTACAGCATGTATTGGGGCTCGGGAAGGGATTTGTTTTTGCTGATTGTAACTGACGACTTTGGTTAAAATCCTCAGGGCCAGGAAGCTGGAGGCCGAGCTGGAGAGTAGGAAGATCAAAGAGGAAAAGGAGACTCGAGCCTTGGAATCCATGGTTCAGCAAGTGGAACAGAACCTACAGCTCATGACGGTACAAGCGTGTGCTGTGTGTTTGTGTGTATGTGTGTGTGCATGTGCGTGTGCTTGTCTATGCCGACTAGGCAAATACGCAACTTGACAGCTTGTGCGCTGTGTGCTTGACTGACTGAATGCATGTGAGCATATGTGTCTGCCCAAGGGCACAGGTGTGTGACCATCAGCATGAGTGAATTGAACACGTGCACCCATGGGCTCAACCATGGGTTACTTGCAGGTTGGTGGAGTTGACCTCTGAGAGCGGAGTTCAGATAACTCTTGCTCTGACCCCTGACGCTGGCAGAACACCTGCCCATTCCTGGGAAAACACCGATGGTGGGGGCGGCAGTGGAGCCGGGCGAGGAGAGGGGTGATAGGTTCACGGAGCTTGGTGCGGGAGAGGACAGAGTTCTGAATGATCTGCAGCTTGCGGAGGGAAGAGTTGGGAAGTCCGACAAGCAGCCTGAGTAAAGCATCCCGTCTCTCTGTGTGTTTCAGAAACAAGCTGCAAAAGCTGAAAACATTGTGGGGAAGTTGAAACAAGAACTCGCAGTCGTCCAGGTGAGAAAATCAACCCGAGACTCCGCTAGAGTGCCTCAGAATATAGTGTAACGGCTTTCGGGGTTAGTTATCCAGTGACTACCTGCTGGCAGCCGCGTGTGCATTTGGGGTGAAGACAAAAACGAGCTCGGATGTAATTTCCACCTTTGGTTGAATAGCTTTGTGGTGGGGGGACGGAGTGTAACATCCTGTTTGCTAAAGCTAATGGGTATTTTGTTTGGCGCTGATGATATTTCCCATTTTAAATGTGGAAAGTTTCCTTGTGATTAAACGCACCCTTGAACAATGGAATCTGGACCCCCCACCCACCCACCCAGCAGAATACAGTTCATTCAGGAGAAGAGAGAGAATTTCTAGCTGGGGAAATTAAAAGTTTTTGACTTTATTCTCCTCATTGTCTTTTCCCGTGGTATTTAAATATCGATTGCCCCCCCCAAAGAAAATCCATAAGAAAGTATTAGAATTGAGAAATATCGCAATTTGCACCAATGTCAGGAGCTAAAATGCGTTTGGTAAGTTACCACAATACTGCTACACTGCCCCACCTCCAGTTTTCTTGTCTCCTGACGGCACTGATGTGCCCATGTGGGTGTGAGTGCAAATTGCTCGTGTTAATGTGGCTTGTGTTTGTCAGAATCAACGGGACCAGTACAAGATTGAGAACGAGAGGCTACGGCATGCGGATTCCGAGGCTCTCAATACAGCAAAGACCAATGCTCGAGTGGCATCCACGTATCTCAGGAAGACGACACAAGATGCAGAGACCTCTGTAAAGTAAGAAAGTCCCAGTTCAATTCCCATTTTGCACTGAGCTTACTCAATAATTGACACTTTCACACTTCAGCCGATATTTGAGAGCAGAAAGGAAAGGGGTGAGGTGGAGGGATTTGGGACTCATCTCAACCAGGAACTAATCCCTTCAAAAATATAATAATAATAATTGGATTACTCAATCCACGACTGTTTGTGGGACACTGCTATGCACAAATTGGCTGCCGTGTTTAGCCCACAGGGAGCAAAATATACAGTCACTACACTGTACAGTGTATTCTGTGAAGCGCTTTGAGATGTCTCAACAATGTGATAAGGCGCTGCATCATATGCAAGGATTATTATTATATACAGGATTTTGTAGAGGTCACTTTGAAAGGGAGAGAAGAGAGGGAAGTGGGAGTATGGAAGAGAGTCAGCACACAACAATGGGCTGAAAGGCCTTTGGTGCACGGTTCTCTGATTCTCGTTTGCTTTTCAGACAGCTGCTTTCGGGAGCAGAGACACTGCGGCTAGTGTCTGACCTACTCCGGTCTGTCGACAGAATATCAGAGCTACAGCCTCAGGACAAAGAGAGTGAGCAGAGCTGAGGCACAAGGACCAGACCCCAAATCCTTCTCGGCATCATTCTGCCCTCACCCAGCTCCTCTTACTCCTGTTTACCAGCGATCATTTGTGGGTGTCAAATTGAACATTTGCCCGACTGCTTTCTTTTTTTCAATCCACCAGTTTATTCTAATTCTCTTAATTTTCCTATGTTTTCCTTTACCTTCTGAACATACTCCTGATGGTAAAGCGGAACGTTTCACAGCTTTTCCTGGCAGGGTGATGCTGATCAAAAATCTGATCAATAATAGTTGTGATCCTTCCTCCCCCACCTCCACCTCCCTTCCTCTCTGGTAGTGTAACCAGGAGGGTTACAGATCTGTGGTGTTAACTGATCTCAGTCGGGCAGAAGTTGGGGCCACAAGGGTCGCTGGGAGATCAGCCAGGATTCCCGCTGCGGATCACTATCCAGAACCTCCCTTGTGTGTGGACATGCACCTTCCAGGAGGTTAGAATGGGCCCTCCATGGTCAAAAAGCTTCCCCAGGTTAACTGCCAAGACTCACACATGGAGGATAGCAACTTGGGAGAGCGTCTATCAACTGTACCACTCTTCAATTACCTTACACCTCGAATTGCCTAACCATCGCCTGAAAGAAATCGTCAGTGCAGCTGTGTTTTATTATATTCGTGTTTTACATTTTAAATATGGATTAATGGACATTCACTTTTAATAATGTAATGGAAGATCGGTTAGAGATTGCATTATTGATTCTAAATTATGGTAATGCCCTTTAGTTATTTTTATGAGTGCACGAGCAGGTTAGGGCTTTGAGGCGTGTCCACTCTATCCCTCCTATTCTCCTGCAGTTTCCTCCCCCTCCTCCCCAATCTGCACAGCTGCCCTCCCACCTCATCAGATGGAAACCCATTTCATTTGACTGAAGAAACTCTACTTTTTTAAAATAAGATTGAAAGATCGATGCAGTGGGGATTCTGGAATAATTGAACTAATTTATAATTCTCAATAACTTTATAGAAAATAAAAATGAAGGGAACTTGCGTTTCCGCAGTTGAAGTATTCATCATTCAGAAGTGTGGGGGGGTGAGGGGTGGGGGGGGGTTACGGGGGAGGTAGGGTGGGGGGGGATGTCAGGGTAGGGGTTGGGGTGAGGGGGGGGTTGGGGGGAGGGGGGTTGGGGTGAGGGGGGGTTGGGGGAGGGGGGTTGGGGGAGGGGGGGTTGGGGGGGGGGGGGTTGGGGTGAGGGGGGGTTGGGGGAGGGGGGGTGGGGGAGGGGGGGGGGGGGTTGGGGGTGAGGGGGGGTTGGGGGGAGGGGGGGGGGGGGGGGGGTTGGGGGGGGATTGGGGGAGTGGGGGGGGGGGTGGGGGGGGGGGGGGGGGGGGGTGGGGGGGGGGGGGGGTTGGGGGAGGGGGGGGTTGGGGGTGAGGGGGGGTTGGGGGAGGGGGGGGTTGGGGTGAGGGGGGGTTGGGGGGAGGGGGGGGTTGGGGGTGAGGGGGGGTTGGGGTGAGGGGGGGGGGGGGGGTTGGGGGGGGGAGGGGTTGGGGGGAGAATCGCTTCTTCTGAACCCGAGTGGGAAGTTGACGACGTGACGTCAGAGAGGGACCGGAAGTGCCTGAAACCAGGGAGACGCGCTGCGGAGCGCGCATGCGCGGGACTGGGGACCAGCATGGCGGCGCTCTCACCCCTCCAGGGCCCCGGGGAGACCCTCTCACCCCCCCGGGGCCCCGGGAATGTGCTCGTAACCGAACGGGAGCGACTCTGCCGTGAGATCCTGGAGCTGGAGAAGAGCCTGGAGGCCACGAAACAGACCGGAGTGGCGATAGGGGATCTGGGTAGGTGAGGGTCCTGAGTGGGGGAGGGGTGGGTGGCGGGGGGAGGGCTGGGGGCGGGTGGGGGGCGGGGGAGGGGTGGGGCGGGGGAGGGCTGGGGGGCGGGTGGTGGGTGGGGGGAGGGGCTGGGGGGGCGGGTCAGGGCTGGGTGGGGGGGTGGTGGTGAGTGGGGCGGTGCCTCATGTCTGACACATGTGGAAACCCATCACTGTGCTTCAGAGTATCCAAGCCAAGCTGATAATTCCATGTATCCCACCTGCACATGGAGCCAGGGGCAGGTTGGGGCGAAAGTGACAGTGGGGCGAGGGCCGGGGCGGGGTGAGGGGGGCGGTGAAGGCTGGGTGTGGGTGTGGTCCAAAGCCGTCTTTAATTCATTAAATGGCGGTCTTGCTTCCATTCGCCACCCGGATGGCTGGTGTGGGAAGTGTAAATGGCTCGTGTCCTGAGATGGGGATTAAAGGGTCTTTTGGGCAGTAGATCAAACCTAATAATAATGATAATAACAATTTGCTTTTGATGTAGCGTCTTATCACATCGTTGAGACGTCTCAGCACACTTCACAGAATATACTGTGAATTGATTGTGTATTTTGTGGATGGAACTTTGTTCACAATCTGAGTAGTGCTATGAATGTGAACCCAAGGCTATGATGAGTTGAGGTATATCTGATTTGGTATTGCCAAACCCTTTGGGTGGCTCTGACCAGGAAATGAACAGTTAATCTTCTCTCTGAGCTTCCAATATCTCGAATCATAGAATTTTGCAGTACAATATGAGGCATTTGGCACATTTCTGTATCAACTTTCTAAAGGAGCTAAATGTGTTGTCCCATATCCTTGCCCTTTTCCGTACTCTTTTATATTTTTTACAGATGTTTGTAGCGCCTTGTGATGTCCTCCTGATGTGAAAGGTGCTATATAAATGCAATTTGTTATTGTCTAATTCCCTGTTAAAAGCTATTATGGATTCTGCTTCAATTACTATTTAGTAGGTCATTCCATGTTTTAATATTCCTCTGAAAAAAGAATATTTTGTTTTGCTCTTGTTCATTTGAAGAGTTTTCAACTTGTTCAGTTTCATTAATTGATGAGAATTAATGTGCTGCTGTGTTTGAGAAAGAGGTCTTTTGAAATCTGACGTCCTTGATACATATACAAAATATAGTGTATAGTGCCTTTCACGGCAGGAGGATGTCCCAAGGTGCTGGATAGTTCAGATGAAGAAGGCCCTTCGGCCCATCTCATCTCATCCAGAAACCTACTCTACCGTCCTCGCCTCAGTGCCTTTGGCCAGGATGGGAGAATTCTATTGGAAAGTCACTAATTTAGGTTTACAGTTTTGCAGGAGCTTTACTCTGTCTTTATCCTCCGCTGGAGCTTATCTGGGGCAGTGTGGCTGGAGCTTTATTCTGCATCCAAGCCATGTTATAGCTGATCTGGGAGAAAGACTTAGTGCATTCTCCAGAACTATATCATACCTTGAAGAGGATAAAAATCCTTCCTTTGGAAAAGAGATGGTTTAGTAATGGATGGGGTGATGCTTGGGAGAGAGGGTTGAATAATACTTTCACCTTTCGCCCCCAACAGACTTTGATGAAGAGGCTGAAGAGGAAGATGAGGAAGTGGAACATGCTTCTGGGGTAAGGATCACATTTTTAAGCACCTCTTTGTACAGGGGGTGGCTTTCAACCTCAATAACAGTCAGGTTTGGCAGCTTTGTTCCTCTCTTCTCCAGACTAGATTACACCAACTCTCTGCTTGCTGTCCACCTGCCTCTTCCCTTCACGATCTGCCAACTATCCAGAACTCTGCAGTTTGTGCCTCTTTCCCGCACTAGGCTCCGCGAGCCTGTTAGCATCCTCGCCAGCACCAATGACTCCTCTGTGGATCGAGTTCAAGATCCTCATCCTCACCTTTAAATCTCTCCGTGGTCCTTCCCCCACCCTACCTCTGTGACCTCCTCAACCCCTACCAACCCGTCCGCTCCCTCTGCTCAGTGGGTACTGGCCAACCCGCCCCACCATCAGCAGTTGGGTTTTTAGTGCATCTGCCCCCAACCTCTGGAACTCCCATCATAGGCTCCACCCTTTCCTCACCTCCTTCAAGGTCTGCCTAAAACTTTTGGGGATCTTTACAGATTCTTAATTCATGCCAAATGATTGGCACAGGACCCTAGTACTTGGTTGTTAAAGTTTAGAATGTTCTGTCCAGCCAAGTGTGATCATGCTCTAATTCACGTACATGTGTGACAATTTCCCATATTCTGTCTGTGTTGATGGTGAAACAGTTCACAGGAGAGAGAGAGGTAACTAACTTGCTGTGTATGTGTGCACGATCAGGGAGAAGGTCCCAGCAGGGGTGTTGCCTCTCAGCCCCTGGACAGTGACACAGACGAGGAAGACAACCTCCCCGTAGGTCCCGAGACGTGTCTGCAGTTGAACCTGGTGTATCAGGAGGTCATCATGGAAAAGCTGCAGGAGGTTGAGAAGCTTGTGGCCCAAAATAAAGAGCAGCAGGTGGGTGTGAAGCCGGGGAATTGTTTTTGTCATTCAGGTAAATCTGGCAACGTGCTTAACAATATCTACAACAGGTTGAGAGGACCATGTATGCTGCCACCTAAACATGGAAATTTCCTGAGTCTGTAATGGAATGCACACTCTCTTCCTCGTTATTTAATTGTGAAAATTTTTAGATTCAGGCTGACGAGAGCCATTGCTTGGGGACCACAGAGAGTGCACTGGACAATCGGGTTTTGGGCCCGAGCTGAGGGCAGAAGGGGAGGCGAGCAGGGGGAGTTTGGGGGTGGGAGGGTGGTCGAAGGCCCGGTCGAAGAGGAAGGTCTCCAGACTGGATTTGGAGGAGACGCCGTTGTGGGCCATGAAGTGCAGACGGTGGGAAAGGTAGGATTGGAACCAGGCAAGAACAGAACCATTGAGGTGGAGGTGAGACGAGAGGCAGTGGAGAAGAATGGAGTGGTCAACAGTATCAAAAGCGTTTGAGAAGGACAAAGAGATAGAGAGAGCCCTGGCCGCAGGTGGACAGAACATCCTTTGTCATAAGGGGGGTCTCCTTGGAGCTGAGCTGGCTCCAAGGTGACAGACTTGGCAATGGAATGTTGGAATTGAGTCAGCCCTCTGTGACGGTCTCTCGTCTGGTTCCTGAGTCAGGTGGGTCCACAGTATCCCAGGGCACCTCTGATGACAGCACAGCCCAGCCTGGCTCATCGACAGGACTTGGAAGAGCAGAGCAGTCACTGGGGGCAGAGAGTCATCCCGCTCAGCTCCTATTAGCCCTCCACCATCAGTGGCCGTGCTTTCAGTCACTATGTCCCGGAACTATGGAGCTCACTGCCTCAATTCCTCTGCCTCATCCTCACTTTGTTCGTCTTCAGATCGTATCTGAAAACCTTCCCCTTTGACATGCTTTCGGTCACCCCACAATTCCCTGGCTCAGGGTCAGGCTCTGCCACAGTTAAACACTCTCAAGATGTTGCCCCACATGAAAGTGCTATATAAATACAACAACAACTACAACAAGATTACATTTGTATAGCGCCTTTCAGACGGGAGGATGTCCCAAGGCGCAGCATTCCAGACCCAAGCTGGGGTCAGGGGGGAGAGGGGAGGGGAAGGGGTGTGACCAATGGCATGGTCGAAGAGGAGGGTTTTGAGGCGGGATTTGAAGGAGGCTAAGGAGGGGGCGAGGCGGAGTGATTGGGGGATGGAGTTCCAGAGGTTGGGGGCAGAGTGGCTGAAGGTTCTCCTGCCAATGGTGGGGCGGGACAACAACAACAAAATTGCATTTATGGAGCGCCTTTCACGTCGGGAGGACTTCCCAAGGCGCTGGAAAGTCAGAGGTCAAGAACCGAGCATGGGGGAGGGGTGGGGTAGAGGTGAGGGAAGGCAGAGAGGTGGGAGGGTGACCAAAAGCACGATCGAAGAGGAGGGTCTTGAGACCGTCCTTAAAAGAGGCAAGGGAGGAAGCGAGACGAAGCGACTGTGGGATGGAGTTCCAGAGTGTGGGGGCAGAGAGGCTGAAAGCTCGGCCACCGATGGTAGGGCAGATCAGGCAGAAGACATGGAGCAGGCCGGAGCCCGCTGAACGGGAGGGAGCGGGCAGGTTGGTAGAGAGTTAGCAAGTCAGAGAGGTAGGAGGGGGCAAGGCCATCGATGAATTCGATCCTCTGAGGGATGGGGAGCCAGTGGAGTCGGGCGAGGGTGGGAGTGATGGGGTCACAGAGCCTGGTGTGCAAGAGTACATGAGCTGCAGAGTTTTGGATGTTCTGCAGCTTGTGAAGGGAAGAGTTGGGAAGGCCGATGAGGAGGGAATTTCCATTAATCGAGCCTTGATGTGACGAATGCGTGGGTAAGGGTTTCGGCAGCCTGAGGGGTGAGGCAGTGGCGGATTCTGGCAATGTTGCGGAGCTGGTGGTAGGCAGTGCCGGTCATGGCACGGATGTGGGGGAGAAAGGACAGTTCGGGGTCAAACAAGACACCCAGGTTCCTGACTGGCTTAGTGAGGTTGAGTGTGCAGCCGTGGAGTCTGATGCTGCCAGCGCCCGAGGTGTGGAGGCGCTGGCGTAAGCCAATCAAGAGGGCTTCAGTCTTGCTGATGTTCAGCTGGAGAAAGTTGTCCCTCGCCCAGGACTTGATGTCAGACAGGCAGTCAGTCAGGACACCAGTAGTTGTCTGATGAGGCAGTGGCGGATTCTGGCAATGTTGCGGAGCTGGAGTTGAGAGTGGAGGTAGAGTTGGGTGTCATCCGCTTACATGTGGAAATTTACCCCATCTCTGAGAATGATGTCACCAAGGGGAAGCATGTAGAGGGTGAAGAGGAGGGGACCGAGGACAGAGCCCTGACGAACGCCACATGAGATGGTGGGGGGGCTGGAGGAGAAGCCGTTAGCTGAGACAAACTGAAGGCGGTGTGAAAGGTAGGACCTGAACTAGTCAAGGAGAGGACCTTGGAGGTTGAAATGGGAGGAGAGGCGCTGGAGGAGGATTGAATGATCCAGTGTCAAAAGCGGTGGAGAGTTCGAGGAGGCAAAAGGAGCTCTGGTCACATGTGGTCAGGATGTCATTTGTGGGCAGCACGGAAACCCGATTGGAGGGGCTCATGGAGGGAGTGGGAGGAGAGGAAAGAACGAAGCTGGGAGGCAACGGCTCTCTCAAGGACCTTGGACAGAAAAGGGAGGTTGGAGATGGGCCGGTAGCTGGATAGCTGTGTTGGGTCAAGGGAAGGTTTCTTCAGGGTGGGGGGGATAGTGGCGGTTTTGAGGGACGGAGGACGGAGGGAGAATTGTAGGGAGGGAGGGCCAGCTCGGGGCCGGGGCGGCAGCCAAGATGCGCACGCTGAGATAAGAGGCGGCGGATTAGTGGGACATTGTCAGCCTGCAGGAGGCTGTGGGGGCTCGAGGTGGCGCGGAGGGGGGTAGGTGGGCACTCGTTGTGGTTAGCAATGAGCAGCCTGCAGGGGAAGGACAGGGGAGGGAGACAGACAGAGGATGGGAAGGAGACACTGGTATAAACTATACTGTACCTGCTACCAGGGATTCAAACCTGGCGGGCGGAAGTGACGTCACACAGAATGGCAGGAAAATCTGGAAGTCCAAAATGGAGGCTCCCCCTAACCAGGTAATGGCCGCCCCCCGATCCCCCGAGTCCCCGGCCCCGAGACACCCGCCCCCACCTCAGGGTCCACGAGACTCCGGCCCAGCCTGCAGCTACCGGCTGGCCCCTACCTCTGGCTAAGGCTAACGCCGGTCACGATCCCCAGGACCCCAACCCTGCCTCGACCTATCGCCGGCTCCAATCCCCGAGACACCGGCCCTACCACTAGCTGTTACCGGACCCAGCCCCCATTCTGGCTACCGCTGGTCCCGATCTCCAGGAAACCAGCCCTATGACTCCCTGCCGCTGCCTGACTTACCTTCCGTGAGTCCCTCTCAGTTTGCATGGGTTTCCGAGGCCCTGCCGCTCAATACAAGCTGTTGTTTACTGTAATCAGTAAATCTGGACCTCTTCTTTGTTTTCTCCACAGCTAGAAATAAAAGGTGTACTTGGAGGACGTAAAGCAGAGAAGTCCACAGGTCCATCTTCGTTATATTACCTAGGACACTTCATGAAGCCATACTTCAAGGATAAAGTTAGTGGCCTTGTGAGTATGAGGAAAGTTTCACAGAGCAACTCAGAATGTTATCACTTTACTCGCTTGCTCAGGGTCCAACACTTTTCCATCAAAACGGTCTGAGACGTTATTACAAGTGAAGGGCGCTATATAAATACAAGTTGTTGTTGTTGTGCTCTAGCTCCCGTGTGTGTGGTGTAGTCTCCACTGGTGCATTCTCCAAATACAGCCATTTAATAAACCTTTGTTTCTGTATCTTTACAAAGGGTCCACCTTCTAATGCTGACACAAAGGAGAAGGCAAAACAAGGCATCAAATCCTTTGCAGATTTCCTTACTGTCCTCTGTAAGTACTGACAGGGTAAGGGGGTGCTGGCTGGTGGTGGGATGCGCTGGGATGAAAGCACTGTGTAAGCTTTTTTTCTCCTCCTGGGGATTGTTTCACCAGCACACTCTGGTAATCACTGTTCTTGGCCCAGGCAGTCAGTATTGTCAGGATGTTTTACTGTTGGGGCATCACTGCCGAGCCTCAACAGTGTCCTCACCTGACCACCGTTTGTACTTTCACTGGACAGTGATTAGAAATAGGAACCTCACCTGCCCTCCCAATGGAGTTACGTGCTCCGGTTCGCTACCCAGCATGGAGGGTGCTACATAAATGCAAGTTGTTGTTATTGAGATCAGCAGATTTATTGCCACAGTTGCTTACATAGATCATTGTCCTGCAAAGTAACTCATTGTGCGAAGAACATTGAGACATGAACACGAAGAAATGCTGTGTCTTATTTTTTGGTGATGGGGAGGTGGGGGGGGGGGGGGCAGATGGATGTCTGACACATGCAGAAATCCAAATCCCACCTATATATGGAAATTGCCAAGGTATAAATTGGAATGGAATGCATACTCTTTCCCTAGCTCAGGGTGGTCCAACCTTCTGGCAGCTGAGGGCCGGATGCTGGTTTTGAGAAAAACCCACAGGCCACATAAGAAATACTTTGTGTTTCCCTTCCAGAAACATAAGCCATAAGAATCATAGGAATCCTATGTCTTAAACTGTGTAACTGTATTGTTTAATGTCACTATACTTTAGATACAATGCAATTAAATAGGCAATGTGAAAATTCATACACATTTTAAAACAACAATACAGCCAGTGATGAGGTATCTGTCTCTGTATCTGTGGCAGAAGGCAAAATACTGCAGATGCCAGAAATCTGAAATAAAAGCAGAAGTTGCTGGGAACACTCGGCAGGTCAGAAAGCATGTATGGAGAGAGGAAAGTGAGTTAACATCAGAGACGAAAGGTCATCGATCTGAAACGTTAACTCACTTTCCTCTCTCCATAGATGCTGCCTGACCTGCTGAGTGTTCCCAGCGACTTCTGTTTTTATTTCTGTATCTTGGGACGTCCTCCTGACGGCATTATACAAATGTCATTTGTTACTGTTGTATCTCTGTGTCCAGGCCGATCAGGGATAAAATGCCAAGGGAATCAATGACAGAAAGTGGTTAGTTCCTGGAGTGGGATAATATTTCTCCTTATTGTGTTTGCTGTTCACAGGGAAACCGAGAGAGGAAGAAAAACTCCTAAGATCCATTGTAAATGACTCGTTGCAGCATTTGCTCCAGCCCAAGCTCTCCAGGTAAACCCTCTGTCACTGCTGTTGGCTTTGAATCAGTCTGACACGTTTCTTGCTGCTCTTCCAGCTAGGATTAGCCTACCTTGCAAGCTTAATAGGAGCTGAGTGGGAAGATGCCCTGCTTCCAATGACTTGTCTGCTCCTCCAAATCCTGCAGTGACCCTGGAATACTGTAGAAACCAGATTACCTAAACCACCACAGAGGGACGATTCGATTCTAACATTCTGTGGCCAAGCATGTCACCTTGGAGCCAGCCCGGCTCCAATGGGCCCCTCCCTCTCTCCCTCCCTCCAAAGGAAGATATTTTGGGATTTAGCCAGGGAGTGGGAGGGGTGGGAGGGGGATGTAATGTGACAATAAAAAGTAAATGTCCAGCTTGCTGGACATGATATTGTAGCTTAAGCCGCTAGTAATGTGATGCTGTGTCTCTGGTGTGTTTAGGCTGGATTACGTGAACAAGAAGCTGGAGCTGGCCAAGGTGGAGTCTGCCAAGCAGATGTTCAGAAAGCAGATTAAAGAAGTCGAGCGGGAAATGCACGATATCAAGTGAGCTGTGCTTCCTGTCCACAGGCATTTTAACTAGGATCCTATAAACATTTCAACTGCAGTTATCTCCAATGCTGCTTCTCTGCCCAGTGCCAGCCCCCACCGCGTGCCCTTCCCCCCTACCCCTCCCAGTGCCAACCCTTCTCAATAAGTATTTTTTTGGTCAGCTGGATGTCTGAAACCCATCGCCATGCTTAAAAATATCCAAACCAAACTGAGATTTTCATGCATCCCACCTACACATGGAAATCCCAGAGGTAGCTTGTTGGAATGGAATACGCGCTCTCTCTGTGGAGGGACTCATCCTGCTTTCCTAATTTTGGAAAGTATTCGGCACAGGTTGGCAAGTACCATGGCTTGGGGACCCCAGAGTGTGCGTTGGGGTAACTGCTGAAGTCTAACCAGCTAAAACAGCATAGTTTGCCATTGATATCATTGCCTGGCAGGCTTTCCCACTGCTTGTCCAGCTTGGACCACCCTACCCATCAGGGCTTCGGCTTGCAATCGCTAGTAAACCTGTGTTAGATCTCTGAATGCAGGAGCTGAAAATCACCTTCTGCCTGCTTAAACATTGTGTATAATTGAAGATCCTCAGCGTAAAATTACGAGATATTACTGGTATTCTCAGCGGGTAAGCAAAGCGAATGAGGTCTCCCTAGAATTGGACATGCTTTCCCTTCCATCAGGAAAGATGTTTATCGACATTGTGCTCAATTTCTCAACCTCAAAAGAGCGAATGAAATAATTGAGATTGAAATCCACAGCTTCCGGTCTTAAATCCGACTAATCCAGGAGTATAACGGTTGCAGCTCTGTTATAACGTATCCTTATTGCACAAATGGTTAATGCAGTTGTAATGTGAACCCTGTTCACTGCACACGAGTGTAGTTAACCTTCTGGCTTCAACAATGACAAAGTTACACCCTTCACACCTGATCGAGTCTTGAGTGCTGCTGGTGTTCATGCTAAAATGGCAGACTTTTGGGTCATTAGGGTTGCCATCAGCTTTGATGACCCAGAAGTTAGCCAATTATTTTAGTGTGTTAGCCGGCCAGGGTACAACGAGTGGGCAGGCTCGCTTCTCACATACACAGTAATACCACCCTCAGTGGGTTGGAATTTTATGGTTCTCATCTAGTTTTATTCAGTATGTGGCTATACAGAATATCTCAATGGTTACACATAGAATTATGTAGAATAATAAGATATGACACTGAAATAGGTCACTTGGCTCAACTTGTCTGTGCTGGTGGTTCCACGCCATATCCCTACCCCACCCTTCCTATTCCCCTCTCTTAAATACATTGATGCTTTTTATTTCAACCACAGCTTCTGGCACATTCTTACCGCCCTCTTTATGAGGAAGTTCCTCCTAAAGTCTCTTATTAGATTTACTAGCTGCCTTATATTCATGCCTCTTGTTTTGAATCAACAACAATTGGAAACAACTCATCAGTGTCTACTTTATAGAACCTTTCATAATATTAGACACCTTGATCAAGTCCCCTCTCAACCAGCCCAACGAGAGAGAGAAAAGTCCTGTAGCTCAGTGATTAGAGAACTCGCCTTGCAAGGGAGAGACCTGGGTTCAATTCCAGGCAGGGCAAAAGCTTGGGCAAGTTTCCTTACTCCACACAGAGCCTAATAATACTCCCTCCAAAACAAAACAATAATAAACTGGTCATTTTCAATCTACGACTTGTTTGTGGGACACTCCTGTGCGCAATTAGCTGCCGCGTTTCGCCCACAAATATACGGTCAATTCACTTTACAGTCTATTCTGTGAAGCGCTTTGAGATGTCGAAAACGTGAAAAGCGCTATATCAAATACAAGGATTATTATTATTATAACAGCTCCAAACTGTCCAAACGTTTTGCTGGCTCTTTTGATAATTGACCTGATAACTCGATAACTGAAGTAACTACTGAGTTATTTCTCGGGGTGGGGGGGGAATGGTAGTAATGAACCTGAGGTTTATACTCCTTAACTTTCTTATAGCCAGTTAGGTGAGCAGCACTTGTTGGGGAACAGGTACGACGAGCACGACTGGATGAAGATCTCCAACATTGATGTAAGTTTATCCTCCCAAATCATTAGATCTCGCTGTCTCCACTCTTCTGAAGGCAGTGAACCACGCTGAGTGCAGGCTGCCATCCTTGATCACAGCTGCGCAGTACAATACAAAATTACGTTTGTATGGCACCTTTCACATTGGGAGCACGTCCCAAGACGCCTGATTGATTTGCAGCAGCATACTAAACTGGGGGCCATTGTAGCCGAGCCTAAACCTGCCGCCACTCAGTGGCCACATGTTTCCTGTATCTTCCTGCCGCTGGCACTTAGCTAAGCCTGGCAAATGTTCTCTTTTTACCCACTCCTTGTCCCTCAGGGGCAATGAAGCCAACTGTAGCCCCAACAATTGTCCTGGCTGAGATCAACAACTCGGCACAGACAGCAATGGAGACTGGGATCTTCCTTATGGCTTGGCAGTAATCTAGGGAGAACTTCAGGGTGCTACTAGGGTGATCCATGTATGTGTGAAGCCCCCAAAGTTAACATTTTGACATCTTTTTTTCTGTCCTTCCCTCCCCTCCCGCCCCCACCCCGCCGCTCAGAAAGTACTGGGTCTTGCGTGATAATGACTGGCCATTTATTTTGTGTTCCTTAGTTCGATGGGACCCGCAAAGCGGAGGATATCCGATGCTACTGGCAAAATCACCAGCACCCCATTGTCAACAAGAGTAAGTGGAGCAGCGAGGAGGTGCAGAAGCTGGAGGAGATTGCACAGCAGCATAACTACCTGGACTGGGAGACTATTGCTAAGGAGCTGAAGGTGTGTGGCTTCATTGTGTGGGGCAGGAGCTGGGGGAGGCGTGTGGGGAGAAAACACTTTCTTACAGAGTGCCGACATGGGCTATAAAATTATTCCATACCAGACAAATTTTAAGTGAGACGGAATTTACGTGTTACATGGTTGACCGGATCCCCTTCCAACAGACCCAGCGCACAGCCTACATGTGCCTGCAGAAGTATCAGGAGTCCAACAAAGAGCTGAGGAAGAGAAAGTGGACAGAAGAGGAGGATCAGATGCTGAGGGATCTGGTTGAAAGGATGAGAGTGGGAAACTTTATCCCTTACACCAAGAGTGAGTGTGTAACATCAGACACAACAACAAATGACATTTATACTGCACCTTTCACGTCAGGCGGACCTCCCAAGGCGCTGGACAGTCAAGGATTTGGACCCGAGCAGGGAGGGTGGGGGTAGAAGGGTGACCAAAGACGTGGTCAAAGAGGAGGGTCTTAAAACAGGCGTTGAAGGAGGCAAGGGAGGGGCGAGGCGAAGGGACTGGGGAATGGAGTTCCATTGGGTGGGGTCTTCAAAAAAAAAAAAATCCTGGGCCCAGCTCCTAGTGTAAAACTGTAAGAAGGATGATTATACAGAGAGGCTGCCAGAAAGACTGTCATTCTCCTCTTCTTTTCTAGTGGCATATTTCATGGAGGGAAGAAACGCCAGCCAGCTCCATCAACGGTGGACAAAGAAGCTGGATCCAGAACTGACCCACGGTGCCTGGTCACCCTGGGAGGATGACGTACGTGGTGGTTTGATATTTTTCAGTCGCCACATGCCGGCCTCCTGGGAGCATGACACCGAGCTCCTCGGCTATCACTCCTTTTGTTTCTCTTCCCTCCCCCTGATGCTTCGACTGTGCTTATGGTCAATGGTCATCTCCCTCCAGCTCAGGGTCAGGCTCCGCCACTGTTAAGCAATCCAAGTCACTGCCCCGCATGAAGGGCACTGATTAATTGCAAGTTTTGTTACTTTTTTCCAAGTAGCCATTCTTCACGTGTGTGAGCTCCAGCAGTGAGTATTGGCAGGATACTTGCCCACACCGGGCGCCTTCATAATCAAGCCTAATCCTGGCCTCGCCTGACATACACTGGTGCACAGAATGTACTGTAAAGTGAATGTTTTATGGGTGAAACGTGGCAACCAATTGTGCACAGCTGTGTCCCACAAACAGTCAATGGAAATTGATCAGAGGGAAGAGTCGAGCTGCTGGCAGTTATAGTGTCTCCACTGAGACCTCGCTTCAGCAGAAATGTTTCAGAAGCCTCAAAATATGCAGTTTGTTAATCTACGAATGCCATTTTTCTTTGATCTCCAGCTACTTCTGAAGGCGGTGGAAAAGTACGGATGTCAAGATTGGTACAAGATCCGAGATGAGGTTCCAGGCAGGAACGACGTGCAGTGCCGAGACAGGTGTGCTTTACTTGAATGTTGAATGCTCCAGTCTGCCGCAGGGAGTCGCCCTCAGTTCACACTATTCTGCTGTTCCTTTTAGACGTGTCAACTGCAAGTCTGGCATTTCATACACTGAGCCACATGTACCGTTTCCTTTCTGAACAGCAGATGGCGTCTCACTCAATCTCATCGGTATTTTGTAGTTATTTTACTTTGTACCAATAGTCACCTTGCTTTCTCCTCTCCTGAAGATTTACTTTTGCTCAGCCGGGTGTCTGACACATGTGGAAACCCATCGCCATGCTCAAGAATGTCCAAACCAAGCTGAGCGTTCTATGCATCCCACCTACACGTGGAAATCTCCCTGGAGTGACATATCCAGCTTACCTAACCAGAAAATATTGGCGCAGGTTGGCAAGAGACAAGTTTTAAGGACCCCAGAGTGTGCTTTGTTTATCTAACCAGCTTAACCCACAAAGCTTGCCATTGATATTGCTGTGCAGCAAGCTTTCCTGCTGTTTGTCCGGCTAGGACCACCCTACCTGGGGGGTTAGTCAGTAGGCACCCTTTGGTGCCTAAATGACTGTTCTTCATCTGTGAGCCTAATTAGTGAGTGTTTCCCGATTACGCTGTCAGTACAGGGTTGTGGAGGATAGGGACAGGAAGGGAAGTGATCTGAGTCGCGTTGTCAAGAGGTATAAATGGAGCATTCTATTGATTATTGGAAAAGGAGTGGGTAGTGGGAGATGAATGTGATGGGACTGAAGCAGTACAGAATCACAAACTGTAACAAACCTCTTGCAGGTATATCCATGGTTTAAACGACAAAATGAAGAAAGGAAAATGGGATGCTGAGGAGGTACAGAAGCTTGGACAACTCCTAGAGAAACACGGAGTGGGTAAGGGAAGGGAGACCTCAAGCTGCTTTGAAACCTCTTCAAAGCATTGACTTTACGTGGAAGCTTTTCTTTCTCTTCTGATTTACTCTTCTACTCGCGGAACCACCATCCCCTTCCCCATCAAAACTGCTGTCATTATCCCCCCCCCCAACCCTCACCCGCCACCTCAGGAAACCTACAACTAGACCTTTGATTCTGTAAGACCTTTGATTCTCTTTGAAGACAATCTTTGATTGTGCTTTTGGCCACCTTTACAAGGGACTGCTGCTCTGTGTACAATACAGCACCAGGTTAGGTATTCTTGGGGTTGTGTTTAATGCCAGGTGATGGATTTATTTATCTACCTTGTTTTTGTGATCCCTAAAATCCTGTGTTCAATTTCTCTTGCAGGGCAATGGTCCAAAATAGCAGCCGATTTGTCCCTCAGGAGCGCATCCCAGTGTAATAACAAATGGAGATGGTTAGTGGGTATTAAGGTAAAGTGAACATTTTTGATATTTGCAGTATTGCGTCAAAGGGAATTTCTACTGAGCAGAGTGACTTTGTGTGTGTGTAGGCAGGCGGCAGCCATTTTGTCACAGCAAGGTCCTACAAACAGCCATGAGATGTACGAACAATTTATCTAGATAATAAATAAACCTGGAGGCCAGGACACAGTGGAAGCTTTCTTCTTTCTTCCAATTGTGTGAGAGAATATTTAATGTCCAGGCAGATCGGCCTTGATTAAAACTCTCGTTCAAAGTACCTCTGACAGCGCAATGCATGACAAAAGCCTCGCTTGACAGCTAAACGTTGGAATTGAGTCCACTCTCTGTGGTGGTTTCAGTGGTCCAGGTCCTGAGACAGGCAGGTTCATAGTACTCCAAAGCACTGATGATAAGAGACCAGCCAGCCTAGCTTGTTGGCAGGACTTAGGGCAGACCAGTTACTGGGGGCAGGGATTCTTCCCACTTGGATTCTTTAACCTTGCAAGCCAGAGCCTTACTGGGTAGGCAGCGGGAAGCTTGTCAGGTGGTATTTTCATTGAAAAGATAAGCAGTTTTAGCTGGTTGGCCTCCAGGAGTCCACAACCCTCGACTCTAGCGAACCTGCCCCTTATAGACTCTGAACTTAAGAAGTGCGTGACCCTCCAGGGAAGGTGACATACAAGGAGCTCTGTCTGGTTTGGATACTCTGAAGCACGGCGTTGGGTTTCCTTGTGTCTCACACATGCAACGGACCAAAAAACGCACAGCCTTCTGACTCGGTGACGAGTGCTATGAACTGAGCCAGGTTGAGACCAAAATAAAAACCTTTCTACTGATTATCACAACCTGAGTTACTGATCTCAGCCCAGGAGAGCGTTGGGGTGGGGGGGGCACAATTAGTCACAGCCCTAGTGGTTGGGAGTGGGGGGGCGCGGAAACCAAGCCAGGGCTCACGATAGAGTGCCCCCTCGTGCTGCTTCACTCTGAAATGACTAAAACTCTCCGAAATTTCATTTAGACAAACCGCTTTCCGCGAAAACCGAAAAAGAAAAAGACTTCAGCGACAAGACCGAGGCCCGCGAAGGTCCGGGCTATGGAGAGCAGCTCTGAGTCCGAGGTCTCATCCGGTAACATTTCGTTGCACGACAGCGAGGAGGAGAATGTCAAGCCAAAGGCACAGAAAAGACGAGATACAAGCGAGAAGAACAAGAGGCCAAAGGGACAGAATAAAGGAGTTGTAAGTGAGGAGGAGGAGGATGAGGATGTGAGGCTGCAGGAACTAAACAAAGGGATGAAGGAGGAAAATGTCCAACCCCACGGACAGAAAAGGAGTGGGAGCGGCAGCGAGTTCAAAGTACTGGACATTGACTTGTGGATGCCCATTACTGAGGATGAGGGGGCGGACAATCGAGCCAAATCTGGAGTGAAAAAGCAAATGGCAAAAGAGTTTGGAAGATCGAATCCCAGTCCAACGGGGAGAGCAACGCCTCCAGTCAGCACTGACCCTGGTGCCAACGTGCCTCCCGAAGAGCTTCACCAGGTAAGAGATGTGAATACTGTCCGCTCCTGCCTAGTTATTCACGCCGTTTTAGTTGTATATGTCCAGTAACCGAGTAGTCAACTTACGGAACAGGCTCCCCTAGGGAGGGAGACGGTGGAAGCAGAAAATGTTGTTTGCTTCAAGAACAAATAAGATAGATTTCTGCTACAAAATAATATTTGGGGATACAGTATATAGTTTGGGGCACGACGTGTCAAGCGATTGCCAGGATAGTGGAAGATAAACTAGATCGACCTTGGTCTTCTAAGTAGTCAGCAGGATCGCTCATGAGTCCAGCGAGTACCTTCATTGACGGCCCCGATTGATAGACTGTCCTCACCGGGCATGTGCCAGTGCTATTTTTTCACAGCACAGAAGGAGGCCATTCGGTCCATCGTGTCTGTGCCAGCTCTTTGGAAGAGCTGCCAACTAGTCCCACTCCCCGGCTCTTACCCCATATCCTTGCAAAGTTTTCCTTTGCAAGTACCTATCCAATTCCCTTTTGAAAGCTATTATCAAATCTGTTTCCACCCTTTCAGGCAGTGCATTCCAGATCATAGCAACTCTCTGGATAACAAAAAATTCTTATTTCCCCTCTGGTTCCTTTGCCAATTATCTTAAATCTAATGTGCCCTGGTTACTGACCCAGCTGCTAGTGGAAACAGTTTCTCCCTACCTACTCTATCAAAACCCCTCAGAATTTTGAACACCTCTATTAAATCTCCGCTCAATCTTCTCTGCTGGTTCCTGTTCTTTCCCAGTGATACCCAATAGTTTAAGGTAGAGCATGACGGTTGGTAGCCCCACAGCCTGAATGAGGGGTTTTCGCCGGGGCTGGGGGGGTGGAGAAAGCGCTTTCACGTGATTGGAAACCTGCTGAGAATTGCCCTTTTGCCTTTATTGTGTAGAAGCAGACTGGGACAGGAGGACAGGATCCGGCTGGGTCCTCAACAGCAGAGCCGGCTGTGACAGAGGGCTGTCCAGCACAGGCAGACGAGTGTCCCGCAGAGAGAGCCAGAAAGAAGCCGGGGCGAGGCACTCTCCGGGCCATAGAGTTGGAGAGAAACTTGAACCAAAACCTTGTAAAGGCTGTTGTCCCCTGGCTGGGAAGGAGCCAGCTGCTCTGTGGCAATCAATCAAAAGGTGGGGTACAAACCTGAGAACAACTGGGGTGTCATGGCGGTGAGTCACAGACTGAGGTGGGTGGAGGGCAGGTTGCGGCTATGAGGTATGAGGATGGCAGAGTGCTCCTGTGGTCTCCAGTGCTTTACCCCCCAGTAGGCATTCGTCACGAATGAGCAAGGTCCCTTCCCCCTGATCCCCACCCACATGACTATTTGCTGGGAATTTAACCGTGAACGCTCACCCGATGTCATATGCACCTTACACTGGGGATTTCTTGATGGCGATCAGGGGCAGGAACCCTGCTTTGTTATTTTAACCCCTACGTTACACAGTCTCTGGGCCAATCGTTGACCATACAATAATGATTCATCTGTAATCAGCTGCTCTGTAGTAATAATAATAATAATAATAATCCTTGAAGTTGATATAGCGCCTTATCAAGGAGGCAGTTAAACAGTGTTTCAATCTCCGTATTTGCTAATTGTTTTATTTCTCTCCTGTCTAGCTCAACTTCTGCGGCAAAGGCTGGAGGCGGGTGGGATAAAGACCACCCCTGTGTTTGCACTATTGCTGTTGGTAGGTTTGTGAACAAAAAAATCCTCTTAGTATTATTGCAATCTTACTTTCCTCCTACTGAATGCCATCTGCATGTGCTTGACAGATAGTGTAGCTTTACTCTGTCTCTAAACTGTGCTGACACTGACCTTAGAGCATGGACGGACAGTGTGGAGGGAGCTTTACGCTGTAAAGCCATACCTCTGCGTGATTTGTACCTTAAGAAGAGGCAAAGGGACTGAAATGTTCTTCTGTCTTGTTCAGGTATTTCGTATTGACCAAGTGGGCTGCAAGAAGATGATCGAAGAGAGGTCAGCGAGACTGCACGAAGCAGAGAAGGAGAGAGCCACGGAGAAGAGGAAATTCTTGGAGAACGCACAAGCCGAGGAGAAAGGGAAGGAGAAAGCCAAGGAAAGCAGGGCTCAGCTCTCCTCGCCCATCACTAAGAAAAACATTAACCTTGGAAACGGTAAACACATGGAAATCAACAAGTTTCCCGTCAATCCGACTGTGCCAAAAGAGAGACTGAAGACGGTCATGGAGTTGCTGTACGAAAAGCGGAAGGAATCTAGAGCTAAGGCCAGAGCTCGGGAGAGAGAGATTGCCAACCTCCAGTGCCCACTGGTGATCATGCCCCAGCAGCCTCCCCTCGTGCAAACGGTGGTGTTGCCCCAGCAAGGGGTGCTGGGGGCCAGTGTACCCTCCGCACACTCACAGCCCCTCTTGAATTTGTTGATTGAAAACAGGGACTCACAACGAGTCACCTCCGCACGTCAAACCGAGGGCCAGCAGCTGGCGCAGGGAGCCATGTCCGCCCCAACAGTGCAGGGCACCAGCCAACTCCCAGCACCACCGACCCAGCTGGTGAATCCTGAGCCTCAAATCATACGTCACGGTGCCACCCCAGGGCAGCCTTGGCACCTCAACCCCTGCCCAACTGAAAACAGCCCGACCGTGTACTCGAAGCTCCAGGTCCCAGCTCCGAACGTGCAGCAGCCACAGCCCCAGGCGAGTAGGCCGCCCGCTCCACTTCCACCCCAAACCCAAATGAACCAGTTCTCCCTGGTGCTCACTCCCCAGGGGCTGGTCCTCATACCCGTCAAGCCAGTGACGCGGGTCACCACAGATGGTATCTCCACACCAGCCGGCCCGGGGCCTCCCCTCTCTCATCTGGGAGGAGCTGCAATGCTTCATTCCGTGACTCCTTCACTCACAGCGGCGCCGTTGCCCCCCACGAATGTATTAGACAACAGCGCAGGCACAGCTGCCAGCAACAAGGCTGACCAGAGGCTTCGGGCAGGAGTCCGAGGTGCACAGGAGGACACAGAGCCTGGGACAGTGCCCTCCACCAGCAGACAAGCCCAGCCCGTAAACACTAGCGTGTCAGCAGTCAGTACTTGTGCCCCAGCGGGTAATGCCATGCAGTTGGCCACGGGTAACATAATGGTGGCGGGGCCAGACGTCAGCCCCACAAACCCTTCGCTCTCACAACCCTCCTCCACTCAGCATCCTCCTGCTGCTCAGCCCGCAGTGCCACCGAGCCTGGACTCCGATGGCGGGGCCAGGCAGCCGGAGCAACGTCCACACGGGCAGGAAGTGTGCAAGACAGTGGGGGGTCTGATCACCTGCCCTGATCAGCCAGAGGGAAGCAGCAGCCGGCCGGCAGGCAAACAGCCACCCGCGGGAGAAGCCCCTGTCCAGTTCAGCCTCTTGTTCCACAACGAGACAGAAGCTCGATGTCGAAACTGGCTCCGAGGACGGAGCGGTGTTCCTTTAGCCGGAGTGTCCATCAAGCTGCCTTATCTCCCGCCATTTGTCGGCAACATGAAGGCTCTGGCCAACCTCCTGTTGCAGAAGAAGAACTTGGAGCAAAACGTCTCAGGCTTTTGGCCTTCGGAGCAGACTGAGGTGACGGGCTCTCAAGGGAGGGTGGAGATGATGAGGGGACTCGTGCAGGAAACACTTCGAAGCAACCCAGGGTACCACCTTCTGAAAGCCAGGTTCCTCTCTGCTTTTACATTCCCTGCCTTCCTGGCTTCTCTGCCTGCCTACCAAGGCCCCAGCTCTAAGAGCCGCTTATTGGAAACAAAGACCACGGATGAGAGAGGAGAGGGCAAGGACGAGAATTTTATGGACTCGGCTGTAGAGCAAGATACAGAGGAGACCAGGAGCATAGCACCCGCACCCTCACTTTCAACCACAGAGCAACCTCAGGTAATGCTCAGAACCTCAGGCGGTCTGGCTTTTTGATCATTAGTGAGAGCGCCGCCTCGTGGCAATTGACCGGTTGGGGACCCCTGACTGAGCTGAAGACTGAGTCAGGGATTTTGGGAAAGATGCCACAGAGTAGGAGCGTGTGTAGACATCTGAGAAGCATCAGTCTCTATCGAACTGATCTGTCACCAATATGTTCACCGACAAGTACACAGTCACTCCACTTTGCAGTCTTATCTTGTGAAACGATTTGAGGCATTCTCCCAAAGTGAGAGTTGCTGTATCAAGTGTAAAGGATATGATAGTCAATTATTACTTATATAGCTCAATACATTGACATCGGAGACATTGGAAATGATACAATGAAGGTACACACCGATGCCATGATGTGGAGTTCTAGCTGTGAGCATAGGTTTGAAAATTGGTCCGTTTTCATCGAGATAGAGAAGGTTAAGAGGGAATCTAACAGAGGTCTTCAAAAGATGTGAGAGGATATTAATAATAATCCTTGCATTTGATATAGCGCCTCATCAGAATATTCTGTAAAGTGAATTGACTGTATATTTGTGGGCGAAACGCAACAGCCAATTGAGCACAGCAGTGTCCCACAAACAGTTGTGGATTGAATGACCAAATTATTATATTTATTTGAAGAGATTATTAAAAATTTTGTATGGAGCATTTAAATGTGTTACAATCAACTTTTTTTTACACAAAGTCCAAATTTAGTACGAAAATGTTTGATTTTTGTTAAATGGACGAGACTGCAGAATAAGGAATTAAATCCTTTAAATTTATATTGCACTATGTGTAATCCACCTTTAAGGCTTTAATCCACGTGTAGGGGGAAGAGAGGAAATTACAGGTGCCCTTAATTATGTAATTAAACCCATTGAAGAATTTATTATCTAACCCTCTTAATAGCTTTGAATTACATAATTGTAATGTGCACATGTTTACACATCACATGTGGTAAAGGTGTTTAAACCTTGTGCAGAACAATGCACTTTTCCAATCTGATTGTTTTTTAAAAATAAATGTTTGAGAACCCGTCAAATCAAAACACCACATATTAAAGTGCAGATTAAATATTAGAAGTGAGGAATAAAATATTAATTGGAGCATAAACTCTTTCCCCCCCACCCCACCCCAGCCAGGAATTTTGCATAATTTTGTTTATCGACAGATTAAATTAAAATCTCCTGGATAAATAGTGAAAGATCATTATAATAATAATAATAATCCTTGCATTTGATATAACACCTCATCACATCTTTGAGAGGTCTCAAAGCCCTTCTCAGAATATACTGTAAAGTGAATTGACTGTGTTTTGTGGGAAAAACGTGGCAGCCAATTGCACACAGCAGTGTCCCACAAACAGTCACAGATTGGGGTAACCCAATTTTTTTTTAAAGGATTATTACCCATGGAAATCGACTAACAACTGGTTATTTCTGCTGGTCGGGAAATTGTTAACAAGGGCTACAGCTCAGATTGTCACAAAGACTTAATGGAAGAACAATTTTTTCACATAGATTGGAGGTTAAATGCTTTGCCACAGGTGGTTGTGGAGCCCGAGACTGTAACCACATTTTAAGGAACAGCGGCAGATTTATTTGTTTCACGTAAAAACGAGCATCTCAGAACGTTTTACAAACTGGGGCTTTAGAAATGAACGGCATTGTTCTGGAGACGGAAGTGGCCGCTAATTCTCAGCATCAACGTTCCACAAATATTAAGATGCGGGCTTACATTGTTGGGGTGAATGTTTGACGAGACATATATAATAATAATAATAATCCTTGCATTTGATATAGCACCTTATCGCGTCTTCGAGACGTCTCAAAGTGCTTCACAAAATATACTGTAGAGTGAATTGACTGTATATTTTGTGGACGAAAATATAAATTGGGAGTAAATCTCACCCCACCGCCCCTACGTGATACTGTAATTAAACTGTTACCTCAGCTCGAAAGCAACAGGAGACAGATGATCGACTGAGTTTCCTCATTTCTGGAGTTCTCAAGCCTGCCTGATGGCTGTCTGGTTCGGTCACTCGGCGCAGACCAGGGGTTGGAGCCTGTAGCATTAACCTGGTTTCTGATTTCCTCACAGGAAGCTGCTATTGAAAGCCGAGACCCAGAGATTTGCCAGGATTCCGAGAACGACCAAGATACTGAACTGACCCAAGGTATTGGGCACCGCCTGCGCCTGCGGAGACGCAACAGGAAACAAACAGGTAGTTTTTTTTTATGATTTCTGTTCGTTTGTGAGTGAGTGTATTACAAATGTGCTTACAGTCACCTCCCCACGCCCTCTCCCCCTGGCTTGTGGTCAGACTCTGCCGCTGTGAAGCGCTCCAGGAAACTACCCCACGTGACGAGTGCTATATAAATGCAAGTTGTTGTGTGAGCACAAGCCTATGTGAGCATGCGCACTGTTTGTGAATGTACACAGGGGTTGGTCTCTGGTGAAATGGTTGAGAAAAGAATTTGTTTTTGTTGTCGCAGGACGCAGTGTGACCCAGTGCTGAGCTCCCAAGTCCTTTCTCCCTGCTTTCAGTGGGAACGTCTGAAGACCCTTCATCCTGCTCAATCCAGCAGTCTGGGCTCAGTGATTTGCAGTCAGGATTCGCGGGAGAGAAGAATGAAGACTTCTTCCAACTTTTATGTTTTAACATTTGAACGGAACCCATCGAACTGCCCAGTATCCCTGCGTCTCATACCCTGCTGTCTTCTGCCCTTATTTTCAGGGCTTTTGCGAAGCTGAAAGTGAGGGGATCATGTTGAAATGTTCTTCGCCTGGTTTATCGTTAGCACCGGTTACATTAAGATATAACGTATTTTTTTTAAATAAAACATTTTTGGCGGTATCTGTAGCTTCACTTAGATTCTTTCTTTCTGAATTTTGGGGGTGTCAGGCTTTAAATAATCCACGGCAAACCCATCTGGTTGTGATGGATAGCTTGACAGGCAGGCAGGCTCAGAGGGCTGGGACACATTCCAAGGTGCAGCTTGGATTTGGAGAGTTGGTAGAGTTGGCGTAAGGTAACTTAAGTTACTGGCACAGTAACTTTGCTCTGCAGGAGTGTAATACAAACGCACCATCTCTCTTGCTTTTCCTCTCCCAAAGAATTGTTCAACTTGGGCTGTTCATCCACAATCTCATCCCCTCATTCTTCCCATCTGAGCTGGAGAGAAACGCAGCAGGCTTTTGAGCCAAGGATCCAGTGTGTCTTTGCTCCCTCCCGAGCCTCTTGTTCTTGGAGCTGAACTCAGCTACGGTGAGTGAAGCCCAAACAGTGTGTTGACTGGTTCTTCCTCACAATAGAATAGATTCATTCTTGGGGAGTGTGGACGGACAGTGCAGAGGGAAATTCACTCTGTCTCTAACTCGAGCTGTCGCTGATCTAGGATGGTGGACGGACAGTGTAGAGGGAGCTTTACGCTGTATCTGGTGCTGTCACTGACCTGGGTGTTTTTGATGTTGACACTGGATTCGAAAAGTGCAAATTGGTCCATTTCCCACGTGAAAAAAAGGCTGAAACCCAAAGGGCTGATTGCTGTGAATGGTGGGGCGGGGGGGGGGGAGGGGGAAGTGGCTTGTTCCTGGTTGTCCATTACTGGATAAGATGAGGTTATGGAACTGAACAATGATCTGCAAGTTCTTCATTTCTGCTCTGATCTCTTATCAAGTGATCTGCACAATTACCTGTTTCACTTTAACCTTTTGATGACTCGATCATTTTTTTGCCCTCATCTCCCGACAACCTCACTCGGTGTGGTACATAGCACCAGGAGGGAGCTTCCCTCCTGCTCCATTATTAATTCTCCCACAACTTTCACCCCCGGCCTTTTCTCCTTATTCCTAAATATCCCAAGTCTCTGTCTCTCTCTTGGATGCCTCAATGGACTATCTGTGGCGGTCATTAGAAATTAACAGCACAGAAGAAGGCCATTCGTATCATCGTGTCTGCAGTGCGTTTGTGTAAAGGATTTTTCCTTCCCTCCCCTCTGATTGTCTTGGTTCTCATTTTATAACCTTTGCGTCCTGGACTCGAGTGAGGTCACATAGGAAACAGGAACTTTCAGCACAGGTAGCCCCCATTGCTCTTGGTTTCCAAGTTGCATAGAATCCCACTTTCCAGCTCTTTCCCCTCTGACTCTTCACTACAGAGCTTTTCAGCAGCCCCCCGACTGGAGAAATTGCTTCTTTCCTAACCTCTTCTCTAATTCATCACTAACAAGTCGTGAGACTGCATTCCTTGTCGACCAGGTAGATTTCAAGGTAAGATTTAAAGTCGGATAGAGAGGAGGGGGTGAGGCGGAGGTACGGTGGCAGGGAATTGCAATGTTGAGGAGCATTAGTGCTGAAGGCTTGGGGAGTGGAGAGTGGGGGGGGTGGGGGGACGTGCAGCAAGCGACAACGTAAATGATATTTTTATGGTGACTTTCACACCGGTGTGAGCGAGGCAGAGCTGCAGGTGTGGGTCAGGAACACTCAGGAGTGGGCGAGGGGAAGGATCGGGGGTTTGAATCAATGCAGCTGCAGACTGCCCGTCCCCTGTAAAGTCCAGGACATTTGAATAATTCACAATGGAAGGTGTGCAAGCAGGAAGTGCAATATTGTTGTTAAAGGTAAGCAGAAGAGAACCGCTTCCTCTTTCCACAGAGAGCTGCAGGACCGCTCCAGCTTCCCGCACATCCCGGGCTCCGCCACACCGTAAGTGCCTTTCGTTGCTTTCCGCCGTCGTGTGACTTTACCCGTGTATGTGGACCCCCAAGCAAAAAGTCCCACAGCTCAGTGGTTAGAGCACTCGTCTTGCAAGCGAGAGACCTGGGTTCGATTCCCGGCCGGGGCGAGAACGTAGGCAAGTTTCTATACTCCACACGCCTCGATTTACCCAGCATTAAGTAGGGACCCGGTCGCTAGTCGATTGGCGGATCGCTTTTCCAGGGGGTAATAATCCCTCCAAAAAAAGAGAGAAAAAAAATGTCACTCAATCCACGACTGTTTGTGTGGACGCTGCTGTGCGCAATTGGCTGCCGCGTTTCTCCCACAAAATACACCGTCGATCCATTTTAGGCTATATCCTGTGAAGCGCTTTGAGACGTCTCAACGGCGTGATAAGGCGTGATATCAAATGCAAGGATTATTATTATTGGTGAGAGACTAGTAGTGGTCGGTGCGAGACAGTATTTTAATGTGCGGTGTTTCTGATCAATGTAATGACACCCCCTGCTCCGCTTGCCGCCCCGTGTTAAGCTGTAACGAGAGCCGCTCGGGAATCTCTCCGTAGAGACGCTGGTGAGATGTCTGAAAACGAGGATGCTGACGTGGAGGAGCTGTGGACCTCGCTGGAGAGCTACCGTGCCAAGTTGACCTCGCTGATCGAGCCTTGCCGCATCACCGCCTACCTGCGGCAGTGCAAGGTCATCAACCATGAGGACGAGGAGCAGATCTTCAACGACCCAAACCTCGTCATCCGCAGGCGCAAAGTCGGTGGGTGATTTCCCTGCTCCCCAGGCAGTGCTTATTCCCCCCCCACTCCTCTACCTTTACTCCCCCAACACTCAGCTGGCTCAAGCCTTACATACGTTCCTCGCCCCCTTCGCTCTACCCTCAGCGGCCACACTTTCAGCCTCTACGCCCGAGACTCTGGAACTCTCCCCTCAATCCATCCTCCTTGTCCTTGACAGACGCTTTGCCTATCTTCAGATCGCACCTGAACACCTTCCTCTTCGACTGTGCCTACAGTCACCTCCCCCTCCCTCTCCCTGGCTCGGCGTCAGGCTCCACCATTTTAAGCACTAACAGGCACATTGTTAAGGTGCTGTCCTGCGTTGTGTATAATACAAGTAGTTGTCTATGAGAGAGCAGCCTCAGAAATTGGAGCTCCTTCCTCTCCCTCTCCCGCGCCCCCTTCTCCCATCACCATTTAATCCGGTCTGGTCTCTTCACCTACAGATGATGATTAGACCATTCAGCCCCGCAAGCCTGTTCCACCGTGCTATTAAATCATGGCTGATCTGTATCTCATCTCCATTTACCTGCCTTTGCTCCATATTCCTTGATACCCTGATCTAACGAAATATCTCTCGAGCACCTGATCAGAGATTCCCTTTATAGAACAGAAATGTCATGCTGGTGATTTGCTTCACATGATCCATTAGTTTAATTCCAGTTGCTCGCACTTCTCCATCCACTCGCCCCAAACCACCCACCTTTCACAATCCTCCTTTGAGAACTTCTGTAATTCCCTATTACAAGAATGTCTAGACAGTGGGTGTGGCTTCAGGGCAAACCAGTGTGTTTTTTCACTGGGTAATTAACCGCGGGCACAGGGTTACCAGGAAGGTGGTTGAGGCCAGGACATGGGATTTGTTTAAGAAACCTTAATGGGTAGTTGGTTGAATGGGGATTCTGGAAGGATTTGGGCTGAGTGCTCCGAGATGGCACCCCGTATGAAGGGCGACCAAAGAGACGTAATACCATTACAATGTCTAATAGGTCTTAAAGAAATTATGATAATTATTAATAATTATTATTCAAATAAATGGTAGCATGACTTTTTGTTGGATGTGGACGAAAGGTTGGCGTTTCTCTCTCTCCCTCTCTGTGTTGCGTTGCAGGAGTGCTGTTGGATATCCTGCAGAGGACCGGGAAGAAGGGATACATTGCTTTCCTGGAGAGTCTGGAGCTGTACTACCCTGAGCTGTACAAGAGAATCACCGGCCAGGACCCGACACGCACCTTCTCCGTCATTCTCGGTACAGGACAACAACCAACACTTGCATTTTACACCGTTTTTGTTTATTATGTTGGAGTAATCTTGTTGTTGTTGGAGTGTAATCCTGAGGAGGGGGGGCTGGGGGGAGGGAGGCTTTGGGACTGGGTAGATGGGATCCCCCCAATGTCTTGGGTTCTGTGGCTTCCCACCCTCCAGAGGCTCGAGTTTAAAATCCCCTTCCTCACTTTTAAAGCCCTCCACTGTCTCCCTCCTCCTTACCTCTGCGACGAACTAAGATCACACCAACCTGACCTGCTCCACATCCCCGGCCTTGCCAGGCCCACCTTCGAAGAGTCGAACACGTAAACCGCTTACTGCGCTACAGGATTCTAGCGCCAACCCTAACGAACGGCACAAAATGGGAGTCTGTCTGTCTGTTTGTTTGTCTGTTCAGATGCAGGCGGGGAGTCCAGCCTGACCCAGCTGCTGATGGCCGAGGTGCAGAAACAGCAGCAGGTGGTGCTGCAGGAGAAGAAGAAAGTCAACGAGCTGAACAGGCAGGTGGTCAGCAGGGACGAGCTGATCAAACAGCTCCAGGTGAAGGCCAACGAGCTGCTCAAACACCAGCAGAGAGTGCGCAGACTGAAGGAGGAGAGCGACAAGTCCTGCGAGGAGCTCAAGAGGTGCAAAGAGGAGAACTACAAGTGGGCCAAGGACTTCGCAACGCTGAGCGAAGAGAAGAATTCGGTGCTGATGAAGAACCGAGACCTGCAGCTGGAGGTGAGGTGGAGGGGAGCTTAGTGGTGAGAGCGCTTGTCTCACCAGCGAGAGGACCCAGGTTCGATTCCCCGGCAGGTTTAGGCAAGTTTCCTTACTCCACGCGCCTCTGTTTAAAAGTAACTGTTAACTGTCTAGCGGTAAGCAGGAACCTGGTTGTTAGTCGATTGGTGGATCGCTTTACAGGGGTAAAAAAACAGTGCTGTAATAATAATAATTTGGTCACTCAATCCATGACTGTTTGTGGGACACTGCTGTGCGCAATTAGCTGCCGCGTGCCACGCTTAAAATATACAGCCAAGTCACTTTACAGTATATCCTGTGAAGCGCTTTGAGACGTCTCAACAGCGTGATATGGCGCTGTATTAAATGCAAGGATTATTGTGTTATTATATTGGGGTGTAGTGGCTGAAAGTGCGGCCACCGATGGTGGAACAGTGGGCAGGAAAGACAAACAGGAGACTTATGTGGCTTTGAGGATCAACCTGGTGGTCCACCAAATCCTGGGAGGAGAACTTCCTAAAGATACGTTGTGCGAGTGTGTGTGTGTGTGTGTGTCTCTATGCTTGCAGGTCGAGCGGCTGAAACACAACCTGATGTTGGCCGAGGATGGCTATAAAATGGAGCGGACACACACCATGAAACTCAAACACGCCATGGAGCAGCAGCCACGGCAGGAGCTGATCTGGGACGTGCAGCGGGAGAACGACCTGCTGAAGGCCCACATCCAGGAGCTGGAGAATACCGTCCAGGTACCTAACGGGGTGAGGGTGAGGGTGAGGGGGTGTCTCTGAATCGAGATCAAGAGCAGGAACTCGAGCAGATTTTCCTCACCCTCTGGAACACAGGAGGAATCGAGGCTCAGGAGTAGCACAGACTCCAGAACTCAGGACTTTCCGTGACTCACTTCTGCTCTGGGCACCAGAGCCACAGGGGAAACCGAAACATTTAACAGCTCGCAGTCCCCGTTCTACCCGTTTCTCTTCTGACGGTTGTGGATTACGGAGCCTGAAACACAGAGTGAGGAAAATCACCCAGAGTTCCTGCTCCTGATTCCTATTCAGAGACCACCTCCCCCCACCCACCCTCTCCCTCCCCACCCTCTCCTCCCTCCACCCCCACCTGCTGGGAAATGCATGTATGTGTGTTGACAATGTTGACCCCTTTAGTTGCCTGGCCACACATGTGTATGTGCGCATATATGTGTGTAGTGCGTGTGTGTGTGTGCAGGCAGACTGTCAGCATGTGTGATCCCGTTGGGTGGGTGTTGATTATCTGGTGCTGTACCCCCATCACGTGGGCTCTGATCTGTGTCCGTTTCTATCTCCTTCGCAAGGTGGACAAATTGGATAAGAATAAGATGTACATCCAGATCCTGGAGGCAGACCGGCGGCTGGCCCTGGAGGAGCACCAGGGGCTGGTCAACAACATCTACAGTCTCCGCAAGGAGCTGCGGCAAGCGGAGGAGCTGCGGGACCAGGTACATGGCACCAGACCCATTCCCCGGTGTCCTGGCTATGGGACGTGATAATGTGTGTGTCTGGCAGTGCTGAAGGTGCTGTTTGTGTGTGTGTGTGTGTGTGAGTGTAGGGCAGCGCTGCGGGTGTGGGAGGGAAGGATGTGATGAGCTGTGTGTGTGTCTGGCAGTACCTGGAGGAGAAGGAGGTGTTCGAGCTGCAGTGTACCACACTGAGGAAGGATTCGAAGATGTACAAGGATCGGATTGAAGCAATTCTTCATCAGATGGAGGAAGTAGGGACAGAGAGAGACCAGGTGATGTACGGCTGTAATCTTTAAACTGAGTGAGTTTAACCCTGCCTCTAGCCCATGCTGTCACTAACCTGGGAGTGTGGGCGTACAGTTTAGAGGGAGCTCTACTCTGCCTCTCACCTGTGCTGTCACTGACCTGTCTGGATGCTCGTTCTGTTGAGACTCTGGTTTTCAAATGTAACATGTTGTTGTTGTTGCTGCTGTGGTTGGCGCAGGCACTGCAGGGGAGGGAGGAACTGCTCGGGCAGTACTCACAGAGCCTGCGGGAGAAGGACGAGTACCGCAAGCTGCTGCGGGAGCTGGGCGAGCGCTGTGACGAGCTGCACATCCAGCTCTTCAGGAAGGAGGAGCAGCTACTCAGTCTGCAGAACCGCGTCAAGCAAAGCCAAAGTGCCTCCCCCACCGCGGTACGTACCAGCGCCTATAGCCCCCGGCGCCCAGCCTGGTCCACCCCAGGCTGTGGGGATCTGGGTGACGCTGCGGGGGTGGAGGGGGTGAAGCACAAGGAGACTTGTGCTGGGAGATGGTTCCACGCGGCCAGCAGTTGTGGCTGACGCTGATCTCAGTTCCACGGATCGGGGTGGGGTGGGGGAATCACTAAAGTACCTAGTGCTCCCCCACACCCATTGGAAGGTCCTATGTTTGCGTGTGTGTGTGTTGTCATGGTGACTGTGAGTGGCTGCCACACATCTCTCTGACCATTTATGTGTAAAAACTTGGATCACTGATGAGTGACGCTGATCTTCACATTTCATTGTAGACTTCGGATTTGGAGGAGTCAGCCTCGCCTTGTGACGCACAGAATGTAAGTCTCTTTCACTCTCTCTCTCTCTCTCTGCAGTCTGTGTTGGGATGGGGATGGGGCGGTGGGTAATGAAGCACAAGGAGATTTGAGTGTATTTTCCTAATTTGTTGTTTTTGTGTATTTTCAGCTCGGGGCAGCCGCGGAGAATGCAGCTGAGAAGAAGAATGTGAAACAGCGAATGCCGAAGATCTTCAAAGACTATCGAAGGTTTGTGTGGAATCTTTTTGAACTTTGTGAAGAATCGATTATATTTGTTCCGAAACCGAGCGAGCGACGTAAACCCAGCCTCTTTCACAAAGAGCACAGCTCGCCAGTGAGCTCCAGTGCCTGGCTGTGAATGCCAGTGCCTGCCAGTGCTGACCTGTGAATGCCAGTGCTCACCTGTGAATGCCAGTGCTCACCAGACCGGGATCTTGGCATGGTTTTACCCTTCCTAGTCCAGACTCAGGCCGATTGTTGCCAATTCCAAGTGAGAAGCTAACTCAGTTATACCCCAGGGGGTACCTGGGATGGTGGGGGGTAAAGGTTTGTGTTGTGTATCCAGTTTGAGCATTCTCTTGCTTGTGTGTACAGGAAGCGAGCGATCCGGCTGAACAAACGGAGAGTGCATCACCTCAGCGAGAGGTGTGAGAACACCACAGGCAGCGATAACACAGACACTGACTTCTCCGAAGGAGATGGGAGAAGCAACGTGCAGTGAAGGGGCTCCAGCCCAGAGACTCAGCACACTGTGTTCACTGTAACTGCCCCAGCCAATGCCCAGTGTGCTCAGTGCAGTGAACATGTCTTTAATTCAGTATCCTGGCAACAAGACGGAGTCAGGAGCTTTACTCTGTACCTGAGCCATATTGTCACTGATCTGGGAGGGAGACTGGTGCTGTGGTGGGTGAGCATTGTGAGGTTGTGTGTTGGGAACACTTGTCACTATAAACCGGATCTGAATTTTTAAAAAGAATTACATTTGCCAGCTCCCTTTCAGGACGGCTGAAAGCACTTGACTGTGGTGTAGTGACTTGTGTGTTTTGTAGGCAAGCGCAGCCACCACATTACGCACAGCAGTACCCCAGATTTAACTGAATTAAATGATTGCGTGAAAACGTAAGTAAATTTGAAGTTTGACAACGTGGTGAGTTTGAGTAACAGTTTGTCTGGAGCCTGGGTTAGTATCTGAGGTGTACTGTTCTTCTCGATCCACTGCCCTACTCGCCTCACCATCTGCGGTCAAGACTTCAGCCTGCCTGCCCTCCCGCAGCACCCACTCAGATAAAATATGTAGTTTTCGTTCATTTATTAGACAAATATTTTTTGCTTTACAAAAAAAACTTTTCAAAACCATTTATGCAAACCCTACCCCCCCCACACCACCACCCACCCCAGACTGTGACAGGGAACCCACAGGAAGGAGGGTTTGTACAACAGACAAACGGAGGGTGAGGTTGTGACCAGCTGCTCACAGTCACTGGGGACTAAGCCCGGTTTGCGAGGGGAGCAGAGGTGGAGGGTGGTTTCAGAGTAGGAGTGAAAGAGGCAACGGTTCAATTTGAAGTCTCGCCAGGGAAGAGAAGGTAGAGGGAGGCGAGGACGGCAAGTGTTGAGGTGCTGGTGAGTGCGGAGACGCAGGGAGGAGTCTAGCTTCACTGCTGGATGCAAAACCTACTGTAATTCAGCACAAAATTGTCCCTTTCACACAAGGATGTTGGAAACAACAGTGGGGCTCTCCCGAGGTGAGTAAGGCACTTGTTCCACAGTGGACGAGAGTGAGTTATTCCATTTTAGAGTGAAGAGGAGGGAGTGAGGTGAGGCCTTGTTTGCTCAGTGTCTCCACATAGCTCTGACGACTGTTCCTGCCTGATCAGTGTCCCTTGCAACAAGATTTTGTTCCTTACGAATAATTCTTCCATGTGAAAAGTTCTGGCCTCTACCTTACAGCTGTTATGGTTGCTGCTGGTGAGATCTCCTCACTGACTGTGTCTACACAGCTGCAGTGTCTAACCCTGGGGAAAGGGCTGGCAGGGGCTTGATGCCAGGACATTGTGCTGCAGCCCCTCACCCAGAGCAGGAGACGAGGGAAATGGTGAGGCTGAAAAGTCTTGTGTGCTCTGCAATCCACACAGTGATCAGGTTCACATCACACCTAATTCCCCCCACCTCCCCCCACTTGTCCTGAGGTCAATCCAGGGCAGAATTCAGCCTCGGGGGTCGAGCCTCGTCAATGACAGTTGATGTGGAACAGGGTGGCTGTGTCCTGAGTATTGAGCCAGACACAATCACATTACATCCCATAGGGAGGTTTAAGTGGATGTGTACTGAGAAGAGTGATGGCAATGGAGACAGCTGACTTTCCTCTCTCAGGGTCAGTCTCTCCTCCTTCTGGGACAGGATGCCCTGACTGTTCCCAGCTGCTGCGGGTCAGTTGATGGTGGGGACCTGACTGTGCTGGAGGCTGAATTCTTTGGCTTTCAGTCGGAGGCTGGCGATGCTGTTGGCCATGCTCAGCCCATGTGTGGCCACACTCGTCGCGGGGGAAGAATAAGAAGGTGCTGAACTGTGGGGAACATACACACAGCGTTACACACATACACACAGCGACTACAGAAATTGCTCTGTCCGGTGCCCTCCCAGTTCAGTGTGTGTGGAGGGGGTTGTTTACCTGTACGGGGTGACTGTGTTCCACGGGAGGTACTCGGTGCTGAGCGACGAGGGTCGAGGTGCCATGGGCTGCTCCACGCTGGTGTCTGTATTGTAGGATTTGAGCAGTGAGGCCGTCCTGCTGGCGAGCATTGCACGCTCGTTCCTCCGAAATTTGGCTCTTCGATTTTGAAACCACACCTACACCAGAGGAGATGCAACACAACACCACATTTGTAAAGCGCCTTTCACGTCGGGAGAACGTCCCACGGCGCTGGAGAACGTCCCAAAGTGCTGAGACTGTGTGTGTGTGTGTCTGGGACACTCAAACACACACACACAGCTGCCTTTCTCGCCAAACACAACCCTGCAGATATTTAATTACGCCCAAGGCTTTGCTCAACATCTCAAAATGAATGAACAGACGCCTCATTGTAACCCTGGGTGCCAGCAGCTCCAGGGACATTGCTTCCTCAGGCCACCTCCTTTGGACATTTTCACTGCGAGGATAAACCAAACAGATATTACAGTACTAAAGATACTCCGATAATTAGGGTCTATTGTACTAGTAAAGTGGCCTGTTGCAGGATGGACAATAAGGCTTATATGGGAATAAAGGTTTGTTAGAGCGAGAGATTGAGCAAAGGTAGCTATACAGAATGAACGAGTTTGTCTTCTCTTTGTCTGCGTCTTTCTACTTTTCTTTCCCTCATTTCCTGTCTGCATTCCCTCTCTGCTTATCCCTTCTCCCTGTGGTTTGTTCTCGCTGTCTATCTCATTCCTTCATCATGTCTTTTGCGCTCTGTCTGTTTGTCTCCTTGTGTGTATGCGTGTTTCCGTGTATATCTGTCTTTCTCTCTCGGTCCTTGTCTTTGTGTATGTCTCTGTGTATTTGTGTGTGTGTGTGTCTCTCTCTCTCTCCCAATTCCTGCAGATCCTCAGTGACCAGCCTCAACCCTCCTGAGTAGGGAAACAAGGCCACCATTTGGTCGGGTAAGTTTTAAAGGTCCTGTATAACTATTGGGAAAGAGACGGGAGTTTGTCATCTGAAGGATGGCACCTCTGACAATGCAGTGCTCTCCCCAGCACTGCGCTGGAGTGTCGGTCTGGATTGTGTGTTCAAAGTCCTGACTTGGGACTTAAAACCATCTGACTCAGAAGCAAGAGCTTGGTTGGCTCCTGAAGTTCTGGATCTGGCTGTGTAATGAGGCTGAAGTGGGGGTGACCTGGATAGTGCTGAGCTGGGATTAGGGTTCACTGACCTGGACTCTGGCCTCACTAAGGCTGACTCTCCGTGCGAGGTCCTCTCTGACGAAGGCGTCTGGATAGTGCGTCCTCTCAAAGATGCGCTCAAGAGCCTGTAGCTGGCTGCTGTTAAAGGTGGTCCTGTTCCTGCGCTGCTTCTTCCTGTGTTTGTGGAGGGTCTCCTGCACACTGGCTCCTGAGGGGAACACACCCATTAGTCACACACAGCTACACACAGCATGGCAAGGGCCGATTGCTATTGTGCTCATCATGTAAGAGAGATCAGTCCTGAAAAGGGTCAGGCACAGGACAGCTTAAGGTAAAGCTCCCTCTACACTGTCTGTCCAAAGGTCAGTGACAGCACAGGTTAGAGACTCTGTGAAGCTCCCTCTACACTGTCCGTCCACACTCCCGGGGCAGTGACAGCATGGGTTAGAGTAAAGCCACACATGCATGCAAGGCTGAAGCTGCTGTGGGAGCAGGTGGGGAATGATGACTGAAAGTGCAGTCATAGAGGTAGGTCTTGAGATGTGTCTTGAACGAGGAGACAGGGGACGAAATAGCAGAGACAAACGTGGGAAAGGCTCGAGAGGCTCCAGCTCGGGAGTCAGGTAACGAAAAACATGAACAAGTAGCCGTAAAATGAGCAATCCCTGAGTTTACGAGGCTTTGGGAGGTCAAGGTGTTTATTAGTGCTTGGTAGCTGTTTATTGATTGTTAAACACACTGGACGTTACTGTTGTCGGATTACAGATTTCATTAACTTAATTCCACATCTGTTAGCATTTTCACCCACTCCTGCCAGCCCCCACTCCCTGCTCCAGACCCACTCCCAGCCAGTGAAGCTCGAGCATCTGCCACAGGAACAGCGCACACAGACGCCTAAAGTGTGTGGAGGAAGTGAGAATCGGAACCTGCCTAGTGTCGGCCTGGCTCGGTTGGTCACACTCTCCCGACTCGAGTCGGAAGGTTGCCAGAACTTTTGAGCTCACAATCCAGGTTGCTTTACAGTGCAGTGCTGGGGGAGCACTCGTCTGCCTGTTCGCGTGGATGATAAAGATTCCAGGGTACTATTAGAAAAGAGAAGGGAGTTTCCTCTTGGAGACCTGGCCGATAATCCCCCCCGATAAAATTGGTCACTCACTTCATGAAGCTGCTCAGCAAGTCAGTCAAAAGGCTTTACTCTCGAAACGTTTCATGGAATCATCCACCTGAACGGGCAGACGAGACCTTGTAAACTCTCGATGTATTTGATAATGAAACGCTCCCCCGGCACTGTGCTCAGCCTAGACTCTGAGTTAAAGTCCTGTCATGGAGTTCAGGAACAACAACAATTTACATGTGTATTGTGCCTTTCATGTCTGGAGGACGTCCCAAGGCGCTGCAGTTTTGTGCGCTGAGCCCAAACTCATTTCACAGCCTAACAGCCAAGAGAGAGAGAGGAGGCTTTTAGGTCAGCAAATAACCCTATTTCCCATTGCATTGTACGTGCCAACATCGAATGTAAATTGGGTTTGGATCGCCTCACTGACATTGTTTTAGACTGGACACATTTTGGCGTCAATACATTTCTTCAAACAGTAAGAGTTAAAAACACAGGGCTGCAGCGAGAGCAGCCAGTGACTTGAAAGAACTCTGTTAAAAGTTCCATCAAAGGAGTTCCCGAAGCTTTGATGTGTGAGTTTCCTTTCCTGGTCGGTCTCTGAGCTGCTGCTGGCCACTCGGGGACCGTTCTGTGCTGTAGCTCCCTGGCCCACCGCCAACTGTCTCTTTGTTTAGATCAGCTCATCCACGTCAACGAGGAAAGAGAATTTCAGACCTAAAAGCACATCAGGGGATGTGGGCCACAGCTCCCAAATAGGCTGCTATTCCCTTCTCCTGGATTACTCGGGGAAAGAGACATTTATTCACTTACAGCAAGCCTCCAAAAATAACTCGTATTTTTTTAACTAACTTGTATCTTTTTAGCTGGAACTGAACCTTGAATGAGAGGCTCATCATTGTCAGCTTCACCACCTTGGACCATTAAACCATTCTGGGCGTCTCCTCCCACACCCACCCTACTGTGGCCACCCACACACAGCCATGGAGTGAGTGACCAATTTTAACTGTCGGGAGAGAGCAATTCCTTGCTCTTTTTGAATAATGTCACTGGATCTTTAACATCCACCTGAACAGGCAAGCAGGATCTCGGTATAATGTCTCATGCGAAGGATGACGCCCCCATCAATGTCGTGCACCCCCATCCCTGCAGTAGAGTGCCAGCCTAGACTGTGTGAGTTCAACAGGGCCAACTGCAACGTAAACAAATAGTCGCTTAAAAGTTGGATGTGAATCTTTTAAAATTGCATTTCATGAAGGTTTCCACGCTAGCCTGGTGATCATACAGCAGGTTATAAGTTGCTTTCTGGTGTGAACACGTGAACACAGTCACAGAGAGGCGCTCGTTTCTGATCACTGTAAAAAGGGCAAGCTTAGGGTCTGACACACCTCATCACACTGAAATGCCTCAAAGCACTTTGCAGGACTTACCGTCAGGGGTAGTGGGTGGGTGTGGGTAGACCAACAGGCCTGGTGTGTAATGAATGTGAGCAGAGATCAGGGGAGTTAAAAGCTTGGTTAGGAGCCTGGTTCTTTCCAATCACTTACTGGTCAAGCGAACTGCCTCAGAGCGAACTGAGCGACAAATTGATTTGTCACTGGTCGTGTTCAGACTGAATGTGTGTGGATGTATCTGGGGGTCGCTGTAGCGTGAGTTACTGAAGGAGTCTGTTTTATGTGAAATGCACTACATAACTGTAGTAAGTTGTTGTTGATCATGTACCCTGCTGTTTGCAGAGAATTACCAGGCTCACTGCGCATTGTTTGAGCGGCTTCAAGGGGTTAATGGACTGATCAGTGCTGGAGGGTCATTCACTGCTAATAACCAGCTCAGTAGCATAAGAGTTAACTCCCCACAGCTTCCCTCCCCCACCCTTCCAGGCTGAGCGAGGGAGGGTCAGTGTGTGAGATGCCTGCCTCCTCCCTCTGCTGAGCTGATTAGGAAGCAGGAAGGCCGAGTGGGCTGACATGTGTTGCAATGTTTTGCGTGTGAAGGGCTGGTGAGACTGATTCACTGAGCTCCCGCTCGGCGCCTCAGCACATATGGTGCGGGGACTCACTCCGGCGCCTGACTAACCCACAGCAACGAGAGCGAGACCACTCCACTGACACAGCCTCAAATGCTGAGCAAACAGCCAGAAAAATGTGTTTCTGGTTACCCGCCGGCAATCAGGCACAGACTGACAACTACTCATTCACTGTTACCGGCATTGTTTCATGTAATAGACCAGTCGTAAACTCAATTAAACTCAATTTAAACTAAAAACGCAGATTGTTTTGAAACATCCGAACATTTTGTGTTAATTCAATTGAACAACTCGGTTTTTCAGTCTCCTCTAGGCGTCAGGGACTGTCGCAATTCAGCGCTGGTGGACAGCTCCACAGCTATAATAATAATAATAATCCTTGCATTTGATATCAATCACATCATTGAGATGCCTCAAAGCTTCACAGCATATATTGTAAAGTGAATGGACTACACATTTTGTGGCCGAAACGCGGCAGCCAATTCCGCACAGCAGTGTCCCACAACCAGATTGAGTGACCATTTTTTTGTGTGAAGAGCTTTGAGACGTCTCAATGATATGATAAGGCGCTATATCAAATGCAAGGATTATTTACACGGCACCTAATGTGCCGCTCACACATTAAATGTACAACGATCGGGCAGTGTTTTGGAATCACCGTACACAGCCAAACAACAGCAGCCAGACTGAGATTTCCTGGCAAATGATCAGATGTAACGCAGGATGTTTACTGAACTGACAGTGAGGGAATGACCAGGTTGAAAGGAGTAAGAGGTGCCATGGACTGTCCCCTCTGGGGATGTCCCACGCTTGGCTCAGTAACAGGATTAAACTTCAGCTCTCCTCCCGTTCCTCACCAAAACAGCCTTCCTTCACCTCCGCCACATTGTCTGCCTCAGCCAAATAACGGCAAAAACCTTCGCACAGTGTTTGTGACCTCCCAGCTGGGAGGTTTAAATGCTGTACAAGAAACGACAGTAAAAATTAAATTCAGAATAAGAGGCCTCTATTTCCCCCCTTCCCCCCCCTCTCTCTCCCCGCTGATAACATAATAATATTGCTTTGTAAATAATACAAAGTTTTTTTTTGCATGTTATCTCCTGTATTTTGAAAGTCACTATATTAGTCCAGCACATCTTTCACTGCACTGGTGCCCACGAGGAGGAGAAGGAAGAGTAACTCTTCCATTAGCTCTTGGTGAGGGTGGGGGGGGGGTGATTTTTTTTGTGTGTGTATAAATCATTCACAGGTCCAACGAGTTCTCCCCCCCCCTATTTTTTGCCAAGTATACCTTGTACAGGATGACCGAAAAATTGTGATATCTACCCTATTTCTAAAAAAAAACATAATTTATTCCAGACGTATTAGACGTTGTAATGGTAATCACAACTTTTTGGTCACCCTGTATATATTGCTATCCCCACGCCCTGATCAATAATTTCCTGGTTAATTTAATTCCCCAGACCCTGGAAGGAGTGGGGGGGGGACAAAATGAGGAGAGGAGTTGGGCAGCAGGGTTTTACTGTACAGTCAAAACAATTTTTAGATTTCATGCAGATAAAGGCCAACAATGGATGGAAATTCCACAGATGAGAAATACAAAACCACAGGAAGCGCTGGTGTTAAGTTAGACGTTACGGTACTTGCCTGTTTTGAAATTCCAGCGATTATACATTTTGCACTGTGTTCTCGATGAATGAGAATTTGTTTTTCTGGATTTGCGAGAACACACGTTTGGAAGAGAATACAGATTCGGGGAATTTAGAAAACAAAATGCTTAGGTCCCAAATTAATTCAGGAGAAACTGAGGTGCAATCGACAGGTCAGTGGCTGAGAGGGAGGCAAGGAGGGAGATTCTGTACGAGTGTGTATAATGACACTTCCAGGTGTAAATCGCCTCTGTGCACAGTGAGAATCAGACTGCAATAAACTATGATTTTTAAAGAAAATTAAAGCAGTTAGGACGTGACAGCTGATTTCTGCCTACGACCCCGGTTTATGATATAATGTGAAACACAAAGGCGTGCGTGTCCCTTCCAACAGTGACGTGAATTGCAGCCGGCTCCAAACTAACTGCTCTCCTGGGCAGTGAGGAGAACTGAAGCTGTTATAAAGGTTAGAAAGTTTCTACGTTAAGTTTATATGGGGAGAAAGTTTATATGGAGACGAGTGCAAGTCTTATGGTGGTAGTCACCTGCTGCCGAATGAGCCTGACTACAGTCATGTGGTCTCACATTGTAGATTACAAAGATTTCAATAAATATTTTGATCTATGTTTGTGCTTGAATCTGTTTAGATTCAGACTGAAGTTCCAAAATATACTCCAGGTGCATGTTGATGTGTTTCTTGGACAAACAACGCTCCAGTGGTTTGGGAAGGAATGGTTTGCAACAAGAAGATAGAAAGGTTTTTCTAAAATACAAACTCCTGGAAATTAGAAGCATTTAGGGTCAGGAGATAGACCTGGGAAGAAATCCTGTGGGACATTGACTGGGTACCTACCCCTGCATGATTATTTCATACAAAATGTGATTATTAATAATAATACCTTACTCCACACGCCTCTGTTTACGTAGCAGTAAGCAGTCGATTGTCAGATTGCTTTCTAGAGGTAATAATCCCTTAATCTCTCACTCATTCCATTACTGTGTGGAACACTGCTGTGCGAAATTGGCCACACAATACACAGTCGATTCACTTTATAATATATCCTGTTGAAATATCTCAACCACGTGATCAGGCGCTATATCCAAATGCAAGAATTATTATTATTATAATTGTAAGCGGTGTCTCCTTGTAACTGAACTGGCTCCGCAGTGACATGCTTGGCAACGGAAAGTCAGAATCGAGCCAGCCCTCTGTGATGGTCTCCAGTCCGGTTCCTGAGCCAGGCGGATCCACAGTATTCCAGGGCACAGCTGATGACAGCGCAGCCCATCCTGGCTCATCGGCAGGATCCGGAAGGGCAGAACCAGTCACCGGGGAAAGGAGTCATCCCACTCAGCTCCTGCTAACCCTGCGAGCCAAAACCCTCAACGGGTAGGGTGGTCCTAGCCGGACAAACAGCAAGAAACCTTGCTAGATAGCGATATCAATATGAAGCTGCCCGGGTTTTGGCTGAAGACGCCAGCAGTTACGCCAACGCACACTCTGAGGTCCCCAAGCCTTGGCTTTGCCAACCCGCGCTTATACCTTCCGGAATTAGATAAGCAGGATACGTCCCTCCAGGGAAAGAGAGAGAGAGAGAGAGCATCCATTCCAACAATCTATCGCTGGGATTTCCGTGTAGGGATACTCTCCCGTCCCCTCCCGTCACTCCCCCACCCACTGCGTGTCAGACATCTGGTTGACCAAAAATTATAATCGTTGTAATTATTTAGTACAAACTGCAAAGACTCTGTTATGAACCGTGATATTGGCGTAAGGCACAACGACAGATATTGCTACAGTGTGCAGTCGGGATTCCCAGGTACAGGTTCGCAGTGTGTCCCGAACGAGGCCGTCGGTACCCAAAGTTCATCTGATTTCTCAGTCCCCATCACCGGCAGAAGCCACAGTCACCCCACAACACAGGGACACCCCCCCCTCCCATCACTCACAGCCCCCCGCGTCACTCCCATCGCTCACAGCCCCCTCCCCGTCACTCCCCCTCCTCACAGCCCCTCCCCTCACTTCCCCATCACTCACAGCCCCCTCCCCGTCACTCCCCCTCCCCTCACAGCCCCCTCCCCTCACTTCCCCATCACTCACAGCCCCCTCCCCGTCACTCCCATCACTCACAGCCCCCTCCCCGTCACTCCCCCTCCTCACAGCCCCTCCCCGTCACTCCCCATCACTCACAGCCCCCTCCCCGTCACTCCCCCTCCCCTCACAGCCCCCTCCCCATCACTCCCATCGCTCACAGCCCCCTGCTCACTCCCCCATCACTCCCCCCATCACTCACAGCCCCTCCCCGTCACTCCCCCTCCCCTCACAGCCCCCTCCCCATCACTCCCATCGCTCACAGCCCCCTCTGCTCACTCCCCCCATCACTCCCCCATCACTCACAGCCCCCTCCCCGTCACTCCCCTCCCCTCACAGCCCCCTCCCCATCACTCCCATCGCTCACAGCCCCCTCCCCATCACTCCCATCGCTCACAGCCCCCTCCGCTCACTCCCCCCATCACTCCCCCCATCACTCACAGCCCCCTCCCCGTCACTCCCCTCCCTCACAGCCCCTCCCCATCACTCCCATCGCTCACAGCCCCCTCCGCTCACTCCCCCCTCACTCCCCCATCACTCACAGCCCCCTCCCCGTCACTCCCCCTCCCCTCACAGCCCCCTCCCCATCACTCCCATCGCTCACAGCCCCCTCCCCGTCACTCCCATCGCTCACAGCCCCTCCCCATCACTCCCCCATCACTCCCCCATCACTCACAGCCCCTTCCCCGTCAGTCCCCCTCCCCTCACAGCCCCCTCCCCATCACTCCCCCCTCACTCCCCCCATCACTCCCCCCATCACTCCCCCCATCACTCCCAGCCCCCTCTCCCCCACACACTCCCCCCCCCCCATCACTCACCGTCCTGCGGAGCCTTCCCGCTGCCGCTGGTCAGTGCCGACAGGTCCCGGGGGTCTCCGGTTTGGCCGCCGGACGGCCGCCCCCCGCTCCTGCCCAGCAGCTGACTGACCGAGAAGGGGGCGGGAGGGGGGTCCGGCGGCGCGGCCCCGGGGCGGACAGAGCCCGACTTCTCCATCAGCTGCCCCGGCCTCCCGCTCCCACTGCCACTGCCACTGCCACTGCCACTGCCACTGCCAGGCACACCATCAGCCCCCACCCCGGCATCCACAGCCCCCACCCCCACCCCCACAGCACCCACAGCCCCCACAGCCCCCACCCCCACCGCCCCCACCCCCCCAGCCCCCACAGCCCCCACACACACCCCCACACACACACCCACACAACACCGCACCCCCACACACACAGCACTGCACCCCCACAGCACCCACCCCCACAGCCCCCACACACAGCACCGCACCCCCACAGCACCCACCCCCACAGCCCCCACACACAGCACTGCACCCCCACAGCACCCACCCCCACAGCCCCCGGACACCCACACACACACAGCACCGCACCCCCACACACACAGCACTGCACCCCCACAGCACCCACCCCCACAGCCCCCAGACACAGCACAGCACCCCCACAGCACCCACCCCCACAGCCCCCACACACAGCACCGCACCCCCACAGCACCCACCCCCACAGCCCCCACAGCCCCCACACACACACTCACACAACACCGCACCCCCACACACACACAGCACTGCACCCCACAGGCCCTACACACCCCCACACACACACTCACACACACTCACAGCCCGAGCACAGTCCCAGACCCTCCTGACAGCCCGGGGGTGGGGGGTGGGGGGTGGGGGTGGGGGGTGTTGCCGCTCGGGTTCCCTCCTGACTGACGTACACACAGCACAGCACAGCTCTCACAAGTTTTATATAAAACTTCCCCCAAACCGCAGTTACACACAGTCTCCGCTGCCCCCGGTCCCCCCCTCACACACAGCCCCGGGGGGGGGGGGGGGAGGGAGGGGGGAGACACCTTCTGCGATGAGAGAGAGAGAGAAAAATATCCCCCCCTCTCCCCCCCCCACTGCTCCCCCCCATCCCGAGAGCGACTGTGAGTCCCCATCAACTTTATGTCCACTTTGCAAAAGTTCCCCCACTACTCAAACCATAACTGGGATCAACTTATTACTTATTAATCAAATACATAACTTATTAATCAAACAAATAAAAATAAATCATATTTATATTTAATGCATTGGATTCCCCCCCACACCCCCCCACACCCCCACCCACACCCCCCTCTCTCCCGGAAAGGTTTTCCAAAATTAATAATCCCTCCAAAACCCCAAACAACAATAAAGTGGTCATTTTCGATCCCCCACTCTTTGTGGGGACGTCGCTGCCCGCAATCGGCCGCCGCGTTCGCCCACGAATATACACACAGTCGATTCACTTTACAGTGTGTCCTGTCCTGTGAAGCGCTTCGGGACGTCCTCCCGACGTGAAAAGCGCTCTTATCAAAATGCGAGGATTATTATTGTTATTATAAAACTAAAGAGAAACTTTTGCGTACTTGTGAAAAAAAAACCCCCACGAAGCCCCCCCCGTTGACAAATATTTGGGGAGTCCGGCCGCGTATTGGTTCGGACGCTCGCCTCGCAAGCAAGAGGACCTGTGTTCGATTCCCGGACGGGGCGAAGCGTTAGGCAAGTTTCCTTACTCCGCAGAGCCCGGCTCTGTTTACCCGGCAGTAGGCAGGAACCCGGTGAGTCAATTGGCGGATTGCTTTTCGGGCGGTAATAATCCCTTCGAAACATAATTTTTTAAAAAATAATTATTTGGTCACTCGATCCGCGACTGTTTGCGGGGCGCTGCTGTTCGCAATTGGCTGCCGGGTTTTGCCCACAACGTATACGCACTCTTTACGGTATATATTGTGAAGCACTTTGAGACGTCTTGAAGGCATGATGAGGCGCTGATATCAAATGCAAGGATTATTATTATTATTATTATATATTGTGAAGCACTTTGAGACGTCTTGAAGGCATGATGAGGCGCTGATACCAAATGCAAGGATTATTATTAAAAATGCAAGGATTATTAAACAAAGTTTACATGTTTTCTAAAAGTTTTTTTTAACGGGGAGGGGGAGATCAATCGCTGTTCACTCTGGTTGATAAATGTCAGGTCTCCGGGGCTCTAAACCCCTCCTCCCCCCCCTGCCCCCCCCCCCCCCCCCCTCCCCTGGCAGTTAATGATTTAATTATATCCCGTTTTTTAACTTTACAACCTCTGGGTTTAATTCTCTGAAGTTGCCATAGATACCCCCTCTTTAGGAGACTGGCTGACTGAAAGGCTAACTTATATTTCCTGTGGAAAGCAAGAGGGAGTGATGGTGCCATGGCGTGCTCTACTCAAACTGCCTGAACCAGCCTTTCATCTAAAAGTCTAAACCTAATTCCGGGGGAAGATAATTGTGATAATAATCCTTCCATTTGATACAGCGAGACATTAAACCGAGGTCCGTTTTGCGCGTTCAGGTGGACTTTAAAGATCACATGGCACTATTCTAAAAGAGAAGGGAGTTTTTCTCTCCCGATGTCCTGGGCAACAATCCCCCAAATAAAATCGTTGACTCACTCCATGGGTGTTTATGCGACGCTGCTGTAGACAAATTGGCTGCAACGTTTGTCAAAAAGATACACGGTCACTGCACTTTACAATAGATCCTGCAAAACACTTTGAGACATCCTCCTGACGTGAAAGACACATTAAATGCAAAAATTGTTATTTAGTGCTAAGCGTGCTTCATATCACTGCCTAAGAACAATGTAGCAGCTGATTTAAGCAAAGCCCAAGCTCCCACATGGTCAATAAAGTGAGTGACCAAATTATCTGGGGGGATTGTCAGCCACGTTCCAGATGGGAATTTGTTTTAACTTCTCATTGGAAGGTCTACACCTCTGAGAATGAAATGGCCTCTGCCTCAGCTCTCTGCTGTGCTTTAGATGAGATGAACCAAGGTGGTGTCTGCCTAAAGATGTTAAAGATTCCATGGCATTATCCACAAAGAGAAGGGAGCTTTCCCCTCTGCGTGCGAGCCAAATAACATTGTTCACTCACTCCATGGTTGTTTGTGAAACTTCGCTGTGCACAAATTGACTGCCATGTTCGCCAAAAAATACTCAGTCACAGTTTACAGTAAATCATGTGAAACCCTTTAAGCCATTTCAATGACATGATAAGGCAATGTATCAAACTCAAGGATTAATATTATTTGAAGCTCACTGTACTGCTAAGTTCTCAGTCACTCTCTTTAACCACACACCATTATATTGCTATGATTATGTTTATAGAAAGCACAGCATAGCAATACAGAGGATACAGCGAAGATTTACTGGAATGATACCAAGGCTGAATTATGTGGACACTTGAGAAGTAGGGAGTGTTTTGGCTGGAGCAGGGAAGGTTAAAGGATGATCTAATGGAGGTTTTCGAAATTCTGAATGGCTTAATAGGGTAAATAAAGAGATTGTTTTTACTGTTCAGTGATTCATTAACAAGAGGAAAAAAATAGTAATATCACAAGAAAAAAGGGAGAGGTTAGAAGTTTTTTTAAACACAGATGCTTGTTAGAATGTGGATTGTCTTAGTGCAAAAATCTGTCGAAGTAGAATTTAAATAGGAAAAGAATAAATGCTCAAGAAAAGGGAATAAGGAAAAAGTAGGCAATGGTATAGCTCCATTGTGGGAAGCGAGCACCAGTGTAGACTTGATGGGGAATGGGGCATTGGAGAGAGCTCCAGCGGGGAAACAAAAAGCGGTTCCCATACAGCTCAGTGGGTCTCCCTTTGTGCTGCAAATGTTCTATGAATCTCTGAATTGCCCCTTGGAGAGTCACTGTTGTTCCTCCCCATCACCTCTCCAAAATCAAGACGTGTACATGTACAGCAATACAATACAGAATCAATTCAGTGTGAATAGTGCATAATTTAAAAAAAAAACAATAATAACTTGGTCACTGAATCCACGACTGCTTGTGGGGCACTGCTGTGCGCAGTTGGCTGGCGCGTTTTGCCCACAAATATAGTCCATTCACGTTACAGTATATTCTGTGAAGCGCTTTGAGACGTCTAGAAGACGTAAAAAGCACTATACCAAATGCAAGGATTATTATTATTATATAATCTATTTACTTTTAAATGATTGTGATTTGAATGAAAGTTCACTCATCCACTCAGTAACCTCAGGACTGTTTGATAATGTTTGCTAATGGTGGGAAAGCCAGGTCACTGGTCACATCCCTGTATAACTTTTTGCGGGGGTTCTGGGAGGTCACAATAGGAATGGAAGAGCACACCGTGTATATTTTCTTTAAGATGCTGTCACAAAGAGCTCTTTCATCTCTAAAGAGGTTGTATTTCATTGGCATATCCGTAGTCAAGGATAAGAGGGTGGATGGACCACAATGAATGAGGAGCTGTAATTATCTCTATACTTGGGCTCCAATATGACCTCAGTTACAGTTACCATTCAATCTGAGGCTAATTTGAGGCACTTACTGTGCAATCACATTTCAATTAACCTTAAATCCAAACAGTGTTATTTACAACCATTACTTACTCACTACAACTGGGGAAGGTCTGGTTTTCTGCATATGGATTTGAGGCCACTTCAGTCAATTGCTATCAATATGTTTCACGTTTAAAGGGATGGTCGACTTGTCTTGGTTGATTGGCTTCATGCTGCAGCCTTGCTTCAAATGCTCTCAATACACAGCAGCTATATATACTGTACTACCCAGGAATGGTGTCTCTGTGACCTGACTGTGACCGAGCTTTTTGTGAGCAAGGGTTCATTTTGCTCTCTTGGTTTTGCAACATGTAAAGTTCTGGACTGAAATCAGTCAGTCAATTTGCAGAGTTAATGAAACATATTCTGTGGCAGAATACATTTCTGTGGACGCATTCTGGGTCCGTGGTAATCTCTTCCCAACCCTCAACCCCGTTTTTAGACAGTGATCTTGCTGAGTTGCACGTGTTGAGTTAGCTGATTTCAGTCAGGCGGATGGAAGGGAAGCTCCATTAGGGCTCAGTGTCACTGAGCTACATCACCAGATTACTTCCTCTCATTCTTTGTAAAACGGTAAAAAAGTCAACTGAATAGTAAGTGTCACACAGACATCAGTGATCTCTCTATCCATGTCTGTTCATCTCCTCCCACCTCTACCCATGACTCTCCCACCTCCCTCTCCTTTTTGCCCTTTCTTCATCTCCACGATAGTCTTGTCATTATATTCTTACATGCAGACGTGTGATCACCATGTCTCCAGCTCTCTCCCTTTCATTCCTTAATAATCTTCATCATCCTTGTATTAGGTATAGCGGTCTTTAAAGTCAGAGGATATTCCAAACGCTTCACAGGATATACTGACACACCATTTCTCTCTCTCTTCCCTCCTCTCTTTCCTTCTCTCCACCCCCACCTTTCTTTCCTTCTATCTCACTCTCTCCATTAGCCTTCGTTTTCTCTCTATGCCCCTTTTATTTGGCTTTGTTTATATTATCTTTATCTCTGTTCTCTTGTTTTCTTTCTTTTTCTGCCTCTTCAGATTCTTGGCTTCTCTCGCAGGATACACAGCTATTTCTCACGTTAACAAACCAGCCTGTTATAAATCACTTTGGACTTTGACAACCTTTTCTTCTTTGCAAGATTGCTACTTGTTCTAATAGCCTGGGACTTTTCAACATTTGTAGCCTGCTCCCCTCCTGTCTTTGGGGGGGTAGGGGGGGGGAAAGAAACAGCAAAGCGATGCATTCCAGCCAACAGCTAGTTAAATGAGGCAGGAATTCAGAGGCCCGAATAAATTAAATCTACTGCGGCTCCAGTATTTCCAGAATGCTATGAGATAGGAAAAAGGGCAAAGCCATCAAAAGCTCCACATATTGAAACCATATGTGCGGCTTGCAAGCACTACACAAATTTAATTAAATCCCCCCAGACGCCTAGGGATTTTTTTTTAAAAAGAAATGATCAAATTTCGCTGGCGCTCATTCTAAAATACCCTCTGTTCCTGTTGTATATTCACTGAGGTTCCTCCAGCCAGCTCTCCGCTTAGTTTTGAAGAAACATTAACCCTTTTTTCCCCCTCTGAATTATTTTGTTTACGGAAAAAGAAAAGATTCAGGTGATTGACTTACTTACTGCCTTTTGAAGCTTGTAACCGACTCAAAGTCCACCTACAAAATACATAGTCACTACACTTCATAATAAAACTCCTGTGAAGTACTTTGAGAAGTTTCAACAACGAGATACCTCCAGCTGATCCAGAACTCCGCAACCCACATCCTCACCCACATGCCCATCACCCTAGTCCTTGTCATGCTCATTGTCTCCCAACAGATTGATTTCAAGATCGTCACCTATAAACCCCTTCTTGTCTAGCACTTACCTGTTTCTAATCTTCCTCTACCCCACTCTTTCACTAGTTGGCTAATCGGGCCTGCTATGTGCTCCCCCACCCTCTTCGCACCAAGATCGGTGGACAAAACTTCAGCCACTATGTCCTTAACCTCTGAAACTCTACCTCACCACCACCACCCCCACCCCTTTATCAGTCTGTAAATCCTACCTAAAAACCTACCTCTTTGACCAAGCTTACGGTTACCTCTCCCCTCTGCTTTGGGTTCCTTCCAATCACCGTGAAGTTTTCTGAGATGTTATCCTTACATGAAGATGCTGTATAAATGCAAGGAATATTATTATTTTCAATTCAACACGAATCCCTCTCAACTTGACTAAAATATTTTGGGTTAATATTACAAATATTAAAGTAAAATCTATTTAATAAAGATGTTTTGAATGTTCAGTGTATTTATCCTGTGAGTAGCTGTTCACTAAATTAGAACAGCTAATGAGAGTATGATTTGCTGAGGGTATCTCTCTAGTGGTGGTGAATAGGTAAGGAGGGAGCCTGTGTAGAAGGGTCAGAAGCACTGACCACTGGTTTCTCAATTTGATGATGGGCTCTCGTGTGTGTTGCCACCCATCAGACGTGCCCTTGAAGTAGGCTCCCAAGCCTCCTCCAATCTCGTTCTTATTCCAACTCCAACTATCAACATTCTTGGCCTCACTATCGCTTCAGATCTCTCATGGAATGATCACACTTTCACTGCTGCGAAAGTTGCCTCTGAGAAGCTCGGTTTCCTATTTCTTGTTAAACATTTCTTTTCCCCTCAACAGCTCTCCATGATCGTCTGGTTCATCCAATACTTAAAACAGCACTCCTATATCTGGGAATGGCTCTTCCAGCACTTTCACCCACAAAATACAGTCAATCCACTTTACGATATATTCTGTGAAGTGCTTTGAGACGTCTCATAACTAATAAGGGGCTATATTAAATGCAAGGATTATTATTTTATTATTATTACTTCTCTTGCTGGATCCCATGGAAATGAATTGCAGCCTTTGGAAGAGGAGTGGAGTAAATCATGGTTTATTCAGCACTGTTTGTGGGACACTGCTGTGTGCAAATTGGCTGCAGTGTTTGCATACAAAATAACAGTCACTACGCTTTACAGTAAATCCTTTGAGTGAACAGTAAAATCCACAGTGAAGTGCTTTGAAATGTTTCAATTATGTAATAAGGGGCCAAATCAAATGCAAGAGTTGTTATTAGTTTTCTAGTTCCGAGCAGTCCACTATTAAGAGTTTGATCATGGGATAGTGAGTGCACCAGGCTCTCCTCAGGATTCCCCACAGCCATACATCCTGACCAAACATCCGTCAAGAGCGTGAAGGGAAATCAGAGTAACTGAGACCTGCAGATGCCATTGTAGTGACTCTCAAGTTAACACTCTAAGGAAGTTTGTTACAAAATACAGGAGAGAAACCTTTTATATTTTCGACTAGATACTTTCGACCGTGCTTACAGTTACCTCCCCCCCCCACGCCCCCAGCTTGGAGTTAGGCTCCGCCACTGTTAAGTGCTCTGAGACGCAACCATGTGTGGAGGGTGCTACATAAGTGCAAGTTGTTGTTGTGATGGACAGGTGACAGACACACTGCATGGCTCAATGGTAAATGTAGTAAATGCATTGTGTTGGGCATTGAGACACTTGGTGAAGGAAGATTGGAATTAAATCAATCCCTTGGCAGCTTCAGTAGACTGATACCTGAGTTGGCAGGACTTGGGAGTAACAGACCAGTCACTGGGGATTCCTTACAACATCGATCCAGATAATTCTGCAAGGCAAAGCCCTACCGAAATGTAGACCTTTTTTTGTGCAAGGCAGCTTCCTCTTTGACTGAGCTGAATGCACTGAATTAATGCAGACAAGCTGGGTGTTAGAGGGTTAAACACGAACTCTGTAAAGACTCTCCCCTGCCCTCGTCCATCGCCCTTATTGATGCTGACACTTCAAGCACATCCAGTACCTGTAAAACATTAAAACCTCAAGTATAACAACTCGGAAACGTTCCAAGTGCCCTGGGGCAGAGCCGCCGATGTCTGACAGCATCAACAGTCCCAGCCACATGAAAGCCGTTCAGCGTCAAGGGAGCCGAATGGTACAACCCAGACCGTGTTCTATTATTAAACTATTCGCAATTGCCTGAATCACCATTTTCCATGAGGAGCTCTCTCCCCCCACCTCCTGGCTTCAGGATCCATGATTCAGTTCACACAATCTTTTTCAGAGTTTCTCTTGAGACTGAAATCCTTGACTGCCTCAGAGACCTCAGCATCTCTTAAGCACTGGTCTTTTCTGATCCTGTAACTTTCCGTGCTCCTTCTAATAATAATCCTTGCACTTGATATCGCGCCTTATCACGTCTTTGTGATGTCTCTAAGGGCTTCACAGAACATACTGTAAAGTGAATTGATTGTATATTTTGTGGGCAAAACAAAGTAAATTCACTTTATATATATTCTTATGCCATGTATTTGCAAGGATTTGGGGAAAGAGCACAGGAGTGGGACTCTTCCAAAGAGCTACAGGGACAATGGGCTGAATGGCCTCCTTCTGTGCTGTAATATTCTATGATTCAGTGCTGTGTCACTACTCAGTATCATTCGATGTTAGGTGATAGTTTTGCAGTGTAATTCCTCCCAGAAAGAAAATTGTGACCCACATTGTTTGGCTTACAATCTCCTCAGCACAAGCCCCACATTGACTCCTTACAGCAGAAATACAGCCCTTTTGAAATACAAGACAATTGATGAGAATATTCAGAAAGAGTTCTTATCACATATAATTACCGTCTGGAGTAGGGACAATAACATTGAGCAGCAAGAACAGGTTTGATGGACATCCATCATCAGACTTAGTAGTATACTTGTCATTTATTAAAAAAAAGATTTCTTGCTGTTACTTTCTAATTTTATAATAAATTATAATAAATAAGGATTAGTATTACTAATTGATGGATCAGTGATGAAATCTCAGGACATCACAGCGGGGTTTTAGGTAAACAGAGCTTGCTTCTAGTTTTGAAAAGAAGTGTCCATTTCCCCCCCAAAATAATTCCATTAACTCTTTCTGTGCTGAATTTGCTCTATTTAAACTCCAACCCAAAGACCTGCTACTCGTCAGTCAAAGCCTTTGTACCCCAACTACGTAAGTGAATTGCGTTTCAAACACTCACATACATTTGTTACCTGCGTACATAAAAAATAACGATATTGTTCCATCGAGCACAACTACCTCCTTTCACATCATCCTGCCCAAAATACCCAGGTCATATACAGCACAGGTGAGCTATAAAGCCCTCGCTGTGTCTCAAGCTACATCAATGTTCTTAGGAGTAAAACCTGTTCCTCACACTGGATTCTGGGGCTGACCCAGCTCTATATTCTTCTGAGCATAACAGTCCTTCTTGCATCCCTCACTGCACTCCACTGTGGGCTTGTATCTCCAGGCCAGCACCCATCTGTCAGCCCAAGTGACCATCTGTATCTCATCCTTTCTAACTAGCATTATAAACAACTTGCTGTGAAACAACAATCAGACGGGGTCAAAACACTTTTGCTCTTAATGAGATCCCGTCTCATAAACTTACTGCTATCTGTTTTGGTTATGATACTTTTGGTTTATAGATTGCGGTTCTGGTGGTTCAAAATACATGCCAAAAGCAGAGGTTCTGTCTCTGTAGCGAGCTGTTTTCATGTCTGGGAAGAAATGTTTTGGTGCTATTTGTGCAAGAATATAAGACATTATCACGAAAGTGGGCCAATGACAACATCAACTTACATTTATATTACGCCTCTCACACAGGGCAGCATTACTGAGTGCTTGACGTCTGAGGCACCCACATGAACAAAAACATTAGTTTCATTTTTGCAACTGCTGCAACCAAAATGTAGCTTGTCTCTGTGGGGAAGCTGCAATTATAAGGGATGTTAGATAAAGATGTTGCATGCTTGGAAGAGATAGAGAGTTTGCTCTGGTGTTCTGGCCAACAACCCTTCGGATTAAATGCACTTCATGGTATTGAGAATTTACTGTGTGCAAAATGTTATCCACAAAAACAATCACTGCCATTGACAAATTACTGTAAAGCACTTTGAGACATTTGTGGACTCCTGTTGCGTAGTGATCAGAGCACTCGCCTTCACAAGCGAGAGCACCGGGTTTGTTTTTAGGACGGGGCAAAACCTTAGGCAAGTTTCCTTACTCCAAAAATAATAATAATTTGGTCACTCAATCCATGACAGTTTGTGGGACACTGCTGTGTGCAATTGGCTGCTGCATTTCATCCACAAAATATACAGTCAATTCACTTTACCATGAAGCGCTTTGAGACGTCTCAACGACGTGATAAGGCGCTATATCAAATGGAAGGATTATTATTCCAATCTGATAAGGCCCTATAAAAATCAAATTTTTTTTTCTTGATAAGTTGATAAATTTATCAGATTCTAAATTCTTCCAATGTGGAAGGAATTAATTGCTAGGTGTTTCATTTTACAACTAAATTCTTCCAATTTCAGCAGAGTATAAAGTCTGAGGATACCGGGTGGGACTCGCTAGAATTTGATGAGTTCCCTTTTGATGTTGACTTTTACGCATTTTCACGATGTTGCTGTCTGCTGAACAAGTGAGGAATAACTTTTACTTGTTTGGTAAAGAATCAGTCTGGACGGCGCAGTATTTGGGGAAAGTGACCAAGTATCAAACTGCATTTGGCAAGCTTCTCTGATGGCTTTGTGGAGTCCTGTAGCTCAGTGGTGAGAGCACTCGCTTTGCAAGCGAGACACCTGGGTTCAATTCCAGGCAGAGGGCGAAACCTTGGGCAAGTTTCCTTACTCCACACAGAGCCTAATAATAATCCCTCCAAAACAAAACAATAATAAATTGGTCATTTTCAATCCACGACTATTTGTGGGACACTGCTGTGCGCAATTGGCTGCCGCGTTCGCCCACAAACATACAGTCAATTCACTTTACAGTATATTCTGTGAAGCGCTTTGAGACGTCTAGAAGACGTGAAAAGCGCTGTATCAAACGCAAGGATTATTATTATTAACATACCACATGCAATTAGGACTGTCCGATACAGACCAGGAAGTTGCCATATTCAATTCCGACTCTGTCTTGAGCTATTGATCTCAGACGGTCAGTAGTAGGGCTACAGGTGGCCTCAGTGCTCCTAAGTGAGAAAATCCAGTGACTTTTCCTGCTGCATCTGTGGGGGCCATCCCACTGTCGCCGATAATAATCCTTGCATTTGATATAGTGCTGAATCACTTCATTGTAACATCTCAAAGTGCTTCAAAGTATTTATTGTAGAATGTCGTTACTGAATTTTATAGGCAAGGGTGCACAGAGAAATGTCTCACAAACAGTTTAGTAATAACCGATTTTATTGAGAGGATTGTTGGCTGGCCAGGAAACTGAGAGAAGCTCCCATCTATTTTGGTATAGTGTCATGGGATCTTTAACATCTGCCTGAACAGTCAGACGGAGCCTCGGTTTAACATCTCATTGAAGTACTGCACTTCTAACAATGCAGCAATCCCACAGCACTATATTTGAGTGTCAGCCTAGATTATTACATGCTAACAATCATTGTGTGGACTCACACGCAAAGAATGTATGAGTCCACACAATGATTGCTGGCACTTGGGCAAAGTACCAAAATATGGGGCCACCCTCAAGCATAAGCTATTTTCAGGAGAGGAGAGGAGCAAGGTGAAAAAATAGAAAATCAGTTAGTAAAAGCAAATCACAAGCAACAATATTGTGGCACAAACCGCACCCATATATTGTGTTCTGATGTTTTCTCTCCTTTAAAATCTATACATTAATGATTGGCTTGTGCTGGCTAGCCTAGGCTCCTGTTCCAACATTTTACTTTGTAAAAGTAACGTGAAATACATTCAACAATTTCACTGCAGAAATCTCCTGGGATTATACAGACAAAGAGACCTAAAAACCTCAGATTCCAGCACCATACCCAATAACCTCCCTCAAATCCAGTTCTGAAACTTGGAAGCTCTGTGTTTATGCTGGCACGGATACAGAGATCTGAGGGGCTGGGAGTATTAAGAGAGACCACAAGGAAAATTATGAGGATAGTGTTTCACCCTGTTTTGCAGTTGAGGGGCGGGGGGGTTAGGGAGACGTCCTTCTAAAGACTGCAGAAAAAAACATCTCCCTGCAGTGGACATACACGCCTCCTGCAACTAAAGATGTGCCACAGGCTTGAAGGTGCAACAGTGCAGCACTAGCACAGCATATTGACAGATACACCCTTGTGAGGGGAAAAAGGTATAAACGTGAACTGAGTGAAGCTCACACCAGTGCCTGTATCCGTTCCTCTCCGGGCAGTGGGTTAGATTGTGGCTTTGCCAGAGGCTCAGACATGGAGCACACAGGAAGTGGACATTGGGCTTAAATATTTCTAGAGAAAAAAAAGTTGTAGACATATAAAATGAATTGTAAAAACTGGATTCTTCAGACACCAGACAACCACATGCTCGCTTTATGTTCAAGTGGAGAATTCCTTTGGAGCAAACCACTTCCCATTCATTCCCGTTGTGTACAGTTGATCCAAACATAACATTTGCACAATGACTCCTGATCTAACGAAAAAATGCCCCACAATTATCCAGTTTTAAAGTTCAGCCACTAAAACAAAGTAACATGGCTACCAAATGCTGCCTAGAGACAGTTGTGAAACTGGGTAACTCTTTGTCCAGAATTCAAACTTTTCTCATTGGTTTGGTTCCTGAAATACTCGTGAAATGGAAAGAGGGGGCTCCCACAATGACTTTATCAGTTAGTAGCTTAGACAGGGGGAAGTTCTCAGGTTCAATTCATGCTGAGGCAGCTCTCAGTTGGGATGGCGTGTGGCTGAGCCTTCAGTTACTATGCTCCTAGCCTCTGGAGCCCCCCTGTCTTCTCCTCTGCCTCGTCCTTTCTTTGTCCCTGTCTATGGAGTCTCGTAGCGTAGTGGTTAGTTCGCTTGCCTCACAAGTGAAAGAACCCAGGTTCGATTCCTAGGTGAGGCGAAACCTTAGGCCGGTTTCCTTACTCCACATGCTTCTGCTTACCAAGCAGTAAATAGGAACCCGGTTGTTAGTCGATTGGCAAATTGTTTCCAGGGGATAATAATCCCTCCAAAAAAATAAAAATAATAATAATTTGGTCACTCAATCCACGACTGTTTGTGGGACACTGATGTGCACAATTGGCTGCTGCGTTTTGCCCACAAAATTCAATTCACTTTACAATATACGCTGTGAAGCACTTTAAGAATCTGAACTAGGCGATAAGTGGCTTTATCAAATGCAAGGATTATTATTATTAAATCCAGCATTTTAGAAGTCCCATTTCCAACATTTTAGCAGCCCCATTTCATGTTAAAATCTTCCTCGTCAACTATACCAATGGCCACCTCCTCTATACTCTCTACTCTACTCAAAGTTCAACTCCATCATTGTAAAGCGATCCGGTGCAAAGCCTGGATGGTCCAGAACCTTGGGGTGTCCTCCCGATGTGAAAGGCTCTACAGTGTATGAATGTAAATTTGTTGTTGTAGTTGTCGTGAGTCGTAAGTATTTGAGCAGAGAAGTGGGTTAGCAAGATTCCAGTTATCTGTAGAACAAGACAAGGAAAACCCAAGTGATTACTGCCCCCTTGTGGATATGTGCCAGGACCGATTGAGATGGAAAAAAATCAGTGTCCTCGGCATTTTACTCCCAAGGTCCAAAGACAACCTTACCCCAACAAGTCACCGCCTTAAGGAAAGAGACATTTTCAGCACAGAACCTGCTTCTGCGCTGACTCTCTTTTCTGAAGGTAGTGACTCGTGTTCGTGTATGGCTCCACAGGGCTCTCTCTCTCTCTCTCTCTAGTACCTGCTGACATGAAAGGATATGTGAAAGGATCTAAACCAAACGCTAGGATTATTATCTTACAGAGAATAATCTTACAAAACCAAAACTAACGTCAACAGAACTGCCGAAAAAGGAAACTGAAAAAATAACGTGAAGCACTTTGAAATGTTTTGACGATATGATAAGGTGCTGTATTAAATGCAAGGATTATTATTTTATTATTGTGCTATAATTTTTGAAAATGTCCTCCCCAACCATCATGATCTCTTTATCTCAGGCGAGAGAAGTAAATCCCCAGTTAATTAAATCCCAGCTAAATATATTGAAGCCAGAACCATATGAATGATGCAGCCTAAAATCTATGCAATTGGCTGCATTGACTTGATCGCAGACTGGGACTTGGACTTTGCCACTCTCCTCTCCAACTCCACTCTCCCAAAATATCTTCTGCAGCCTCTCTTCCAAGGGAGCAGCTGCTTTTCATCACAATCACATCACATCTGCAAAAAATAATTTTCAGTGACTTCCAAAAATCTGGTTCTCATAAAAGAGAGGAGAAACACATGGGACTCTCTCCTTAATTATGCTGCTCTCTGAGTCACTGAAGTGGTTCGTTGTTGGAGATCTCATTCTGGCACCAAAAAAAACCCCTCTGCCTTCATCTCTGAAACCAATTAATGTTCCAGGAACCCTTCTCGCTTCTCGTTCTCGCTCCCCCCCACCCACACTCCCCCCACCATGGAACCAGAGAGCAAGGAAAGAGAAAGAGTGGCAAGTTAACTCAGAAATACACTTAAAAATAAATACCAGAGCAACGATTCAGTACCAAATTTTTTAAAAAAAAGTTTAACAGAGAAATAAACTCTCTTCTTGCCATTTGGACAAGCGGGTTGACTGGATCACAAGTAACGAGCAATGCTGCCCTGACACCGGCTGGCAGGAGCTATACCAGTACGAGGAGGGGGACAGAGAGACACATAGAGGGGAATACTTAGTGTACGTCAGCACCCTCTTATTTTTACATCTGGTTATAAAGAATCAAATTCACACACTGTTACAGCATCGAAACAGATCATTTGGCCCATCAAGTCTGGCCTGCTATTTTATTCCATACGAATCACCTGCTTGGCTCCCTTCAATATTCCTCTTTTTTTCAAGCATTTATTTAATTCCCTATATATATATTTAAAAAAACCTATGCACTCTGTCTTAACTTTTCAAAAAAACAATAACAATTTAAATGGCACAGTGCCAGCTGCGAGCCTGAACCACGGGAGACCCCACTCAGCTCAAATCAGCTTCATCTTAACCGACTTACAACCCCGAGATGGTTTGCAGCAGACAGTGAGATGGCAGGAGACTAGCAGGTCACAGTGTGCGTGCAGACATGTTGGAAAGCAGTGATTGGAGGAACTGAAGCCGCATGGATCAAGCCAAGGGGGACTAGAGTGACATTCTTACTGCATTCCGAAAAGTGGGAGCTTCACAGATTAGCTGGGGGGGAAGGAGGAAAGAAATAGATTTCAACTTGGTTGTGGGCCTCCTTAAAATAATTGGCATATCAATTTGCCAGGTTTCTAAACAGTCAGAAGAAGGTTCAGAATGAAGTCTGACAACTTCCCTACTGCAAGTGGGATGCATATCTACAGTTCACTGATGGAGGTCATTGATCCTGACTTCTGGGGTAAACTTTCAGGCAGGACTTGAAAGAAGGGAGAGGGCAAGGCGGAGGAATTGAGAGAGAGGGTTACAGAGTTTTGGCGCATAGTGGCTGAAAGCACGATCTCCGATGGTGGGTTTTTAATCCCATTTCCCCACTTTTCCCTGTACCCTTACATCCCAAGTATCCGTCACTCTATAAAATATCCCATTTTGATTCTGCTCCGACAGTTTTGGGGAGTTGCCTGGCTCTAAGGTGTTCTCCCAGCAACCCAACTGGAAGGAGGATCCTTAGATATATATATGGCAGACATAAGGAAATGAACAATTTTCTGATATTAGTTTATACAACTTAAAATGCAAGTTAACTATATTTGCGCTCACATCAGCTTTCCTTCAGGTTATCTATCCATCTATACACCCCCACCCCGCCGTATTTATAAATCTAGACCCGATCGCATGAGCTTCTTTTGTAAAAATCAGAAAGTTGAGTTGTCATCCTCACAATGGACAGCAATGATAATGATAATAATAATAATAATAATCCTTGCATTTGATATAGCGCTTTTCACGTCGGGAGGACGTCCCAAAGCGCTTCACAGAACACACTGTGAAGTGAATGGACTGTATATTTGTGGGCGATGATTTATATCGCAATTTTTAAATCAGGCGGGGTGGGTGGGAGGGGGGAGGCTGGGTTTAGAGTCTCACCCGGCGGACGGCGACCACTAAGAATGCGACGCTCCCCCAGCACTGAGCGGAGGTGCCTGGCTGCACTGCTAGGCTCAGGGCGAGGGCGGCCAGCCTTACCACCCCTTTGCCCTCCATCTCCTTTTCCCCTTTGTCCCCCCCCCCCCCCCCACCTTCCAGCGCCTTGGGACGTCCTCCCGACGTGAAAGGCGCTCGATAAATGTAATTTTGTTGTTGTTGTTGTTGTTGCCCTTCCCTCCTTTGCTCACCCCCCTTTGACTTCTAGCTTCTCTGTTCTCTGACCTCTAGCCCCCACCTTTGCCCCACACCCCCTCCCTTCCCCCACCCCGTCCTTTGACTCCCCTCTTTTGCCCAACTCCTTTGCCCCACTCGACCTTCCTTTAACCCCCTCTGCCCCCCCTCCTCCTCTGCCCCCCCTCCTCTGCCCCCTCCTCCTCTGCCCCCCCCTCCTCCTCTGCCCCCCCCCTCCTCTGCCCCCCCCTCCTCCTCTGCCCCCCCTCCTCCTCCGCCCCCCCTCCTCCTCCGCCCCCCCTCCTCCTCTGCCCCCCCCTCCTCTGCCCCCCCCCTCCTCTGCCCCCCCTCCTCCTCTGCCCCCCCTCCTCCTCCGCCCCCCTCCTCCTCCGCCCCCCCTCCTCCTCCTCTGACCTCCAGCCGCCCGGCCCTCGTGAACTGACCTGCGAAGCGGCAGCGGCGGCCGAGCCCCACCTCAACACCGACCGCCGGTCCGCGAGCGTCGCGTCGCGTCGCCTCGGCAACGGGGGCCGCCGCGCTCCCGCTGGCGTGCGTGACGTCATCGCGCCGTCTGCCGCTTCGCCGCCGATCTGCGCCTGCGCCTGCGCCTGCGGACTCCGGCCCGCCCGGTTGCCATTGGCGACGCGTCCATGTGACATCACCAACGTGTAACCACGTCGACCGTCACGTGGCTCTTCACCGCTTTCCACCGGTCCCTTTCCCTCCTCCATAGTCACAACATGCAAATAAACTGTCACATGTTATTGTATGGTTTTAAGGTGGTGCTATCTTTGAAAAGAACATGATCCGGAGGGGGGGGAAGGGGGGAGGGGAGAGGGAGGATAGCGACCACCCACAATCTGTTTATAGCCCGAAGTTCACCAAATACTCTCCCGAAACAGCCCAATATTATGTTTCACCTGATTTAGATTTGTACTTTTGAAACCGGGTAATAAAAGGTCTACAAAAGGGAGGTTGTGGTGGGGGTGGGTGGGGGGGGAAGAAAACGTTTTGCGGGTTTAAATGATGCGTCAGCCTGGCTCAGTGGTGGCACTCTCGCCTCCCGAGTCACCGGGTTGCGGGTTCGAGGCGCATCTCGAAGGTTGGAATCACGCGGTCCAAGAGATGATGCTCCATTGCAGTGCTGGAGGTTGGGTGGGTGAGTGTGGGTGGGGGTTGCATTGTCGGAGGTGCCTTCCTTCGCTAAGACTGTCTGCCCGTTCAGGTGGACGTTACAGATCCCGCAGCACTGTTCGAAAAGAAGAGCGGCCCCCACGTCCTGGCCGACAATCACCCGAATAAAATTGGCCACTCAATCCGCGGCTCTTTCGCGGGACACCGCCGTGCGCGAACCCGGCTGCCGGGTTTCGCCCGCAAAATACACAGGCGCAGCGCTTTGTGGCCTGTGAAGCGCGTTGTGTGCACGTGATGAGGCGCGGGGTCAGAGCGAACCATTGTTACTGTCGCGGTCAATGACAAAATTAGAAATTAGGCACCTGCCCAACGAGCCATTTGCATTCCACGCGAAAAAAAACCGACACCACCACAGGGGGTGAAAAAAAAATGGCGGCGCGTCTCATCATTATATATATATATATAGAGAGTCAAATGGCCAAAAGTGGGCGTGAACCCCGCCGTCCAATCCGGTAGCAGCCGGCGGGAAGGCGTCATGACGTCGTGACGCACGTTGCCAAGACGCCGGCCATGGCGCGCGCTGCTCGCGGGGCCGCCGCCGCAGCCGCCGCCGTTTCGAGCGACCGTTAGCCTGAGGTGAGGTGGACACTCCGCCCGCCCGCCCGCCGGTCAGTCAGTCAGCAGGTCAGTGACTCCCGTCGCGCCACACCGAGACGGTTAGGGTTTGAATATCCCGCTCGGGTGGGGAGCGCTCCCGCCCGTTCGGGGGTCGCCAGAGCGACGGCCAAAACACGGGCGGTGATTTAGCCGCCGCCGCCGCCGCTCGGGTGGCCCCGGGGCCGGGGTGTAGCATCCGACTCTAGTCTCCGGCTCTGGGGCGCACTCCGGGCCCGGAAAGTTGCCGCAGCGCCCGTTTCCCCCCCCTCTCTCCTCCCGTCCCCTGTGGGCCCAGGCTGGGCTCCGGGCGTTGCTGAGCGCCCCCCCACACTCTTGCCTCGCCGAGGGGCGACCGCAGCGCTGACGCCTCGGGTGGGTGGGAGGGTGTCCCCCCAACCTCGGCACGTGCCGTAATGATTATTGGGGCTTTAATATTAACACTTAAGAGGATGTTGAAGTGTAAGAACCAGTTAAAGACTATGCTACTGACCCTCAGCCACTACCCCTCAGCCTTTGCCCCACTCTGTCTTATTCCCCCCTTTCCCCCACTCTCTGCCTTATTCCCCCCTTTCCCCCACTCTCTGCCCTGTTCCCCCCTTTCCCCCACTCTCTGCCTTGTTCCCCCCTTTCCCCCACTCTCTGCCTTGTTCCCCCCTTTCCCCCACTCTCTGCCTTGTTCCCCCCTTTCCCCCACTCTCTGCCTTGTTCCCCCTTTCCCCCACTCTCTGCCTTGTTCCCCCCTTTGCCCCACTCCCAGGCTTGTTCCGCCTTTGCCCCACCCACCCCCCTCTCTGTCTCGTTCCTTCCTCTCTCTAATTCCCCCCTCTATCACATTCCCCTCTCTGCTCTGTCTTGTGTTCCCCCCCTCCTACTTTCTGCCTCGTCCACACCCCCCCCACCCCTTCCCTGCCCTGTTGTCTACCTAGTCCCCCTCTGTCCCAGTTTCTGACTTGGCTCCCCCTACCCTGTCTTTGTCTCATTCCCCCTAACCTTGTCTTGCCCCCTCTAATGCCTTTAAATTCCACCTAACCCCCCCCCTTGTTCGATGCCCGACACTGCTTCTGTGAATTCACTGTTATCCCACTTGAAAGGCATTACATAAATGTAAATTATTGCTTTGAAGGGACTAGATGAATCCCAAGTTGGTAAGACTTGGTCCACAATGTGCTCCAAAGCCTATCGTCTGTCCTGAGCTATCTTGGTCAAAATGATGCTGTGGGATGGAAGGAGGTTTGTCATGAGNCCCCCCCCTGGCTGGAACCCTCGGAACGTACTTGTTCCACACGAAAATTTGAAATCAAACACTCGCACAACTCCCACCCCCCACCGACCTCCTTTAAATAGCTCTCCTTGTTTTATTGAGTATCTCGTGCTCTGTTGAGTGACCATAACCCTTGAAGACTAAAATGTTCTCTTCAGAATACTGAGGGCATGTGTTATGCTGCTGAGGAAATTCAGTTTTTTAAGGTCAAAATGTTTCAATGCTTGAATGTGTTCTTAATTAAGCTCCCCTCTGGTGCGAGAGGCTGACAGATTGAAGAGGGGTATTGGTGAGCTTTCCCAATATAGTTGGTGAATTTTTAGAATGGGGCTGGTGGTTCCTTGAAAAGGCAGCAGGGGGTTATTCTCCACCTGTTTCATCCACAGCTGTTTAACCTGTCAGACTATTTAAAAAGTTGTCTGAGTTCCCTAGTCGTTCTGAATTCTGGGCTTCTCACTGTCAGGTCAAACGTGACCACAAATACACTCCGCTCAGTGAATTCAGATTTTTCTCCTATTGTTGTGGCTGCACGCTGCATTAATGGATCAACCCCTGAGCCACTTTTCTCACAACACACTGGCTTTGATTGAACTCTGCCTTTGTTGGTGAAGGTTTTGAGATTCGGATTTATATTTATTCAGGGTTGATAGGCCACATTGTCAATTCAAAGCTGTTTGTACTGCTTCCCGATGACTCAATTGGTAAAACTAGCACCTCGTGAGAAACTTGCACAGACCAGGAAAGTCCCGTGGCCACGCCTGCTGAGTTAACTGAATGTAACTGGGCAGTGTTTGGGGCTATAACTGACAAACCTCACACCTTACTTTGTGGTGCACAGATTTCAAAACCTGTTGGGTTTGATGGTGCTCCTGTACTTGGGACATCCTCCCGATTAATCCATATGATCTAATTCTTATTTCTATGTTTCAGTTGACTCACCCAGTGACATTAAAGTCGTACATCATGACTACGGAAGTGGTTGATGACGAGGTGGCGTTCTACTCTAAAGCCCAGAAGTACTGGAAAAATATTCCTCCGACAGTGGATGGCATGTTGGGGGGCTATGGGCACATTTCCAACATAGATATTAACTCCTCTAAGAAGTTCCTTCAACGATTTGTTGGGGTGAGTCATATAAAAAGAAAAGCCACGAGGCATGTTTAGTGTCAAAGAAGCATCTTGAAGAGCTTTGCATAATATATTTACAGAAGCTTGAAGGTGGGAAGGGGGGTGTGCAAAGCTGTCACGCAAGCAAATGGAATGCTTGATTTTATATAATACAAATGTACATTTATACAGCATCTTTCACACAGGGAGGATACCTTAAGGCACTAAACAATCCTAGTTTGGCACCTGAACTGGGGGATGGGAGCTGAAGGGAGAGAGGGGCTCCAGGATGGAGTTTCAGAGAGTTGTTACAGATAGACTGAAAGCCTGGCTACCGATGATGGGCTGCACTCGATACTGCGCCTTATCACGGCGTTGAGATGTCTCAAAGCGTTCCACGGAATATACTGTAAAGTATATTTTATAGGTGAAATGCAGCAGCCAGTTGCACACAGCAGTATCCCACAACAGTCGAACATTGAGTGATCAAATTATTACAGTGGAGGGATTCAAAGGCAAGGATCTTGAACTCAATACGTTCAGGGGTGGGGATCCAGTGGAGAGGATGGGAGTTACAGGCTCTTGTAGCCTAGTAAATAGATGTATAAAAATATTTTTAAAAAGAGGCAATGATAAACTTATATAAATCGTTAGTTATACCACAGTTAGATTATTGTGTCCAGTTTTTGGTCGCTCCACTGTAGGAAGGTTGTCGAAGTGATACAGGGGGTGCAGAGATTTACTAGGATGATACCGGCAGAGTGATATGGCAGAGACTGAAGGAACTGGGATGTTTTCCCTTTGGAACAAAGAATTGATTGCTGACCTGATCAAGGTCTTTAAAATAATAATAATAATCCGTGCATTTGATATAGCGCTTTTCACGTCGGGAGGACGTCCCAAAGCACTTCACAGAACACACTGTAAAGTGAATTGTATATTTGTGGGCGAACGCGGCAGCCAATTGCACACAGCAATGTCCCACAAACAGTTGTAGATTGAAAATGACCAATTTATTATTGTTTTTGATTTTGGAGGGATTATTATTAATGAGGGGTTTTGATGGACAATTGGGGGACATTATTTCCACTGGTTGGTGAGTCAGTAAATGGAGGGCATCAATTTAAGATAGTTAGTAAATGAGCAAATGGGGAGGCAAGGAGAAATAATAATAATACTTTTATTAAGAAATGTTTTCACACACCTTACCGGGAGTGGTGGTTGAGGCGGAATCAATATTAGCTTTCAAAAGGGTGAAAACTGATAAATATTTAAAAAGTAAACTATCACTATAGGGGAAAAGGCAGTTAAATGGGATTGAATGGATCACTCTTCAAAAGAGCCAGCACTGACGCGCTGGGCCAAATGGCCTTCTTCTGTAGTTTCTACGATTCTGATTAATTAGAAATGAACTGATTGTTATAGAACAAATGTGGGAGCTAATGTGTGTGAAAAGCGACCCTTAAACAATGAGATGATTCATTTGAAAAAGGTTACATTTGGTTGAAGAGGGAAATAGAAACCAGCAGAAAAAATTATTTCTCTGAAATAGTATAGCAGCCTGAACCACAAAGTGGAGAAACCGCAGTTATTAGTAAAACTTAAAAAAACTAATGTAGCTGTAACCCAAATGTTCACCCTTGAAATCTCTTCCCTTCTGTCTGCCACAGGACGGCGCTGGCAAAGTGGGGGCTAATTTGGCACTGGACTGCGGCGCGGGCATTGGAAGGATAACTAAGCGTCTGCTGCTGCCCATGTTCAAAAAGGTTGACATGGTGGACGTGACTGAGAGCTTCCTGGCCAAGGCTAAAGTGTTCCTGGGGGAAGACGGAAAGCGCGTGGAGAACTACTTCTGCTGCGGCCTCCAGTTCTTTGCCCCACAGTCCCAGCGCTATGACGTCATCTGGATCCAATGGGTAATAGGTAGGTTGTACAATATCTTCCAGCTTATCACCGCGTCAGATCTTGAGTTGAGTTTTGTCCGCTGCAACACTCCCCCACCCGCATTTAGTGTTGGGATGAAGCATGCAAAGATCAGCTATAAATGGTTGATTGCCGTGACCTGCCTCTGTTACTCCAACAATGTGTCCTCCGCTTTGAACTCTCGGGAAGACTATATGCTTCAGTGTTGCTGGTTTGTAGTTTTGATCCACAATTTGCCTGAGACTTCCAGTCTAAGACTACAGTATATATTTTTAAAATTCCTGATCCCACCTCATTCTGACACAGACTTACTGTGCGTCCTGACCTGTCTGTGCCACCATCGGTGATTGTGCCTTCAGCCACTACACCTAATCTCTGGAACTCCCTGCCTCAATCCCTCCACCTCACCCCTGCTTTATCTAGCTTTAAATCCCACTTTAAGACCCACATCTTTGACTGCACCTATGGTCCTCTTCCTCCTTGCTTGGCGTCCAATTTCATCCTTGTACAGCACATCTATCCTGTGTGAATGACCCTACATTGTTAATTGTGCTATTTGTTTAGGTATCTGCATTTTGTGATTCAGGTGGATTTAAAGGGACTACCTTACTGCTGTTTTTTCTTTTCTCCTTGTTTCTGTTTGCTCCCCATCCAAATCCCCTAGCCTATTTTCAAATGAATTAGTTGCTCATCTCATTGTTTACGGGATATTGCTGGTGTAGATTAGCTGCCACGTTTGCCAGCCAGCAAGCATTGTGAATGTAAAATAGCACCTTTTAAAAGGTGCTATTTAAGTATAAATTGTATTGTATTTTCAATGCAAGGTGGCCAAGTGGTGCAGTGCCAAGCCATAAAAAGTGTTTCATAAAAAATAGATCTCTCCTCAGTTTCCACTCCCCGGGCTAGGAAAATCAGCTCCAATCCTTATCCAGACTATTTTGCTGGAAGGTAAGTGTATGAATCTAGATGACGACAGGATGATGTTCAGCTGTGATACCTTCCATTGCTGAATAACCTACTAACTGAGTTTATAGAGGAAAATGGGCTGTGGAGCCATGAATATGTACTTCAGTATGAGTCAGTGTTTTCGGGGGAATGGGCGAGGAACAAGATGAAGTAAGGAATTAATTCACATTTCCAATGTGTTCTGCTTGTGTTAGGACACCTGACGGACGAGCACCTCACCCAGTTCCTGAAGAGATGCAAAAAGGGTCTTCGGTCAAACGGAATCATCTGCATCAAGGACAACGTGACCCAGGAAGGCCTGGTGATGGACGAGGTGGACAGCAGCGTGTGCCGGGACCTCGGGACCCTCCGCAAAATCATCAAACTGGCGGGGCTCAGCATGCTGGCCGAGGAGAAGCAGGACAACTTCCCCGATGAGATTTACCAGGTGTACAGCCTCGCCATGAGGCCCAGCTAACCATTCATAAAGAGCAGCGTTTGTAAGCAGAGCTCCTGTGTCTGAGCTTGGGGGGAGGGGAGGGGAATCCACAGAACATCACATCAAACACTGAACAGAAGCACACAACTCTCGCTGCCTGCCTTTGGCTGGATCAATCTTTCCAATGACTGGACTAATCTGTGAGCAAGGGCACAAACTGAGGTCCTGAACTCTCCATAATGGTGAGCGATAACTAGCTTGTCATGCCAAAAAAAAAACTCATTTGCCTTCAGTTTAATCTGAGCCTCGGTCTGTCATTTTTAGGAGATTCTTATTTTCAAACTTCACTTCCCTGATTCACTCTAGGTTAAATCTGCACTGAAAACGCCCAATCACTCTCAATGGAAAAGAACCCTGGAACGCTTCCATTATTTCTGTTGGCTTCTCTTCTCCTCTCTTGCCAAGCTGCACTTCCAAACCCAGAGGTTACCAGGTAACTTGCTCCCAGGCTGTTCCAGATGCTGAGATGACCAATTTAATGAGTTTCCTTTCCTTCATGCCTGGTGCCCTGACAGAGATCAGGAAGCTTGTATTGAGGAGAATGAAGCCAGCATCAGTGCAGAGGGTTCAACAATTCTTGAGATCTTATGGCATTCCCCTCTGCAGCCCCTGGCTGGGGTGCTGTGAGAGTGAACATTCTAAATTTCAGGAGGATCCTGTACTGCTGCTGCCTCAGAGCTTGGGTCCCACTTTTAAACGGCACAATTTATCACATTATAATAACTTATTGTTTAAAAAAAACCAAAGCCACCTCTGCTTTTCAGGAATTAAAAATAAACTGTTTAGTAAAAATATGAAATCTGTGGCTGTGTTTTTTTTTGCAGTGGTAGGTTTGTGCTCGGGGTAAAGGTCCATCAGGTGTCCTAACACAAGCAGAACACATTAGAAATGTGAATTCAGTCTCTCTTCCTTCTCTCTCCTCACCCATTCCCCCTGAAAACACTGACTCATACTGAGGTACATATCAACATCGTGGAACGAAACTGCTTTTCAGCTGAGGCCTGTGAAGAATGGTGAGGGGGAGGATCCTGCTTTGGATGTAGGTATTTAGGTGTGATTTAAAGACAGAGGGCCAGACAGATGGGTAGAGGGGTATTGTTGCTGCAAGCTTGGCCCCTGACGGTGGCACGGTTAGCTGAGCACAACTGTTTGCAGAGATTTCTTATCAGCCAGAGATAAGTGTGCTCCTCCATAACTGCTACCAAAATTACCTACTCTATCAATGAGTTAGTTTGGGCATCTTCTCATAACACACCTGAGATCCAGAACAGGGATTGGGAAAGTAAATCTGAGGTGCTACTTGTTACAGGCTGCCCTAAAATAAAGACTAAATACAAATATTTTAGCATACAGCAATTTACATTAAGTTGTCATTTCTTTTCACAATGAGCATTACATTCTGAAGATATAAAAATTTGGAATATTCTGTCATTCATACAGCTTCAAGCATGTTAGTAAGAGCAAAGCATTACAGAGGGTGAAAACATTCAGGATTTTTAAAAGGGAAGATTGTAAATACAATGCAACATGGGTGATTTTCTTCAGTGTGTATGTGCAACAACATTCAGCAGTGCTACGGGGCAAAGGACAAGTTAACTACCTCAGTTACTCACATTACAGACAATAAACTTGCTATTGATATTGTGCCTTATCTCATTGAAATATCTTAAGTGTTTCGGAAGTCTGACTAATTGTTGGTGAATGCAACAACCAATTTTGCCCAGCGATGTCGCACAAACAGCCATGAAGTAAATTACTAATTTTACCTGGGGAATTGTTGGCAAGAAACTTCCTTTCCAAAAGTGTGATGGGATATCAAATCATCTTGAACGAATAGATAGGCCTTGGTTTAATATCTCAGCTGAAGGATGGCACCTCTGACAACACGATGCTTCCCTGGCACGGTATTGGGAGTGACAGCCTAATTCAAAATCCCAATCTGGGGCTTGAACCCACAATCTTCTAATTCGAAGGTAAGAGTGCTACCAACCAAGCCAGGGGGACACCTATCTATGGCACAGGATGCCCTGTTAGTAATGGACATAGGCTCGAATCAAATGTGGCCAGGCTAGAGCAGACTCCCTCACACAGTACAGACCAGTTAGATACCCCAGGAGAGACCGATCCCAGAGGAAGACTCGCCTCTCACTCCAGCAGCATAGCAGCAGTTACTCCAGTCCAGCTTTCCAAAACATTATTTTCATCTCATCATTAATAAGCAGAGTTCAAAAGGGAATTGGATAGGTACTTGAAAAGGAAACATTTGCAGGGCTACGGGGTAAGAGCGGGGAGTGGGATTACTTGATGGTTCTCCCAAAGAGCCAGCACAGGCACGATGGGCCGAATGACCTCCTTCCATGCTGTAAGATTCTATAAACCATGAATCCTTTTAATTTCCAGATTTTTCCTGGTTCCTTTATGAACCCCTCGCTGTGCTGGTAGTTTGTTCCTCACGCCTGGCACCTTTTACCAACAGTATTCTCATGCTTCTCTCTTATTCTGGTCATTTTGAAGTTACATATAATTATGTAGAATGCGGAGTGTCAATTATTTCAGCATTGCTGTAAATATTGTGAAGTCATTTTGAGAGCTCCCACAGAGCGTCAAATACAATGTTAAAAACTGTACAAAAAATTTGTGAAAGTTAGCTACAACAGCACAAATCAACAAGAACGAGTTGTAATTGCAGTGTCTACATAGACTCAAAGGAAAAAGCCTGAAATAATCCCTCTCCGAAGCAGCTGAAATATCCAATCACATTATCCCAGAGCCTTTTTGGAGTTGCCACTGTTTCTCAAAGGAAAAGTGCAATGACATGCAAATGCAACAACTACAGTCCTGAAATAATCATGGCGGAATTAGGAGCCAAACAGCCTGACGTTCAAGCATATCTCCCAGCCTCGGCTGCTGTTATTTCAGGAGCAAGGTCAGGAAGGTCCCAGGTTTGATCCCTGGTTTGTGCTGTCAGCTGTTCCCCACAGGCTGCTCTCGCAGACTTGAGTGACAGCACAGAGCGGGATAGTCAGCATGCAGTAGGCTGGCCACAGTGAGCGCGCGGAGGAAAGAGTATGAGCCATCTGGAGAGAAATCCCTTTATGTTCGGAAGAGAAATCAACAGTGAGGAGAATGGGGGAACCAATTCATTGAATTATTCACAAATCAAAGAGCCATCGCAAGGGAAGCACTGGTCAGGGAGAACCAAGCAATGCTGTGTCAGCAACCAATCTCACTAACAGCTAGAACTTGGGGGCTCCATCCCCACCAGCTCATCTGCTGTGGAGCTAACTCAGAGCCCCCACCCCCCAACCACACGCGTTTCCCTAACAATCTGCTCACAATTGCAGGGATTGGGAATAAGGTGGAAACAAAAGAGAAATCAGTTATAGGGAAGAATTTCCCATTCTCATAGCAAGAACTCACTGTTAATGAAAAGTCTTTGCAGTGCTAGCTGGCAGCAGCACACCACAGACCAGGCCAGTGCAACAACAACAACTTGCATTTATGTAGCACCTCTCACGAGGGGTAGCGTCCCAGAGTGCTTGACAGTAGTGGCACACGACGCTGATTTCACTTGTGCAATGTTTCCACAAGCCTCTCGTCCACGCTGCTGACTGCTTGGATGTGAGATTGTGTGCAAGAGCAAATGGGTGCTTGTGGCCCAAACAGCGTGAGAAGCTGAGGCTCTGCTGTCCTATAGCTGATGGAAAAGTCAGCTTCTCACACACAATCTCCAACAGCTGCATCTGTGCCTCCTCTCACATCGTCACTGAATCTCCTCCTCCGCCCCCTTGCCATTTTCCAATAGCAGGAACCACTTCAGTCGGTCTGGCAAAGGCAAAGCTTTCACTTTGGCATCTAAGGGCACGGGCCGCAGAAGACATTTAATGGATACCCTGCAGAGGTGTTTCAGTGTAGCTGGAGAACTCCCCATCAGCTTCAGAGATCTGTAGAGTCCAAGGACATGTTCTGTGTGGACAGGGTAAGCTGAGGGTATAACCTTCCAACCTGAAGGTATTTTGGGGTGAGCTGTACTGCCCACCATCAGCTCGAGAGCAGTCTCTGCTCGGCACAAGGCGTCTGTATGGGTTATGCCGGAGTCCGAGCAGTTCATCAACACGCGGAGTCTCTCAAAGACGAGGGTGAAACCAGACCAGCAGGAAGGGCCATGCTGTGGGCAGTAGCAGCAGGCCCCAGAGTCCAGGAGCGCTCGCAGCAATGGCAGGTGGACTTCATACTGGTTAATGCAGACGTAGACAAGGGACTCCTCGGGTGGGCAGGCGTTCGGCTCAGCCGAGTGACTCAGCAGCAACTGTGTGGCTTCCAAACAGAACTGTCGCAGGGCTGCTGTCTCCTCCGGCTCTCTGCCCTCCGTCTCCCCCAACAGGAAGATCAGATTCGTGAAGACATTGTCACCATCCGACATCGTGGCTTTGACGTCAGCGCCTGCAATAGAACATTACTGAGTCCCTTTCCGTCTGACACAGCGCTCGGGGACATCAAAATATCTCAACCAAAGCCTCACGTGGCATTGCTGTCAATGTTTTTATTAACAAACAAACACAGCAGCCAATTTGCACACAGCCAGATCTCACAAATAGCCGTAAAATGAACATTCAATTTTATCTGCAGGTTTATTGGCCAAGACATGAAATGAGATCTCCCATCTCTTTTCCAACACTAACTTTTTGGACGGACAGTGTAGGAGGGGAGCTTTATTGTGTCTGTCCCGTGCTGTCGCTAATCTGGGTGTATGGACGGACAGTGCAGAGGGAGCTTTACTGTCTCTAACCTATGGCAGTGTTGGTGCTGAATTCCATCCTCTCATCTACATGAACAAAGTAAACAGCGACACGTGATGCTGGAAATCAAATCTACAAGCTGATCAGCATCACTCGATCAGCTTATGTATTAAAGGGCTGAGTGAGGCTGGAGTGGCCTTTGAACAGTTCGTGGGCATGAACCCTAGAAATCCCCTCTTTTTACAATGCCTGCAATACTGTGTGGTGGCACGTACACAGAGGCAGGCATTGTGAAGAAGGAATCCCACAGGTCTCCAGATCTTTCGCAATGACCCTCACAGGACCACCCATGCTGGATCACGTCAGATTGTGGACAGATTACAGCCCAAAGAGAGAGCAACTCACGGCAGATCAGGGACCTGGCAATGATCCGGGTATCTGCACGATTCGCTGCTTCCAACTCCCGGGGATTAGACCCAAATGGAGAGAAAATGGAAGCAAGGATAGCGTAGGATATAGTGTAGTGACTGTGTATTTTGTGGATGAAACCTACCTGCCTCGAGTAGCAGCCGGATGTTATGTGTGTTGTGGATCTGGATCCCGTCACTGCTGGCCAGGGCGTGCAGCAGCGCGGATTTGCCTGAAAAAAAACAAGACGGAATCAGATAGAGAAACCTCTCGGGAACCGGAGAGAAAGCCGGGAACGGGCGACTGACCGGTTTTATCGACGCCGTTGACGTCGGCCCCGAGTTCCAGGAGCCGTCGCAGGCACGGCACTCGCTCCGCCTCCTCGCTCGCTAGATCCAGCGGGCTGCTCCGGTGAACCTGCAACACCGACAACGACTCGGGTTATATGCAGCGTCCATCACAGCCACAAGGTTGGGGCCGGATTAGCGCGGCAGGGTACGGTTCTTACCCGGTCTCGCCTGTTGATGTCCGCTCCGCGCCGCACCAAGAGGGCCACCATATCGGGCTGGTTGCGCAGCACGGCCACGTGCAGAGACGTGTAATATGTCACGGGATCTGTGACGGAGAGAAACAACGTGACGCCATTAGAATGTCCCCTTGTGTGCGTGGCACAGCGACGAGTGACAGCCGCAGCCACCCACACACAGCAGCCCCCTCCCACCCCGCACACAGCCAGGTTTTGGTTTTGCTCAGCTGGGGTCTGACATGTTCCCATGCTTAACAGTATCCAGGCAGAGTTCCATATATGTACACCCATCTACACACGGACATTTCCTTGTACCTGGAAAGTTCCACACCCACGTATCTCCCTCCCCACCCCCCTTCACGTCCCACACGCCTATTGGCCACCGACCGTCCTCCCACTGGGACGACACTGACCTTCGAAGCTCAGATCAGCTCCATGTGACAGCAGCTCCTCGGCAGCACTGACCCGTCCGGCTTCAGCCACTTTGAGCAGCGAGTAGCTGACGGCATCCGTGTAGAAGGCAGACTCCGCCTCCCTCGCCAGCAGCTCCGGCAAAGCCGAGCACCCGGCCCCGCCCTCCGCGCATCTGCAACCAAACATACAGAGCGGGAGAGTTAGGACTGGTCGCTGGGAAACAGGAACAAGCACCGAGGCTTATGAACAGCTACACCTATCTCTTCTCCGATTCCAGAACCATTCCGGAGTCCTGGGGGCTGTGGCAATGTTTGAGCACCTCCAACCTAGACAAGACTTAATATAATAATAAAACAAATCGAGAAAAGGCGAGGCACAGTAGGAGGGGGGTGCGGGGGGGAGAGAGTTCCAGACGTTAGGGGTACAGAATTGGAAAGCTCAGCAACTGATGGTAGAGCGGATTGGGTGGTGGACGTGTGTTAGCTGAACACAGGGCAGAGGGGGAAGCGAACATAGGAGTGGGGTAGCAGAACAAAATGCCAAAGCATTCTTTTGTTTGTTTTTGAGATTTCAAAACGTCTCAAAGAACCTCACAGGTATGTGTGGTGACTGTTTGCAACCAACATGGCAGCGATTCTGCACACAGCAAGGTCCCACCATAAGGGAAGCGTCCTATTACAGCAGAGGATTGATGGCCACGACATCGGGAGTAACAACCAGCTCTTTTCAAATGTGGATGTTTAATCTGGAAGCTCGGAAAACCTTGGTTCAATGTCTCATTTGAGGACAATGCAGCACCTGCACCAACCAGAGTGACAGCCATTGTGGGGCTTGAAGTCACAATATCCCGACTCAGAGGTGATAGCCCCAGAATTTGAATGCATCTACAGAAACAATGAAGCTGGTGAAATCTGACAGTGACTCACCCGTCCCCAGGGTCCCCGGCCTCCTTCCTGGGTGTCTCCTTTAGTCCCAAAACATCAAGAATCTCATCGACCAGTGGCTGATACTCAAAAATAATCCGTCGGAATCCGTGCAGATAGGACATGGCTGTCAGTCTTCACTCTCAAAGAGTCTGTGCGTGGCTTTCCCTCTCGTCTGCAATCTCACTCAGTGCAGGACATTCTGTCTGCAGCAGAAATGGGGAAAAATGAAGCAGTGAATGTACTGCATGCAGTTCATTTTTGAGCACGCACAGAGCCAAAATTCTCACATTAATTCCCTTTCCATCTCTCATCCTCCCACATAAGGACCATTAACAAGCAGGCTACTCCCGACAATCACTGGGGGGGGGGTGGGGGGGTGGGGGAGCTGGGGTGAACGCAACACACTCTGAAACCAAGCAGAGCGATTAAGGCTGGACACTGACGGTAAAAAAAATCAAGGTGTATTTAAATAATTAATGACTCTGGATGCCCGGATCACACTGAGAAATGCCTGGAACGCAGACGTGTGTCGGCCGGCCGGCCGGCCTGGTGCAGCGGCAGCACTTATGCCTCATGTGTCAGAAGGTTCGTGGGTTCAAGCCTCACGTTGGGACTCTGAACTCGCAGTCCAAGTAACGCTCCAGCGCAGGGCTGTGGGCGTGTCGCGCTGTCGGGAGGTCCCGCTGTTCGGATGACCTGTTACACCGAACCAGTTCAGGCAGACGTTAAAGCTCCCGCGGCACTATTCGAAACCATCCCCCCCCCACCACCCCCGATAAAAAAAAACGACGATTCACTTCACGCCTTCGCCCACAAGACACAGCCACCGCCTCCCGCGCAGCGCTTTGAGGCTGATAACGACGACGCCCCTCCTTGTTGGACACGGCGCTTTTTCGGCGTCTCCAGAGACGTCTCACAGCGCGTGGCGGGACCCGCTGTGGGCGAGAGGCGGCGGCCGATCGGGCGCCAACGGCCTCGAGTGGGACTGAAGTGACCCGATTAGAAAAATAGTTTCTCTTGAGGGATTATAATGGGGGGGGGGGGGGGAGGGGGGGGAGGGGCGGGGAGGGGGGGGGGGGGGGAGGGGCGGGGAGGGGCGCCAAACCCCTTCCCCTTTTGGCATGAATCCCCTCCCGTCTCCTCTCCCCAACGCCCCCCTCCCACCCCCCACCCCCACTCACCTCTCCCCCTCTGGGAACGCTCAGTCGGGTCGGGTCAGGCAGCATCTATGGAGAGTGGAAGGTGAGTCAACGCTTCAGGTCGTGACCTTTGATCTCTGATCTCCGATCAAAGGTCATGACCTGAAGCGTTAACTCACTTGCCTCTCTCCATAGATGCTGCCCCATCGTTAATAAGCAGTCACGGAGGGGGGGGGAGGCTGACCATTCACACTGACCTGCCCTCTGGCCGCGGGGGGAGGAGGAGCGCCTTCTCGCGCTCAAACACACCTCAAACACCGGAAGCCGTCCCTCCTCTCTCCCCCCCCGCGCGCACTTCCGCTTCCGGCCTTATCCTTGGTTCCGGAGGAGAATCATTCCCCCCCCCCACCCACAGGCCACCACCCCCCCTCCACAGGCCATCCCCCCCACCCACAGGCCATCCCCCCCCTCCCCACAGGCCATCCCCCCCACAGGCCATCCCCCCCTCCCACAGGCCATCCCCCCCACCCACAGGCCATCCCCCCCTCCCACAGGCCATCCCCCTCCCCACAGGCCATCCCCCCCCCACAGGCCATCTCCCCCCACCCACAGGCCATCCACCCCACAGGCCATCCCCCCCCTCCCACAGGCCATCCCCCCCCCCACAGGCCATCCCCCCACCCCACAGGCCACCCCCCCTCCCCACAGGCCATCCCCACCCCACAGGCCATCCCCCCCCCCTCCCCACAGGCCACCCCCCCCTCCCCACAGGCCATCCCCCCCCCTCCCCACAGGCCATCCCCCCTCCCCACAGGCCACCCCCACCCCCACAGGCCATCCCCCCCCCACCCACAGGCCATCCCCCCCCTCCCCACAGGCCACCCCCCCCCCACCCCACAGGCCATCCCCACCCCACAGGCCATCCCAGTGCCAAAGGGGGAGGGGGAGAGGTGGGGTGGGGGTTGGATTAGGGTGGGGTGGAGAGGCGGTGTAGGGGAGGTTATGGGGGTGGAGGGGAGGGGAGGTTATGGGGGTGGAGGGGAGGGGAGGTTATGGGGGTGAGGGGAAGGGGTTTAGGGGAGTGTTGGGTGATGGGGATAAGGAATTTGGGGTGATTTGGTAAGGACTAAACAATCCTTATTCGGGGTGACCAAAAAAATCTTTTTTCAGCTACACTATTATCTATTTAAAAATAATAATTTCTAAGACTTAATTGGACATTGTAATGGTATCACAACTTTTTGGTCACCCTGTATGTGATACATCGCCTTTCACGTTGGGTGTCCTGCCTTTGAAAGCAATTCACATGAGATACTGCAAAACAAAAGGAGTGACTGTGCATTGTGTGGACAAATTTGGGCGAGGGAGAGCATAGAGGGGTAGGGAAAGGGGTAACGGGGTGTAAGTACCTGGAGGGGATGTGTGGGGTTGTGGAGGTTGGGGAGCAGAGTTCGAGGGGTTTGGGGAGATGGGGTGTAGAAGGATCAGGGGGTGCAGGGCTTAGGGTGGGAAGGAGCATGAGGGGAGGGGGACTAAGGGTGTAGGAGGAGTGTACCGGAGGGGATGGCTGTTTTGACTCAATAAAAGTTCGATTCTTTTCTGATATTCTTTGAATAACCTATTGCGTTCAATTATTTTCTCCCCGTTGGCACGGTCTGGCCCTCTTGCTGGCTGGGTTCTGGTTTCGCGAGCAGTTACCCCTGGCCGGACCCTACGCTTGTGAAGTGGACGATATAAATGCAAGTTGCGGTGGTGTGAAGCAGTGAGGACCTGAAGTCTCCCCACCGGGCTGCCACACACACCCACAGCCACTGGACGGCGCTCAGGTACAGGAAAGCCAGCCTCCTCGTTGCATCTCTCCGGCTGAGACATCAAGCTCAGCACGAACTGGGATTCAAACCAGCAGCAATAACAACCAGCGAGCTGACCTGCCCATTGCCGTATCAAGGCCGCCCGCTCTCTTGCTACTCCCATAGCGTGGAGCCCCGCAGCGTAGGTGCTGAGCACGCTTGACTTGCGAGCGAACCCGGCAAGTTTCCTTACTCCACACGTCTCCGTTTACCAGCAGTAACTAGGACCACCGGTCGTTAGTCGATTGGCTGATCGCTCTCTGCGGTGTGATGATAATAATCCGCGCATTTGATAATGCACCTGATCACGTCTTCGAGACGTCCCAAAGCCTTTCACAGAATATACTGTAAAGTGAATTGACTATAATTTGTGGGAGAAACGCGGCAGCCAATTGCGCACAGCAGCGTCCCCACAAACAGTTCTGGATTGAGTGACCAATTTTTTTTTTTTTTGAGGGGATGATTACCCCTGGAAAATCAATCCGTCAATCGACTAACAACGGGGTTCCTACTTACTGCTAGGTAAGCACAGGTGTGCTGAGTAAGGAAACTTGCCCAACGTTTCGCCCTGCCCGGGAATCAAACCCAGGTCCTCTCGCTTGCGAGGCGAGTACTCTAACCACTAAGCTGCAGGATGCCACGTAACCAACGCAAACCGAGATATGAACCGAATGTCCACGCAAGTTTGAAAAGAGTAAATTTGTTTCGAGATGCCTGCAATTTCTTACGTGTTCAATTTGACTTAATCCGCATTTGACACAGAGAAAAATGCAGAGATTTTCCCAACCGCTCTGTCAGGATAGCATAATAAGGCTGGAATCTGCATTCCCACGACGCTGGCTGCCCATCGACCGAGCTTCCAGGCTCCCGTACCAGTCACCACGTGAATAGCTGGTTGCTAGGCAGCCGAGGTAAGAAATAGCTCATTTTAGGTTTTGGTTTTGAGGGTCGGGGCTAAAGGTCACGCAGCTAGCGAACACGACGGAATTGGCTGTATTTTGCCCGAATGCTATTTGAAAACGCTGCACAGCTGCGGAGTGAGATAACCCAGTGTTAGAGAGGGAATGAGCTGGCAGAGCTGCTGGTGCCCACAGGTTCTGTCTAACTGGCCTAGATAATGGGAATTTCCTTATAACGGTGGACAATGGGCCCCCCTCCGGCTCGGTTGGTAGAAGCATTAAAAACAGCGTCTGAACTGAGCCATAATAACGTAGGTGCTAAACGAGGCCATTTGCCTCACCAAGTTCCCTGCCACTTTATTGCACCCTCACTCATCATTTTAACCCTGGATATTTCAGCAAAAAATCACTATGTCAGAGGAGCGGGAGCGCTGGCTGATTCCCTCCTCCCTAACCCAGGGGTTCTGAGGCCAGTTGCAGCCTGACTACGCACTCTCTCCCTGGAGGGACATATCCTGCTTACCTAATTCCGAAAAGTATTAGGCATAGGTTGGCAAGAGCCAAGGCTTGGGTACCCCACATTGGGGTAACTCCTGGAATCTAACCAGCTAACACCACATAGCTTGCCATTGATATTGTTGTCGGGCGAGCTTTCCCGCTGCTTGTCCAGCTGGGACCACCCTACCCATTAGGGTTTGGCTTGCAGGGTTAACAGGAGCTGAGTGGGATGACTCCCTGCCTTCAGTGACTGATCTGCTGTTCTAGGTCCTGCCGCTGAGCCAAGATGTTGTTTGGTGAGCACCGTGGCTTGTCAGGGGTTCGCCAAAGACACAGAGTTCAACAAGGGCATTTGACATCTTACCTCCCAAGTATATATTCATCCTCCCGCTCCCCCTCCTGTGTGACACTGGGTGTCCTCGGTCTCTCCAGTACCTTACCCAAGCGACCATTCCTCACGTGAAGACCTGACAGAGGCAGGGATTGGGGGTTAGAGCACAGTCCAGCTCACAGCCAAACCCCAATTTCCATTCGTTTTAACGGAATTATATAAAAAGGAATATCTTTTTTCCTTAGGAAAAAAACACGAGGAAGGAAAAGAATATCTCCAAAGGCCTGTCGTGCTGTCTCCTGTCCCCCTCTTAAAAAATAAAACAAGAGAAAGAACAAGTTTGAGAAATCTCGTTATAAATGTGGACGTTGCACTTTTGATGAACCGATGCTCTTCCCAGTCCCTGCAGTTGCCCAGATGTTACAGTAGGTGACAATGTTGTTCTATGAATACAGTCTGGAGATTAGCTGATTTCCCAGTTACTACTCCAATCTTACAAACTTTTACAATAAAAACCATCGCAAACTTTTATTGCCCTGGTTTCTCAATTGACTTTGTTGGGTTTTACGTTGCAGCAGTCTGTTCAGCGCTGGGATGGGTCAAAGCGTTTATACCAGACACAATGAACTAACAATCATAGTAAGAAGAATAATGCCGGCATTTGATCCGGCACCTTTCAAGTTGGGAGGACGTCTCAGAGCGCTTCGCAGGATTCACTGTTAAGTGTAGTGACTGTGTTTTTGCATTACTCTTAAAGATGGTTCTTGCAGCTTCCACGTTATCAGTGCCTCTGCTGAGACTGAACAGCGGTGGTCCATGCTGTGCTAAACCAGGGGACAGTTACCAGCCTTCTTGGGGGGGGGGGGAAGTAAGTGGGGTTTCCTTGGAGCTGAACTGACTCCAACGTGACGTGTTTGGCAACGGAATATTAGAATCGAGTCCACCCTCTGTCTCTAGTCCAGTTGCTGAGCCGGGCAGGTCTACAATACTCCAGGTCACTTCTGATGACAGCACAGCCAGCCTGGCTCCTCAGCAGGACATGAAGGGGCAGACCAGTCTGGGGGAGGGAATCCTCCCAATCAACTGCAAGCCAAAGCCCTAACAGAGAGGGTGGCCCTAGCTAGACAAGCAGCAGGAAAGCTTGCTGGGCAGTGCTCTCAATGGCAAGGTGTGGTTTTAATTGGTTAGATTCTAGCAGTTACCCCAACACAGACTGGGGACCCCAAGCCTTGGCTCTCATTGTTATCCAGAGCTCCTGGTGAACTAAACACCACTGTGTTTGCCTAGAAGAACTTGTAATTATACAGCACCTATCATGTATGACAATGTCTCAGAGTATTTCACAGGGACAGCGCTGAACACTGGGCGGGGGGAAAGGGGGAGATGGGGGGAAAGGGGGAGATGGGGGGAAGGAGAAGATGGGGGGAAGGAGAGAGGAGAGGCAGGGAGGTGGATGGTGGCATTAGCATGTTCAAGGAGGTAGGGTTTGAAGTGGAACTGAAGGTCAGAAAGAGATGGGGTGAGATGGAGGGGTAGATGGAAGGAGTTCCAGATCTCAGTGGCGAGGGAGTTGAAGGCCTTGGTCACTGATGATGGCGCGGAGAGGGCGGGGGACGATTTAGCTGAGTGATGGGGGCGAGCGGGGGAGTAGGTAGGAGAAGATTGATAGGAGAGAAACAGACACTACACCTGACAGCAACAGCCTGTGACAGTCGAACAGTTTGAGGCAACAACAACAATAACTTGCATTTATATAGCACCCTTCATGCCGGACGGAGTCTCAGAGCAGTTAACATTGGCGGAGCCCAATGCTGAGCCAAGGGGAGAGGGGAGGTGACCACAGTCACAGTCGAACAGGAAGGTCTTTAAGTCCGACCTGAAAATGGGGAGAGTGGGGACAAGGCAAAGGGATTGAGGGAGAGAGTTTCATAGTACTGAAATGCTGAAAGGAAGATTTTTGTAGGACCAGGAAACAGAACATGAATAGTGGCAGAGAGATACACAAGTAACCATGGGAACATCTTCCTACACCTTATTAGCTGCTTTAGGACTTCAAAGTCCAGGTGCGCTGGCAGAGGGAAGAGATATCTTCAATCCACCAAAAGCCCTCAGGACAGATAAACAGTGAGGCCAAAGCTTAACCTACTCAATCAATTCAGCCATTTATTAGTTCTTGGTTGTGGTTCTTGCCTTTCATTCTCTCTCTCTCTCTTTCACCAGTTTCTCAGTCTTCTCTCCTTCTTTGTTCCTGTTTCCCCTGAGCAAGAGCCAAGGTCCAGTTAGCAACCAAACCAGGTCTCAGAACCAGAATATCCAAGTGACATTGGCTCCTCAACCCTCAGCGATCAGTGCAACATCCTCGTTCTCATCTTTAAATCACTCCACGGTCTCTGCTTATGTTCAGACTCCTCACCTCCCTCACTCTTCCCTTTTTCCTACTCTCCAGGACTCCTCACCTCCCTCATTCTTCTCTTCTTACACTCTACTGCCTTTTAAATATCAAGCTTGTTGTGAGCAACCCTTACTTCCCAAATTTATTCAATTGTCTTCCCAAACTGGACTTGAGGTTAAGGAACATCTAATGCTTGGTTAGGAAATGTTAGAATAGATTAGGTTAGGAGAGCCTAGAATAGATTGAGAGAGTTTGGAATAAACTAGATTGGTTAGGAGGGTTAGAAATAGACTGGATTGGGTTAAGAGAGGTTGGAATAGACAAGGATGGATAGGTTAGAATAGATAGCAACAAGGTTGATCCCCAGCGTTGGAGGAATGTGCTGTGAGCAACAATTAGACAAGCTCGGGCTTTTTCAGTCTTGAGAGACAACAACTCAGAGGTGACCTTGTAGAGGTGGATAAGATTTTAAATGGGATTGAAAATGTAAACCCAGATCAATACTTTCAGAAGCACCAAGACAGCAGAACAAGAGGACACAGGTTTAGAGATGGAATGGGGCAATTTCACTGACAAGACACCAGGAAGATTTTCTTTACTCAGAGGGTAAATAATGACTGGATCGGGTTACCAGGAAGGGTGGCTGAGGCCAGGACAATGGGACTCATTTAAAAAGCAGCTGGATGCTGTGATAGATGGATGGTGGGGTGAGTTTTCTGAGCTGGGATGGGCCAAAGAGTCTTCTGCATCCAGACGGAGCTTGTGGTTTTGTGAGGAGAGGTGAGGAGTGTACGGGGTGACCAAAAAGTCGTGATGCCGTTTATTTTAATGATAATCATTGATAATTAGCATGATTTCTTTAAGACTTATTAGACATAGTTATGGTATCATGACTTTTCGATCGCCCTGTACAGACACGCACCCTGTCTGCCCCGGGCGCGCTTGTAAGCCAGCGCACGTGTGTCGGTCCGCTCGTTGCGTGTGTACACGCCTAAAAGCACGTGAGCGCATGGAGAATTTTGCACACATGAGCGTGAGTGTATGTGAAAGAGTGAGGCGTGGGGTGGGAGTGGTGGGGGGGGGGGGGGAGAGAGCGAGAGAGAGATTGATGAAAGGACACATTTACACAGTGCCGGTTGGTGGGGGGTGGGTGGAGGAGAGCGGGGAGGGGGGTGGTGGGGGGGGGGGGGGGGGGGGGGGCGTTGCTAAGTGGGGGAGGGGGAGACGAGAGGAGGAAGGAGAAAGAGAGCTTCAGCATTCTGCTGTGTCTGTGTAATGGAAAAAAGCCTCTGGGGATGTGTGCAGCAGGCAGGACTATTGAATTACAGCATCTCACTGCACTGCAAACTCCAACCCTTTTCTCCGGCACTTCTGACTGAGGCTTGTGTAAAAAGCCTTTGAAAGCTGCTGCCTTTTGATCTGAGAGAGGGGAACGTTGCAGCCTATCTGTCTGTCTGTCTGTCTGTCTGTCTTGTCTGTCTGTCTGTGCCCGCCTCCTCCCGCGCTCTCTCCACTCCCAAAAAGATTGTGATAAAAATGCAGGCAATTATTATCCGCACATCCGCCACCACAGAAACCCTTGGACCGTCCGTTACACTGGCAACATCTGGCTCCGATTAAAGCAGCGGTCAGACTCTTCGCGCAATACGCTCTGCAAATCTGCTTTGTTTCAGGGCTGCAATTTTTTTCCCCCTCCCCCCCCCCCCTTTTTTGCTTTTCGACCATTAAAAGAAATCAGACGTGATCCGCGTATCACCCACCCACTCGCTCGCTCCATCGCTCTCTCTTCTCTCTTGATTCCATTCTCATTTGGTGTCGATGCTTCTTCTCCCGCTGGTTTGTGAAAGCTCTGTGTGAGGTTGGCCTCGGTGCCCCTGGGCTAGAAAACAGGAGCGGCGGCGGCAGGGGGGGGGAAGGAAAAAATCAGTCAGGTTTCCCATCCCCCCCCTCCCCCCAGGCCTCAAATTCCACCGAGTCTTAGCCCGCAAGACAACTCAGGCCTGAGAACGCGCAGATCCGGGGAACATTCTGACATTCAGTCTGAATTTGGGAGCTGATTTGTTTGTAGTTCTTTCTAAAACCCTTTTGTTTTTGAAAAAAAATCCTCGTATTTGGTATCGTGACTCTCGCATTGGGAGGACGTCTCAAAGCGCTTCGCGGGATTTGGCTGTGAAGTGTAGTGACTGTGTGTTTTGCGTTTTCGCGCACGGCAACGTCTCGGAAACAGCCACAAAACGAGTGAGTGATTTTGACCGGGGCGTTGTCAGCCTGGACACCAGGAGAGAGAGAGAGAGAGAGAGAAAGCTCCCTTCTCTTTTTGAATCATCACAAGGGATTGTTAATATCCACCTGAACACACAGGACAGACCTCAGACACGACAGTGCTCCCTCCGGCACTGACCTGCAACATTAGCCGAGACTGAGCTCAAAGTCCCCGACGTGAGGCTTGAACCCACAACCTTTAGACTCAGATGTGAGAGTGCTGCCACCTGAGCCAGGCTGACACCCACTGGACCTGAGACAACGTCATCCAACCTGTGGTACTTGTTACCTTTATTGGCTACCTTGTGGGCCGTGGATGTATCAGTTGTGTCGTGCCAGCCTCATGATCTCAGCCAGGCCACAGATAAATGGGATATTCCTGTGTCCTTCTTGTCAAGCTCCACACTGCCCAGTGCCTCCCCCACCAGAGAAGCAGGTTCCCCGCTTCTGCCCAGTGGCCACCATTGATGGGGTGGCCTGTGGATGTCGGGATCATTCTGAGCTTTAACACCATACCCACCTTTCCGCTCCCTCTGCTCGGTGGGCACTGGCCTGTGTCCCTTGCCCTGCCCTGCCATTGGCAGTCTGCCTCAAGACTTTCCTCTTTGGCTGCGCTTTTGGCTATCTCTCCCCCACCCCCCACCATGGAGATCTGGAGCAAAGGCGGGTGAATGGAGTTGAGGTACAGATCAGCCATGATCTAATAGAATGGTGGAACAGACTCAAGGAGCTGAATGGCCTACTCGTGTTCCTATGTTTCCTCAACCCCCACCCCAGCTCGGGTGCAAACCTTAGACTGTCCGGTGCCTTGGGACGACTTCCCTATATGAAACGTGCTACAGTATATAAATGTCAACTTGTATTGCATTGAATGGCCAATGTATATAAAGAGTCGCCCCCTTCAGGAGAGACAGGCAGGGTCCGGGTACAAGGGGGAGGATGTGAAATATTCTATCAGTGTAGTCATACAGTTGATCAAACTGGTTACAGAGACTGTAAGGGAAGAAAGTGAATAAGAAATGGAATCGATGCTGTGATGTTGGCACACAGGGATGAGGGATTAATCTGCGAGCTGGGGAGAGCTGCTGCAGGCTACAAAGGATGCGCTGGCTCAGGGAAAAGAGAGACAGGAAGGTGGGATTGGAGGCGAGGATAATCACACTGATGGTAATTACAAGCCTGCGAGAGCCTCCCAGCTCAGCTAGAGCCGGGGAGCACATTCTGTGTCACTGAAATCCACCTTCTAGCTCTTTACACAGAACACTCCACTCCGTCTCTGAGGTGAGAGTGAGACCTCTGAGAAATGGGTAAATGGGTGAGTTGTTACTTCTCCTCTCCGGGCCAGGACCTTGGAACTCTCTCCGTCAATCCTTCCTCCTTGCCCTCTCGTCCCCATCTTCAGATCATCACCTCCCTCCCTTTCCCCCGGCTCAGCGTCAGGTTCCGCCACTGTTAAGCGCTCCGAGACACGACCATGCATAAAGGGCACTGCGTAAATGCAAGTTGTTGTTAACCTGCTGTGGCTCCAAATCCCCCCACCCCCCACTCATTTCTCCAAGTGGGATGCTTCTCAACTGTAGGGATTCACTCTAAAGTGAAGTGAGGGTGTGTTTTGTGGGTGAACATGGCAGCCAATTTACACTCGGCGAAGTCCACAAACAGCCGAGGAGCGAGTGACCAATTCTATTTGGGGGATTGTTGGCCAGGACACCGGGAGAGAAAGAAACCCCCCTTCTTGTTTTGAGTTGTGCCATGGGATCTTTAACGTCCGACTGAGCAGGGAGACTGGACCTCGGTTTAGCATCGCGAGTGAAGGACGGCACCTCCCAACAATGCAGCTCTACCCCAGCTCTGCGCTGGAGTGTCAACCCAGACTGTGAGCACACAGTTCCGATGTGGGGCTTCAACCCACAAACCTTCAGACTCGGAGGCAATGAAGGAACAAGAAGGAAAACACAAGATATTCCCCCCAAAATGTCGGGACTGAACGAGGCCCAAACTGAATAATCCTAACAGGATGGATGCTGCAGAGAACAAACTCTCACTGTTCAGAAACCGCTCGACCTTCAGGAACTGGGCAAGTCTTGTCCCTGTGGCTGATGGAAAGCATATGGGTCCTGAAGTCTCGAACATAAAATCCTTTTATTTCCGTGAGTCAAACAGCTCAGGCTTAGAAAATTGGATGATACTGTGGTCCCTTTTTTTGGCCCTGGCTCCTGTTTGTAACAGTCCGCTGTTGTGTAGCTGGGTCTGACCTCTGTCCCTTGTTGGACCTCTCTTTGAAAGACTTGGTCTCAGAGCGATGTTTCTCTGCGACTGAACAGAATGAACACGGAAGAGTTTCCATGAGGGCATTTACGAAATGTGTAAGTGAATTCAGCTGCCTTTTCCCAACCCAACTGGAATGTGGGGAAGCAAAGCACATGGAGCAAGCAGGAAAGTCCCACTTTCTGTCACCGAGAACTGTGTCAGCCCGGTCCAGCCGCTCTCGCTCTCGCCGCTCAGTCAGAAGGTTGCGGGTTCAAACCCCACGTCAAGACTTTGAGCTCGCAGTCTAGGCTGATGCTCCAACAGAGTGCTGAGAGAGCTCTGCACTGTGCAGAGTGCCGTCCTTTCCTCTGGGTCAGACGTCAAACTGCAGATCCTGCGGGAATACTCAAAAGCAGAAGGGAATTTCTCTCTCCTGATCCAAAGTCCCCCTCAAATACAATAGGTCACTCACTTCACACTGTACGCGGGAACATTGCTGAGCACAGATTGACTGCAGTGCTCACCAACACAAAGTCTCTGAACCTCCCCCAGGGCAAGCGACAGTGAGCCAACCTACACTCGCTGTCCTCTGCCCTGGGCTCCTGATCGCCCCCTCACTGGCCACCGATGGAAAAATGTGCCTTCGTCGACATAGGGGTGAAGACGGGGCTTAATATGATAGTAATAAGCTTGACATTTGATATAAGAGCCTCATCAAACCGTTGAGATGTCGCAAAAAGCACTTCACCCGATTTACTGAGTAATTGTGTGTCTGTGTAGTGGTTGTGTGTGTAAGGGTGAACCCGACAGCCAATTTGTGCACAAACACACGTCCTACAAACAGTCGTGGAGTGACTGACCAATATTTAATCTGGAGGGGGTTGTCAGCCAGGACGCTGGGAGATACTCTCTTTACGAATAATGACGTGGGATCTTTAACGTCCACCTGAACAGGCAGATGGGACCTTGAGCCATTTAATGTCTCATCCGAAGGATGGTACCTCCCAACAATGCAACCCCCCACCACAGCACTGCAGTGTCAGCCTAGACTAAGAGCTCAAAGTCCTAATGTGTGGGGCATGAACCCACAACTTTCTGACTCAGAGATGAGAGTGCTACCAACCGACCAGGCTTATAAAGGGACGAGGCAGCAATTCCTCCCTTTCCCTCTTACCTGCCCCGCACTCCACCACCTCCCCTGCCACCCCCCCCCCCCCCCCCCGCCCCATGTTAGATAAACTGCCCCCGTCTCAGCCCACACATGAAGAGCGATCGCTTGATGAGGACAGGAGGCTGAGGCTGGCAGGTGCCTGTCTGTGAAACTAACCCATGTAAGTCGAGCTGTGTGAGAGAGTTGGGCAGAAAATTTCAAAGTGGAATTTTTTTGTTTGCAACCGCACCAATTAAGCAAGAAATCGGGACGTCATGGGTTAAACTTGCTGCTGCATCCCGGCGGTGAGAGAGGCTGGGTTTAGCTCTTGTGTTCCCACAGCTTGAAACCGACTCTTTCACCTTTGCTCCTCGGATCCCGGGAACTGGCAGAAATGACCAGAGGCTGGGAACGGGGGAAAAGAGGCCCTCCACCTCATTCCAGACAGAGTCTAGACAGCATGCAATTACTGCCAGCACGCAACAGCCAAGCGCAACCGCTTAAAGTGAAGAGAGAGACGCGCAGGCAGAAATAAAGAGCGAGTGTAAGCCTCAGGAACGTACCCTCCATTTTACCCCCACCCCCCCCACCCCCACCAGCCTATCCACCACACACACACACACACACACTCCCGTGTACATTCCAACACTCAAACTACCAGTCACTGCGATCCTTCCCTCTCGGGTCCTGCTAACCCCGCAAGACAAAGCTCTAAGCTCTCGATGGCAAGCCGTAGGTTTAGTTGGTTAAACAGGGTTCGTTCCTCCAGGGAGAAAGTGCGTATTTCACTCCAGACACAGGGAGATTTTCATGTGTAGACGTGTGGAACTTTCAAGTCGTGTTTGGAGAGGTTTTATGGTTCGGTTAAAATAATAATAATCCTCGCATTTGATAGAGCGCCTTATCACGTCATTGAGACGTCTCAAAGCGCGTCACAGAAGATACTGTAAAGTGAATTGACTGTAAATTTCCACGGCTGTTTGTGGGACGTTGCTGTGTACAAATTGGCTGCCATGTTCGCTCACAGAACACACACAGTCACTGCATTGCACGGGAAATCCTATGATGCGCTTTGAGACGTCCTTCCCAACGTGAAAGACTCTGTATCAAATGCAAGGATTATTATTATTATTATTATTATTATCCCAACAGACCAAACACTTCCTAGTCCCTTGTTTCAAGGTGTATAGACATGGACACGAGATATAAAATGCTGACCCAACCAAGAGCAGAACATCCCCCAGTTCTCTGGTGTGGTGCTGAGCTGGGCACCGGATAAGAAACATAAAGACATAGAAACAGGAGAAGTTCATTTAGCCCTTCGAGCCTGTTCGGCCATTCTATAAGATCAAGTTTGATCTGAACCTCAAGTCCAATTACCAGCCCTTGCCCCGAATTCCCTTAATACCCTGACCTAACAAATATCTTTTCGCTTCAGTCTTGAAGATGTGAATGGATCCAGGATTTGGGGGGAAAGAGTTCCAGATGACGACTGCCATTTGAGTGAAAAACTGACTCCTGATTTCACTCCTAAATGGCCTTGCTCTGATCTTCAGATTATGACCCCCTTGTACTGAATTTCTCCACCAGAGGAAATGGTTTCTCTGGATCGGTAATTGGCAAATGCGCTGATTGGCAAATGCGCTCTGGGAACAGGGTCCTCGTGTCTGTCATGTGTTGCCTGGCACTTGGTTTGAGGTTCCTGCGTCACAACGATTCAAGTATTGGCCACTTATATCTCCAGAAATCCTGATCCAGTAGATGGTTACCAGTTTGTCCAAGTGTCAACAACAAACAAGGAACAGGTCTGCTTACAAAGCAGTGCCCAGGCCCAGGACTGTGAGGGTTTGGGCATCTCCAACGCATCTCACAACGTAATCAGCCGAGGAGTAGAGACTTTCCATCTGGGCAGAGCACGGGCTGAGCATGTGATGTGTCTGTTCACACGGAGCCAGGCAGTGAGTTGCCTGTGGGACAATATCTATTCTTATCTCCACTCCTTCAATCTCTGTTTGCTCTCTGTGCTGGGAGGGCGAAGAGGAGAGAGAGGTGGAGGCTTGTGTGGAATATAAACACTGGCACGGACTAGTTGGGGCTGATTTCTCTGTTTCCGTGCGCTACATTCTGTGTCATATTTCTACGTTCTTTTTCTCATCCTCTTCTTGTTCCCTTCTCTCTCTTTTTCTCTTTCTCTCTCCTTTCTACTTTCTACAGATGTCAGGCTGGTAGCACTCTCGCCTTTGAGTCAGAAGGTTGTGAGTGCAAGCCTCATGTATGCACTTTCAACTCTCAGTCTAAGCTGACGTTCCAGTGTAGTGCTGGGGGGGGGGGGGGTGTTGTTGCCTCGTTGGTGTTGGTCCTGTCTGTGCCTGTCCAGGTGGGTGTAAAAGATCCCATGACACTATAGGAGTTTCTCACAGAGGCCTGGCACACAATCCCCCAGATAAAAAAAAAAATCGCCATTTTTCATGGTTGTTTTTTGGGGACGTTGCTTTGCTCAAATTGGCTGCCACCTGCAATTACACATTCACTGCACTTCATAGTGAAATCCTGTGAAGGGCTTTGAGATGTCCTCCTGATGCGAAAGGTGCCATATAAAACCCTCTTAACTTTAGCACTCCGAGACTTTACCCGGAGTGAAGGGCGCTGTGTAAATGCAAGTTATTGTTGTTGTTATTCTGCTCTGTTTAGTGAGTAATGTGCATTTGTTCCTGAAATAACTAACACGTTTCATATGTAAAATGTAATTTTCCAATTATAATGCAATTTTGCTGCAAAGTTCAAATGCATGGGATTTATAAGAGCACATTTATAAATACCATAAGCTGATTATATTTTATTATAATAAAAGGTTATTATTATGTTTATAAACCCACAAAACTTACCGACCACAGCACACGTGGTTGGCCCACATAATAATAAGCCTTGCATTTCACACAGCACTTTATCATGTTATTGAAACGTCTCAAAGTTCTTCAATGGATTTACTGTAAAATGGAGTGACTGTGTATCTTCCAGGCAAACACAGCAGCCGATTTATTTGGGGGATTGTTGGGACAGGACGTCCCACGAATGTCGATCCTCTGACTCGGAGGCGAAAGGGCTAACGGACAAACAGAACCAGGCTGAGACCTCAACCTCAACAAACTCACTCGCGGCTGTGCACATTGTGGATTTCCAAATATTGGGTTTAAATGCCACTCCTGGGACTTTGAGTTCACACCTCGGCTGACATTCCAACGCAGAGCTGGGGGAGTGCTGCAGTGTTGGAAGTGCCTTCAAGAGGGATGGGTTTGATGAGTCTACCGTCAATCTTTACATGAATCTTGGAGCTGACATACACAGACATTCTGTGGTCATGTTTTCCAGTTTCATTATGAGGCTTTATATCAACAGCACCACCACAATCAGTGAGATTCCTTAGGTATTGTGACTAATCTGATAGTTCAGCATCAACAAATAACATTTGTCAAGTGCTTTTCATGCTGGGAGGACGTCCCAAGCAGTCAGGGTTTTGGTCCCGAGCAGGTGGTTGGGATCAGGAGGGTACGGAGGGCTGGGAGGTAGGAGGGTGGCTGAAGGCGTGGTCGAAGAGGAGGGTCTGGAGACAGGCCTTGAAGGAGGCAAGGGAAGGAATGAGATGAAGGGACTGTGGGATGGAGTTCCAAAGGTGGGGCAGAGAGGCTGAAAGTCTGACCGCAGATGGTGGGTTGAGCCGGGCAGGGGAGATGGAGGCAGTTCAGCTCCAAGGAGACCCCGCTTAATTGATTCTTTATGTGTTTGGGTGAAGACTGATCTGGGGATCAGCACACACGCAGGGGCCAGAGAGCCTCCTCACTCTTCCTCTGACCGCCACCCCCCCATCCCCCTGGCCTTGTGGCTGGTCGCCCGCCCCTGACCTTTTTGTCAAAACTGGACGAAAGGTCCCAGTGACATCCGTTTTTATTTTAGATTTACCGCATCTGCAGTATTTTGCCTTCACATGCTATGGTATGTGTTCAGGTCTAGCTGCAGCCCTCAGTTTCCCGGTCTCTCCTTGCCGTCCGCCTTTCTGTTTGGCTCACATTCCTCGCTCAGAATAACAGCGAGATGTGAGACGGCTTCAGCCTGGCTGCTCAGTGTGTGGCTCCCTTTCCCAGCCGCACGGGAGACCCCAGAGAATTCCTCGCCTCCCAAACTCTGTAATGTTCCCATCTCACACAGAGCCTTTCAGTCTCCCCACCCCAGGCATCAGGCTCTGGCCACTGCTAGCAATTACAGGACTCTAGCCCCACGCAGACTACAGACTTAACTCCTTCACCTCTCTGATTTCCGCCCAGTAACCTGATCCCATTCCTCTCTCCTCGCTGTCAAACTGCAACTCCCGGCCTCCTGTGTGAACAGCCCAGTCTGTGCCGCGCTCAATTGAACGATAATAATAACCCTGGCATTTGATGCAGCGCCTTATCGCGTCTTCGAGACGTCTCGAAGTGCTTCACAGAATATACTGTAAAGTGGAATTGACTGTACATTTTGTGGGCGAAACGTGGCGGCCCACAAACAGTCATGGATTAAAGTGACCAATTTATTGTTTTATTAAATGATGATCTTACATCAGATTACAGCGCCTTCCTCGTCAGCAAGAAAGACGTCTCAAAGCTTTTGGGGACTGACTCACTAATAGTGGCTGAGTGTAGTGAAGTGTAGTGACTGAGTTTTGTGGGTGAGTGAGTGAGCGTGAGCGTTGTTTTTCGCATGGCTCAGGCAGACTGGCTTTTCCTGTTTAATCTCTCAATCCAGCTCTTCGCAGCTGTGCTCTGCTCCTTGCCCCCCCACCCCCACCTCCCCATGAGCCATGTGTGTGTGCTCAAACTGTGAGAGTCAGCAATGCAGGGGCCTGAGCCTGAGTCACACCCTCTCATCAAATTGCGTCCACACAGCAGTGATCGGGAACTGACCCTCGGCTCCACTAAACCAGGCGTGCTCTCTGCACGCTGAGATCAGTCATTACAGACACAGTAATACACTATTACTGCAGCCTAGAGTGAGTAACAAATCTACATCATTGATCACTCATTAGACTAACTCTCTATGATTCCCTGTTCCTGTCTGCCTGAGCCGCCCGCCCATTCCAGTACTGACTCTGTGGAAAGTAATCGAATCGCACCCTCCCTTTCTCTACCCTGTCCATCCAGTGCTTTAGGTTCATCCTACAGTCCCTTTGCCTCGCTCCTTCCCTTGCCTCCTTCAAGGCCCATCTCAAGACCATCCTCTTCTCTTCGACCGTGCCTTTGGTCACCCAAATTGCAATTTGTTGTTGTTGTTGTTGTTCAGGTGGTCTGATCAACCCCAAAAGAAAATGAAGCAGTTGTGACGTCACAAGCTCTCGGGTCTTGGAATCAACAACGACGACGACAACAACAAACTACATTTGTAGAGGGCCTTTCACGTCAGAAGGACGCCCAGTCTGGGATTTGGACAAGAGGAAAATCAGAGTGTTTATTGCTACAGGCAGTGAGTGGCTGTGTCAGTCAACCCACCTCTGCCTCCAACTCTCTCTTGTCGTTAGTCAGAAGATCGTGGGTTCAAGCCCCGTGTCAGGACTCCGGATCCATGGCTGAGTGTTAAGTGCAGTGACTGTGTATTTTGCAGGTGAACCTACAAGGTTTTGTAGGTGGGGTTAAGCGCTCTGAGATGCCGTCCGGCGTGGAGGGCGCTATATAAATCCAAGTTGTTGTTGTTGAACCCCGCAGCCAATTTGCGCAGAGCAATGTCTCATAAACAGCCATGAAGTGAGCGACTGATTTTATTTGGGGGATTGTTGGCCAGGACACCGGGAAAGAGAAACTTGTTAACTCCAGGGCAGCGCTGGGGGCAGTGCTGCGTTGTCAGAGGAGCCGTCCTTTGATGAGATGTTACACTGACGTCCTGTCTGCTTGTTGAGCTGGACGTTAAAGAAAGGTGAAGGGAGTTTCTCTCTCTCAGTGTCCTGGCCGACAATCCCCCAACTAAAATCGGTCACTCGCTTCACGGCTGTTTATGAGACGTTGCTGTGCGCAAATTGGCTGCGGCGTTCACCTACACAATACACAGTCACTACACTTTACAGCGAGCCCCTGTTTCAGACATCCTGCTGATGTGCAAGGTTGCTGTATCAAACGTAAGGATTTCATTATTATTTATATCACACAGTTGCTTTATCGTTTCTTCTTTCACTGACGTTCTCACTTTCTTTCTCCTGTGTTTTTTTAATCTCTCGTTCCCTTTCTCTCGCTGCCTTTCTCTGTCTCCTCGCTCGCTCGCTCGCTCTCCGGTGCTCTCTCTCTCTCTCACTCTCTCTCTCGCTCTCTCTCTCCCCCCTTCCCCCACGCCTTCACTCAGCACCTTGCCTTTCATCCCCGCCTCTCTCCCTTCCATAATTCAACCCCTGTCACGCCTGCTCCAGACTGCTGGCGCCAAAGCTCTCGGCTCCCATCAGCAGGGAAAAAAAAATGAAAGCGTATGAGAAACAAAGGCTTGAATCACTCCCCCCTCTCCTCCCCAGAACCCTCGCTAGAAACCTACAGCAACAATAAAGAGTCATTGGGAAAAAAAATGACATCCAGCTTTTCTCTTAGATAAATGGTGAGATTTCGACAGACGCAATCTCTGCCAGAGACGAGAGTTCATTGGGGTTGTAGGGTATATGAGCTGAAACATTGACTTCATCTCACTTTCTCTCTCTCTCTCTCTCTTACACTCTCTCTCTCTTGCTCTCTTTCTGAGCTCTCTCTCTCTCCCCCTTTTTGCTCCCTCTTATGCCGCGCTCTCTCTGTTTTCTCTCTCTCTCTCTTGGCTCCCTTTCACGCTCTCTCTCTCTCTCTCACATACGCACACTCACTCTCTGTCTCTCTCTCTTTCTCTCGCTCTCTCGCAGGCTGCCCTGTAGGATTAATGCAGTTTCAGGGCAATGACTGAGAAGCTGTTCATTGCAATCATCTCTGCAGATTCCAGGCTGTAACTGCAGAGTGTCTTGAGACCGTGTGGCACAGGGAGAGACTGCGTGAGCTTTCACTGAGCTGCGCTCCCTCTGCACAGACCATGTAACAGTCTCAGGGAAGGCCATGTGGCAAATGAAAGTCACAGATTAGAGCTTTATTTACTAAGCTCCCAGGCCGCTCAGTGGGTTGAGGCGCACTCAGTGGGTTCTGACCATGTGTACGCAGAAACCCAATTACACAATGAGATCTTTAAAGTCCACCCGAATGGGCAAACGGTTTAGACCTCGGTTTAACGTTTCATCCGAAGGACGGCACCTCTCACAACGAAATGCTCCCCCAGCACTGCACTGGAGTGTCAGCTTAGACTACGCGATTCCATGTTCCGATGTGGGCTTGAACCCGCAACCTTCCGACTCAGAGGCGAGAGAGCGACCCCCGAGCCAGGCTGGCTCACATTGTTGATGACCGCATCTCCGAGCACGCCTCAAGTGTTTACTGTGTATTTGTGGGCAAGCTGAGCGTGCTGACTTTCGGGCAGCAAGTCTGTGCTGACAGTTCTCACTCCAGCGAGCTCATGATGTTGACTGTACCCCTTCTTCTATACATTTCCCCACAGAAAGAGGCGACAACCACATAGGGCGCTACTCAGTCTGGTTCAGCGGTAGCGCTCTCGCCTCGGAATCAGAAGGTTGTGGAGTTTGAACTCGCAGTCCAGCCTGACATTCCACTGCACTGCTGGGGGGGGAGTGTGTTCTTGTAGGTGATACCCATTCATCTCAACAACAACAACTTGCATTTATATAGCACGCCTTCAGGAAGGATAGTGCCCCAGAGCGTTTGATAGTGCTAGAGCCTAAAGCCGAGACATGGTCAAAGAGAAGGGTCTTCAGGCGTGACCTGAAGATAATAGAATCATAGAATTATACAGCACAGAAGGAGGCCATTCGGCCCATCGTGTCTGTGCTGGCTTTTTGAAAAGAGCTATCCAAATCAATCCCACTCCCCCGCGCTCTCCCCATAGCCCTGCACACTTGTCCTCCCCAAATAATTATCTACTTCTCTCTTTAAAGTTGTTATTGAATCGGCTTCCGCCAGCCTTTCAGGCAATGCATTCCAGATCTGAACAACTCGCTGTGTGAAAATATTTCTCCTCACTTCCCCTCGGTTTCCTTTAACAACTATTTTAAAATCGGTGTCCTTGGGTTACCAACCCACCCCCCAGGGGAAATAGATCCTCCTTGTTCACCCTATTGAATCCCCTCATAATTTTGAAAACTTGTATGAAGTCTCCTCTTAACCTTCTCTGCTCCAAGGACAATAATCCCAGCTTCTCTCGCCTCTCCTGATAACTGCAGTCCCTCATTCCTGGTACCATCCTGGTAAACTTCCTTTGAACCCTCTCCAATGCTTGACATCCTTCCTAAAGTGTGGTGCCCAGAACTGAGCACAGTCTCTCGCTGGGGGCTAACCAGTATTTATATAAAGGTTCATCATAACTTCCTGACTTTTGTCTTCTATGCCCCTATTTATAAAGCCTAGTATCCCGTATGTTTTTTTAACAGCTTTATCTACCTGTCCTGCCATCTTCAAAGATTTACTTATGTGAACCCCCAAATCTCTCTGTTCCTTCACCCTCTTTAAAATTGTACCATCAGCTTATATTGCCTCTCCTCATTCTTCCTCCTAAAATGCATCACTTTGCATTTCTTCACATTAAACTTCACATTTCTTCACATCTGCCCCGTGTCTGCCCATTTTACCAGTCTGTCTATGTCCATTTTCAGTCTGTTACTATCCTCCTCACTGTTTACTACTTTTCCAGCTTAGTATCATCTGCAAAATTGGAAATTGTACTCTCTATACCCAAGTCCAGGTCATTTATACAGATTAATACTGACCCCTGGGGGACATCACTGCTCACTTCCCTCCAGTCAGAAAAACAACCGTTCACCACCACTCTCTGTTTTCTGTCTCCCAGACAGTTCTGTATCCGCTGCCGCTGTCCCTTTAATACCGGGGACTTCTATTTTGCTTACAAGTCTCTGATGTGGCACTTTATCAAACACCTTTTGAAAATCCATATAAGCGACATCAACTGCACTACCTTCATCCACCCTCTCCGTTACTTCATCAAAAACCTCTATCAGGTTTGTTAAACATGATTTGCCTTTAACAAATCTGTGTTGACTCTCCTTTATTAATCCGTATTTATCTAAATTAAAATTTATTTTGTCCCGGATTATAGTCTCTAGAAGTTTCCCCACTACTGACGTTAGGCTCTGCCCTTTCTTTACAGGGAGTAACATTTGCAACCCTCCAGTGCTCTGACACCACCCCGGTGTCCAAGGAGGATTGAAAGATTGTGGCCAGAGCCTCCGTTATTTCCACCTTACTTCCCTCAGTAACCTTGGATATATCCCGTCCAGACCGGGTGACTTATCTACCTTGAACACCAACAACCTTTTTAATACCTCCTCTCAGTTTATTCTTATCTCATCCAATTTCTCTGCTCTCTCCTCTGATACTGTGGCATTGGCTGCATCATTTTCTTTTGTGAAGACAGATGCAAAGTACTCAGTACATCAGCCATGATCTCTGCCTCTACAAGAAGGTTTTCTCTTTGGTCTCTAATTGGCCCCACCCTACCTTTGACTAACCTTTTACTCTTTATATGCTTCTAAAATACCTTAGGGTTTCCCTTTTATGTTACCCGCTAATCTTTTCTCATACAACCTCTTTGCCCCTCTTATTTCCTTTTTCAGTTCTCCTCTGTACTTTCTATATTCTATTTGATTATCTTCTGTATTTTGGACCTGACATTTGTCATAAGCCTTCTTTTTCTGTTTTATTTTAATCCCAATTTCCTTATTCATCCAGAGAGGTTTGGGTGACTTACCTTTCCCCTTCGTGGGAATGTATTTCTTCTGTCCCCGAACTGGCTCCTCCTTGAAGGCTTCCCATTGCTCATTAGCTGTTTTTCCTGCCAATCTTTTTTTCCAGTCCACCTTGACTGAGTCCCTTTTTAACTCACTGAAATTAGCTTCTTCCAGTTGAGTATCTACACCTTTGATTGTTCGTTGTCTCTTTCCATAAGTACTCTAAACCTAACAATGTTGTAATCTGCTCAGGTGAGGCTCTCGCAAGTCTTCCTCTTTATATAGGACACAAACAAAAGCACCCAGTTTCGACTGGTCCGTAAATTTATTAATCCCCAACACCTGGCCTACGATTAACTGCTACTTGACTTGTTTGCCTGCTTACAGATAAGGTTGCCGCGACTTCAAGATAGATTTCCCACTGTTCTGCTGAATGAAAGCGTTCTCTCTCACTCTCTGGTATCTCGCTTGCTGAAGAATTCCCAATCTCACCAAATTCCTTCACAGAATTCTCACTCTGTTCCATCTCACTCAGTTCCCTCCTTAAGCTGCTGGGCTCTCTGCTCAAGATGAGGAAGGAGTCTCTCATGTGGTACTTTGTCAAATACCTTTTAAGACGTCTAGGTATGCCTAGGTTACATGGCTTCCCTCATACAGTCTGGGACGTCACCTTCTCAAACAACAGCTATGAGGATGAGCAGACAGGATCTGCCCTCTGTGTCAGTCCTTTTCTCACATATTCCTTTTAAAATCATCTTCCATTTCCTTTCTGATGATTGACGCCATCACTTTCCCAGTTATTTAGGTTAGGCTAGCAGGTTTACAATTGCTGTAGGAGTGACATTGACGGGGGCACAGAGAGGGTAAGCTGACGGATGGCTGGAATTAGACTCCGAGTGAAGAGGAGACGAGGCAGAAGCTTGGAATGTTTTTTAAGACTAAAGAAGGGAAGACTCAGGGAAGATCAGAGGCATGGAGATAAACCAATAGAGGTCCAACATTGTTAATACATCCAGTAGAGTAGTGGTTAGAGCACTCTCTCGCAAGCGCAGTCATGGAGTCAATACAGTCAATTTTACTTGGGGGATTGTTGGCCAGGACATTGGGAGAGAGAATTTCCCTTCTCTTTTCGAATAATGCCATCTTTAACACCCACTTTAAAAGGCTGATGGGATTTCCGTCCTTCGGATGAGATGTTTAACATCTCATCCGAAGGACAACACCTCTGACAATGCTGCACTCCTCCCAGCATTGCATTGGAGCATCAGCTTAGACTGTGTGATTACAAGTCCCAACATGGGGCTTGAACCCACAACCTTCTGACTCAGGGCCAGCGACTGAGCCAGGCTTTCTTTCGGCTGACCTGGATTTTAGGTGAAGAGGAAGTATGAGGGAGCACAGGAAAGAGTATGAGGCTCCAATGATCCCTATGCTCACCCCCCAACTCTCCATTGCTTCCTCCATGGTTAATAAACCCACAGCTTATCTCTTCTCCGCCTGGTATCATTTGCTCAGGAGCTTTCCTCTGGCAGTTCCACGCACTGGTGACCTTGTTAACTGCTCATTAAGAGCCTGACACCCTCTCCCTCTGCCTTAAATTTAGGATGGGTGACATCCTCCCTCCCTCCCTCCTTCCCTCGCCATCATTCCATGTCGATTTCATGTCCAGTTTCAAGGTCAAAGGATACACTTTTACCGAAGTGAAAGTAAAAGTGAAAACTTCACTTTCTGAATCGTTCCCGTCCCCAAAATCGTGCCCCAAAGAATCAATTAAAGACCATGGTGCACCCCACACCCCCTCCCCACCACCCCCCCTCCAACAACGACAACAACAACAACAACTTGTGCTTATACCGCCGCCCCCTTCACTCGGGATAGCGTTTAAAGTGGCGGAATCTGACAACGAGCCAGGGGGAGAGGGAGGGGGAGGGGGGGGGGAAGGGGAAGGGGAAGCTGACCGTAAGCGCGATCAACAAGGAAAGTCCACCAACACAACCGCACACACACAAACACCACCCCCCTACCCCCCCCCCCAAAAAAAAATAATCTTGTTCATCGAAACGAAAAAGAAAAATAGATTTAAGAGGCGACGACGCTGAGAGGAAAAACAGGGCTAATTTTTTTGCCCGAGTTTGCCCGCCTCTCTGCCTCTCTGCCTCTCTCTCTCTCTCTCCCCTGACTAGGCTTTGCTCTTTGTTGTGCTGGATGGATGCCTGTTCCCATCACGCGTCCCTGTTGCTAGAGCAACTGAGCTCTGAGTAATCATTTGTGCAATGAGCTTCATTCCCCTGGGGGAGGCTGCGCGCGGATAGGAGAGAGGGAGAGGGATTTCAGCGCTGTGACCTTTATTCTCTGGGGGAGGGGGAGGAGGGGGTGGGAGAGCTGGGGAGAGATGGGATTTTACTGCTGCATGCAGGCTGCTGCTCACAGCTCGCTTCCCACTTAACTCTTTCTCCCCGGCGGACACCGAAACTCCGATCGAAATTACATTCCAGACCCAAATAAGCAACCGGGGGTGGGGGTGGGATATGGGGGACTTTCCCCCCCACCCCAGGTCTGCTTTCTCCCTTATTCTTCCTTATTCCTCGGCGGCTGATGTTGGGGTTAATAAAGCCATACTGGCCCCTGATAGCCTGGCGCTGTTCTTCTCAGCCAGAACTAACCTCGTTCTCAGTGAACCCCAGGTCTGGGCTCTCAGGTAAACAGAAATAGTCTGTTTGCACAGGTTGGAGAGTCTGTAACCAGGGCACACAAGTATAAGATATCCACTAGGGGATCAACAAGAGGGTTTAGGAGGAACTACTTCACGCCGAGGGAGTGAGATTGTGGAACTCACTGCTGTGGTTGAATCAGATGGTGTAGATGCATTCGACTGGAAGCTGGAGCTTCACTTGAGTGAGAGGGGAATAGAAGAGTTTGGGAGTGAGTGAGGAGAGAGTGGAACATAAACACTGCATGGACTTGTTGGGTCGAGTGGCCTGTTTCACCGCTGAAATGCATTCTTTGTAAACCTTTGATCCCTGTGTGTGTAAGGTGAGCGCCTGTGTGTATATGTGTGAGGCGTGTATCTGTGCGGGTTTGCGTGGGTGGGTATGTGAGGTGTGTGTATGTCAGGATTGTGTGTGAGGTGTGTGTGTGTGTGAGGTGTGTGTGTGTGCGATGTGTCAGTGTGCGTGTGGTTGTGTTTGTGTGAGGTGGGGACAGGAAAGGGTTTAGCTGTAATACCTGAGCTCACATGGCAACAATGGTTATCTAATACATGATCAAAGACAGATAAATAATAATTATAATTCTTGTGTTTGATACAGAGTCTTTCCCATCACATCAAGAGGACATCTCAAAGTGACAGCTGTCTGGGAACTTGGGACGGGAGGGGGATTGAGGTGCCGGAGTTGGGAGGGGGTTGAAGGTAGCCAAAAGAAAGGTCTTAAGGTGGACTTTAAAGTGGGTAGGGTGAGAGGGAGGCGAAGGGTCTCCTTCAACACCACTTGGATCGGCTGTTGACCACAGCGATACTTCATTCACTGACTCTAAACAATTCCCACTGGAGACACTGGGCTTGGCTCAGAGGGTCAGTACCCGTCAGGTGACGATGCTGTAGGACTTTCCCGTGTTGAAAACCCATTGACCGCCTCCTGTTCACGTAAGATCTTGTGTCAGTCAGCCTGGCTCAGCGCTCAGTCAGGGCTCTCGCTTCTGAGTTAGAAGGTTGTAGGTTCAAGCCCCACTTCGTGACTTGAACTCATCAAGTGTAAGCTGAGCCTCCAGCGCTGTGCTTGGGGTGTGCTGCATTGTTGGAGGTGCTAACCACCATGTTACAGGACTCTTTGATGCCCTCGGTTTAACATTTTGTCACAGGAGTTTCAACCTAGACTGTTGACTTCAACAACCCAACATAGGGCTTGGACCCAGAGGTGAGAGCGCTACCCACTGAGTCAGTCTGACAGACAGAGACAGGGAGGGATGACACAAGGCAATGGGATTTTTCGGAGAGTTCCAGAGTGGCTGTTGGAATGGAGAAGGCGAGGAACCTGCAGTGTGGTTGGGTTGGAGGAGAGCAGATGGTTAGATGGGAAGATGAGTGGGGCTCGAGGACCCTGAGGGAGGATGGAGGAAGGGAATGAAGGATGTGCTGGAGCTTGTGGAAGGACGCAGCTAGAAAGGCCAAGTGAGGAGAGTGATGGAGAAACCAAGAGGTGACGGAAGCACGGATGAGGGGGTTGAGCCGGGTTACTGTGAGATGATGGCAGCCCTCCAGTATTGAATGATGATGGCAAGACCACAGCCTCCCCACGGGTGTGTGTGAGCCCGATGTACTACAATCTCTCTCCGGTACGCTCTGTCAGTCGATTTGTCACTGCGCAGGGCAAAACGTCAAAATAAGCCATTAAATAAAGACAGATGTTAAGAGTTTCCAACGTTCAGTTCATTCGCACCATTCTCTACACAAGGAAAATATTGAGGTTAAACATCCTTAAAATGTGTTATCTCAGGATAAACATTAACCTCTGACCCAAGCAAGGCTCGACAGTCCAGGCTGAGGCTGGAGGCACACAAGGTGCAGTGTGTTCGAGGTGATTTCCGCACAGTTGGGAACGAGCGACCGAGTTTGACTCGGAATTGGGATTCTCATCCAACCTTTGGCTGCCACACAACATAGAAATGTCATACATCGGCAGTAGGCGGGGATCTCCTGACCTCAGACTGTGCCAATCTCTGAGCTGTCTCTGTCTAACCCGTGCTGTCACTGACCTGGGTGTGGATGGACAGTGTAGAGGGATCTTTACTCTGTCTCTAACCCGTGTTGTAGCCCACCTGTTTTGGGGGACATTGCTGTATGCTAATTTATCGCTGCGTTTGCACAGACACCGCACTTTACAGTGAATCCTGTGAAGCGCTGTGAGACGTTCTCCCGACATGAAAGGTTCTATAAAAAATGGGAGTATTATTATTATGATGAATAATACTGATAAAATTAATTCATGGTTAGACGCTTCACGCCTCTTGATGGCTTCTGGCTGTGATGCTACATCCTGAGCCAGAGAGGTCAGAGGGAGACACAGTGTCTGACATCCGTTCCCAAACCATTGCTGTTTACGGATTAGGGAAATGTGGTCGGGAATTCTGGTCTCCAGCCAAAACCTGTCACCGTAGCAGCAGGACAGAAACCTGTGGACCATCTGAGGCCAGTTGGTCCCTTTCCCCTCTTAGCCTCAGTCGATCTGCAGCCTTCCCAGGGCCCATTCACCAACGTGGGCCACAGGCAGGTCTCCTGTTCAGCTCCTTCTCTGCTGTCAGTGAGAAAGAGAAAGCAAAGGGAGGCTCCAAGAGGTTGCTGTTCCTCCTCCCCCGCATCCAGACAACAAGAGGCTTCAGAACCTCGGTTCCTTTCCCTCGCCTGCGCTGCCTCAGCTGATCTCCTGCAGAGTATTGGTTAGCGCGCTCGCCTCGCAAGCGCAGGACCCGTGTTCGATTCCCGGCCAGAGCAAAACCTTTCCTTACTCCACTTGCCTCAAAGATGTGATCAGGCACTTTATCAACTGCAAGGATTATTATTATTATTATTATTATTATTATTATCATCCCATTCCAGTCGTTAACTCGCCCTCTCTGTAAAGAAATACTTCCTGGTGTCTGTCACACAAAATGCCCTTTGCTACCCTGAGCTTGTAACCTCTCGCTCGGCTGCCCTTGAGCCGTTGCCCCAGCTCACCAGTGGATGAGAGAAGAGATTCAATGGGGTCTTGAAAGAGTTAAACAAAATCTCTTTGCCGCCAGAGAGTGCATTAGCGGGATTGGTTTGCCTGTGAAGCCGTGCATTGTGCAGGGCCTGTATTCACGAGGCGTCCCTGCAGCTGATAGATTAGGCCTTAAATAAATGAGCCGAGTGCACCTAACCCCTATCCATCTGTTGTTGACTCAGCCATGGATCTGTCTGCTCGCTCGCTGGCTCAGCCCAGCTGCCTGCCTGGATCTGTTCAGACACACTCACTCGATTGGGCTGCTGCTGGGGGGGCGGTGGGGATGGGGGGGCGCAGGGGGAAGGGGAGTGGGAGGGGGAGGAAATGGTGCCTCGACAGATGACAAGGCTTGAATAGAACACATTAACCCATAACATTGCCTGATCCATCTAACTCACCCGGGGACACCCACACGCCTGAGAGGAGGGAGGTTTAGACGGTCGGGGTGGGAAGCGCAGAGGGTCAGACCTCTCCTGATTGCAGGTTCGATCCCGGCCTTAATGTTTGCGCCAAGTCCACAACAACAACAAAATTACATTTACATAGCGCCTTTCACGTCGGGAGGACGTCCCAAGGCGCTGGACCAGCCGCGATCGGGACCTGGGACGAGCTTTGCTCGTGTTCTCAAAGGTGTCCGAACGCAAGCAAAATAACATCAATAATTATCTGTTCTGTTGTCATGTGAGGGGCAAAACACTGGTACCCCCTCCCCCCATAATAATAAAAATAATAATCCTCGCATTTGATGTAGTGCCTTTTTGATTCAAGACGTCTCAAAGCGCTTCACAGAATATACTGTAAAGTGAATTGACTGTACATTTTGTGGGTGAAACACGGCAGACAATAGCGCACAGCAGCGTCCCACAAACAGTCGTGGATTTTATTTTTTTAAGGAATGATTCGCCCGGAAAAGCGATCCGACAATCGACTAACAACCGGGTTCCTAGACCATGGCTCAGGGCCTCGTCTCTCTCTCGCGTGGTGAGGTGTGAGCCCTGGACAGACCAGTGTTAGTCTATGGTCTGTGCTGCCTTTGCTGTTCCCAACTGGGGCAGTGGATTCGGGGTGGGGGGGGGGGGTGGGGAGGGTGTTACAATTGGCTCCAGCAAGCCTGGGCTAGAGAGTGGAGGAGACCAAGAGTGCTCTGGGATGCTACCTTGAGTGAGGGGTGCTATGTAAATGCAAGTTGTTGTTGTCGTTGTTGAGAGTGCCACGCTTATCTGCCACCTCCACGTATAAATTCCCTGCGTCTGGAACGGAATACGCACTCTCTTACTTGGTGAGACACACCTTGCTTAAGTTTTGAGGGGGGGTGGGGGTCAGCCGGGTGTCTAACACATGCGGAAAACCGTCACCGTGCTTTAGATAAAGTTTGAAGTCTCCAAACCAAGTTGGGAATTCCATGCATCCCACGTACCCGTGGAAAGAGATAGATTGTTGGAAAGGACGGCGTCCTCTATCCTTGGAGGGACACCAAATGATATCACTGTCTGGAACCACGTTAAACTACTAACACGATGTAAAAGTTTTACATGGTTTTTACCACATTTATCAGCTCACAACCAACCCCGTCCTCAACCACAGTGAGATGTCATGTGTAGCCCCCACCCATCCCCACCGTAAAGACTGGCTGAGCGAGCAGCTCCCTGTGTGGCAGTGATGTGAGGATAGAGCAGCCCCAGGCAATAATAGCTGGGTCCAGAGTGGCCGACATTACACTTGCAGAGAGAATCGCACGTCAGGAGCGTTTGACAAAGTCGAGCCAAGGGATGAGAGCCGGCGGGGATGGTGGGGATGGGGGAGAAGAAGACTTAAGAAGGTGTCAAAGAGGTAGGGTCTTGAGATGGGCTTTAAATGAGAGGAGGGAGGAAGGGAGCGAGACCAATGGTGTTCCAAAGATTCTGAACATCTCCCAATCAATCCCAAATCCAGCGTAGAACTCACAAACGCTGCTGTGAAACGAGAAGCTTCGTACCCTCAGATCTCTCCACTCGGGCTTGCAATTTCTGCCCTGGTCTCGCGAAGAGACTGACTCACGCCCAGCCACGGACGCACAGCACTGGGAACCCTCCTCACAACACAGCGTTCATCACTCCATGTCACCTCAGACAGACAGTGGCTGCTGGCAGACTATTCAATCATGTGGTGGGGGTGGGGGTGGGGGTGGGGGGGGGGAGGTGGTGAAAGAGAAACAGCCAAGACAGACCCTGTTTTTTCTCTTTCTCACTCTCTCTGTCTTCATGGTTGTTAGTCGATTGGCGGGTGGCATTTCCGGGCATAGTGATCCCTTGAAAAAAAGTAAGGAGATGAATTTGGTCACTCAACACGACTGTTCGTGCTGTGCGCAATTGGCTGCCGTGTTTCGCCCACAAGACATATACAGCCAATTCACTTTACAAGTATATCCTGTGAAGCGCTCTGAGACGTCTCGAAGACGCGCTAAGGCGCTACAGCAAATGCAAGGATTATTATTATTATTATTATTACCTCATATCCTACCTCTTTGAATGTCGAGTCCCGGTGCGTAAAGATTAGCGCGCTCACCTCGCGAGCGAGAGGACCCGGGTTCGATTCCCGTGTTGATGGGATGTTGGTGGTGCGTAAAGTAACTGCCGTGTTTTGTCCCGCAAAATACACATTCACCGCGCTTTGCGGCGTATCCAGTGAAACACTTTGAAACACGCTCCTGATGTGAAAGACACCGTATCGAATGCAAGGATTATTATTATTATTATTATTATAAATGAGCTGTCGTTGTTGTCTTCACTTGACACACACTTTGCCGCAAGAATCACGGAGAGGGGAATCACGAAGGGGATTCATCTGTCTGGTGAAAATCAGTAACACGGGTTAGCAGAGGGGAGGGGGGGGGGGGTAGAGTGGTGGGTGGGGTGGGGGGCTGCTAACCTGTGTCGCTGATTTTCACCAGCTGAGCCACGGTGGGGGGGTGGAATGGACAGGGTGGGGAGGTGAGTTGCGTGTGTGAATATTTAATGGTCTTTCGGTTGTGATCTGTTACAACTGAAAGACTATTAAATATTCACTCCGGGACGCCATATAAATGCCAAGTTGTTGTGGTGGTGGTGGTGGTGGTGGCGGTTAGTATTCGCCAGCGGAAAAGTGTTGTGTCAAGTTCCCGCGCTGGCTCCCGCAAACCGGTCCACGGTCAAACGGTGTCATGGTGGGCTGGCGAGCGTGGCTCAGCCATCAATGGCTCCGCCACTGCGAAGCGCTCCAGGAGGCCACCCCGTGAGAAGAGGGCGAGATAAAGGCAAGTTGTCGTCGTCGTGGCCGCTGGCCGCGAGACAGGAAGTGTCAGCTGCCCCGGCTTTTGACGGCAACGACAAACTTGCGTTCACATTGCGCTCCTCGCGCGGGGGTTGCGTCCCTCGAGGGCTCGACAGTGGCGGGGCAGGACGTTGAGCCAGGCGGAAGGGGGGGGGTGGCCCTAAGCACGGTCGAAGAGGGAGATCTTCGGGCGCGACCTGAAAATGGCGGCGGGTATGGGAGGGAGAGAGTTCCGGAGTCTCGGGGGCAAGTGGCTGAGAGCGCAGCTGCCGAGGGCGGAGCGCAGGGGCACGAGGTGACGAGCGAAGGCGGCGGCAGTCAGCGGGTCGGGGGAATGAGCGGATTGGAGAGGGAGGAGGGAGGAGGCGTCAGGGTGCGAAGGATTTCCTCTCGCTCACGCCGGGCAGGCGGGCGGGCGCGGGCCGGGGACCGGCGTTTGCAGGGGCAACCTGCCTGCCACGGGCAGGGGAGCAGCCTGCCCGCCTCGGCGCAAACGAGATGCTGTCGTGCGCCGTTTCCTGTCTCCATCGCTGCCCCCGTCCCCATGGCAACCGTGTTAGCTCAAGCAAGATCGGCTTCCTCTCTGCTGTCGGAGGGAGGCAGAGCATCCGAGGCTGTCTGTCTGACTCAGCTCCTGCTGCCCGGCCTGGCTCAGCCATTGATGGCAGCAGTAATTAACGGCTGCGCAACGCCCACCTGCCTCGCGTTCTGCTCCCAGGAATACATTAAGCCGGGAGAGCGAGCTGCGGCTCCAGCGTTACGCAGACGTTTACTTTCTGCGCCTTGGATTGGGAGCGTTTTGGGGATGGGGTGGGGTGGGGTGCTGGGGAGGGGGGGGGGGGGGGGAGGGGGTGGGGGTTTTGTGGGGAACGGTCGAAAAATATTAATAATAATCCCTGCAGTTGATGAGGCCCCTCGTCACGTCTCAAAGCGCTTCGCGCCGCGTATACCGTCACGCGAATTGACTGCGTGTTTTGCGGGCGAAACGCGGGCAGCCGACTGCGCCCGGCGGTGTCCCTGCTGTGTTTTTTTTAAAAAGAAAGGATTCTTCGCCAGTCGACTAACAACCGGGTCCCTACTTACTGCCGGGTAAACAGAGGCGTAAGGGGAGTAAGGAAACCTGCCCAAGGTTTTGCCCCGTCTGGGGGATCGAACCCGGGTCCTCTCGCGCGATGCGACGAGCGCTCTACACCACTACGCTGCACGACACGTTCCCCGCACGTTGCAAAACCCCTTCCTCATCTCTGCTCCTTTCCCTGGCTCTGCGAGGTCACAGTCTGTGACGACTCAGCCCCTCGCTCTCCTGCCTCTGAGTCAGGTTCGGTTGTGGGTTCGAGCCCCAAGTCAGGACCTCCCCCTTCCCTCTCCCCCCCCCCCCCCCCCGCCATGGCTCGGGGTCAGACTCCGCCACCGTCAAGGGCCCTGGAATGCTCCCCCCACGTGGAAGGGCGTCATATGAGTGCGAGCTGTTGCTTTACTGTGAATCACTTCCAGACATTTGGACAACGCGTTGAAGCAAGGATTGGTTGCGTGTGTTCGAGGAGCCCGGGACGGAGAATAGAACGAGCGAATTCTCGCAGCAAAAAAACACACGCAGTCACGTCTCCCTGGTCGGTGGCTGCTCTGGGGTCCGGCTGTGCGAGACAGACGGAGCTGAGCTCCTGCTGGGCTCCCACTGTAATGGGGCCACATGGCCTCCCTTCCTCCTCCGCAGCCTGAACTGCCTGTGTTTGGCTCCATCGTCAGTCAGTGGGTGGAAGGCTGGGGCTCCTATCGGGTTACCGGCCACACTCCTGGGTTCTTATAGAGAAACAGCTATGTCATTTGTGATGGGAGTGGGAGGGGGGGCTCTGCTGTGTAAAGTGATTACCCCCCACCCCTCACCCCACCCCACCCCACAAACACACACTGACACACACATACGTTGAAACACACGCAAACATGCACACGGGATTGTTGGCCAGGTGTTGGTGTGTGAGTTTGTTGGTGTCAGTGTGTTGATGTGTTAGTGTGTGAGTGTGTTGGTGTGTCAGTGTGTTGGTGTGAGAGTATTGGTGTGCGAGCGTATTGGTATCAGTGTGTTGGTGTTAGGGTGTTGGTGTCAGTGTGTTGGTATGTTAGTGTGTTAGTGTGTGAGTGTGTTAGTGTGAGTGTGTTGGTGTGAGTGTATTGGTGTGCGAGTGTGTTGGTGTGTCAGTGTGTTGGTGTGTGAGTGTGTTGGTGTCAGTGTGTTGGTGTGTTAGTGTGTGAGTGTGTTGTTGTGTCAGTGTGTTGGTGTGAGTGTATTGGTGTGCGAGTGTATTGGTATCAGTGTGTTGGTGTTAGGGTGTTGGTGTCAGTGTGTTGGTATGTTAGTGTGTGAGTGTGTTAGTGTGAGTGTGTTGGTGTGAGTGTATTGGTGTGCGAGTGTGTTGGTGTGTGAGTGTGTTGGTGTGTGAGTGTGTTGGTGTGAGTGTGTTGGTGTGTGAGTGTGTTGGTGTGTGAGTGTGTTGGTGTGTGAGTGTGTTGGTGTGTGAGTGTGTTGGTGTGTGAGTGTGTTGGTGTGTGTTGGTGTGTGCGTGTGTTGGTGTGTCAGTGTGTTGGTGTGTGAGTGTGTTGGTGTGTGAGTGTGTTGGTGTGAGTGTGTTGGTGTGTGAGTGTGTTGGTGTAGTGTTGGTGTGTGAGTGTGTTGGTGTGTGAGTGTGTTGGTGTGTGAGTGTGTTGGTGTGTGAGTGTGTTGGTGTGTGAGTGTGTTGGTGTGTGAGTGTGTTGGTGTGTCAGTGTGTTGGTGTGTGAGTGTGTTGGTGTCAGTGTGTTGGTGTAAGTGTGTTGGTGTGTGTGTGTGTTGGTGTCAGTGTGTTGGTGTGTGCGTGTGTTGGTGTGTGAGTGTGTTGGTGTGTGAGTGTGTTGGTGTGTGAGTGTGTTGGTGTCAGTGTGTTGGTGTGTGAGTGTGTTGGTGTGTGAGTGTGTTGGTGTGTGAGTGTGTTGGTGTGAGTGTGTTAGTGTGTGAGTGTGTGGGTGTGTGAGTGTGTTGGTGTGTGAGTGTGTTAGTGTGTGGGTGTGTGTGTTGGTGTGTGAGTGTGTTGGTGTGTGAGTGTGTTGGTGTGTGAGCGTGTTGGTGTCAGTGTGTTGGTGTGTGAGTGTGTTGGTGTGTGAGTGTGTTGGTGTGTGTGTGTGTGTGTGTGAGTGTGTTGGTGTGTGAGTGTGTTGGTGTGTGAGTGTGTTGGTGTGTGAGTGTGTTGGTGTGTGAGTGTGTTGGTGTGTGTTGGTGTGTGCGTGTGTTGGTGTGGAGCTGTTGGTGACTCTCACACGGACAGACTGTGTTCCCCGACCCTCCCCCATTCTGCACAATGTGGGAAACCTCCTCCCCACGAGATGCCTTTCCTCCCGATCCTGGAATGTGCACAGACTGAACAATCATCCCAATAATCCCTGGATTAGGGCCCAGGGATACGGGGCTTTTCACATCAGGGGAACAAGTCAGAGCGCTTCCCAGGATTTTGCTGTAAGGTGTAGTGACTGTGTGCTTTGGCTGTGCGGTTTCAGCCTGGCCTGTGAGTTCTGAGTGCTGACTCGGGGCTCGTGACTCCCTGCAACTGACTCGGAGGCGAGAGTGCGAGCGACGGAACCAAACTGACACCTCGAATCAGCGTTAAATCCAGATGCGAGGAATCCCTGATTAGGTTCATTTCTGAGGGAAACAAATTTGCAAATCTCTGCACCACACAGCGACATTAATTATTCATTTCAGCCTCGACAGCGGAGGAACCACTGAGCGAGGCATCCGTACGCTCAAAGCCGGTAGGGGTGCAGCAACGTGCTGCCTCTCGGAGCGTTTAAAGCAGAGACTTTGGCGAATATTTCTTGCTTCGCAGTAACAACGATACTCCTCGCATTCGATACAGCGCCTCGTCACGTCTTCCGAGACGTCTCAAAGCTCTTCGCAGGAATGTACGGTGAAGTGGATCGACCGTACGTCTTGTGGGCGAAGCGCTGAGACGCCGGAAGCATCTCGTAGATCAGGATTGTGTTCGACGTTCCACTGGGATTGTGGACGCTGGGAGCGAGTGGGAAGGGGACAGAGTATTTCGGAATCCTGCGCTTGGATGAAATACACATTTAATGAATTGACTGTCGGAATGTTCCTGCCGGGCGTCTGACCCGCACGGAAACCCTTAACTGTAATCCAAACCGCACAAAAATACGCGGTCAATCCACTTTGCAGTGTGTCCTGCGAAGCGCTTTGAGACGTCTCAACAACGCGATAAGGCGGGACATCAAATGCGAGGGTTACTGTGCTATTATTGTTACTAACGTCGCCGGTCACGCTTCTCACGGGTATTCTTTTAACCCTTCGAGGGCTCGCAAAGCGCGACTGGCAGGGGAGTGACACACAGCCAGCCCCGGCTCGGGGAATGTGGGGAGGTACTGAGAGCTCTCCGCAGCTCACACCACTTCCCAGCGATTGACAAACCACTGTGTTTCATAACGGAGGCAAACTCCATATTTTACCTTATATGGAAAGGAAAGGCTCACCAACAGCAAGTTGATTGGAAACGTCTGTTCTCTTACTTGTTGAATGTGTAAATCTCCCCCTCAGTGTGAAACTGACACACACATTGACCCCTCACTGTAACACAGAGGGTGTGTGGTATCGCGGGAGATGTGGTCCTTTGGACGATGCATTAAATCGAGGTGCCGTCTTTCTATTTGGGTGGACGTTAAGGATCACCTTGGTGCAATTGAAAAACAGAAGGCAGTTTATTTCTCTCCCGGTGTCCTGGCTATCGATGCCCCAGATAGAATGGGTCACTCGCTCCGTGACTTTTTGTGGGATGTCGCTGTGCATAAATCGTCTGCCGCGTTTGCTTAAAACATACACAGTCACTACACTCGACAATAAATTCTGTGAAGCGCTTTGAGAAGGTTTGACGCGTTAAGTTGCGGTATGAATTGGATGTATTGGGTGGGGTGGGCGGGGGGGGAGAGGTTGTGTGACGGAGCTCAGGCTCTTAAGCTGTGCAACGAAGACAGACAGACACCTCGGTGGAAGCGTGACTTCACCACTGTGTAGTGAGAGCCGATGGGAGCGGGAGGCCGGGGAGGGGAAAGGAAGGGAATTAGCTGTCGGCCTCTCTCAGCTGCCATCGGGAGCTCGGTGTCAGCCCCCACGGGAGCGTCTCCACAACAACCGCTGTCACTCAGCCTCCCTCCCGGGGTTGGGGGGGTGAGGGAGGGGGGGGGGGGGGAGGAGAGCGTTAGCGGGGCGTGGGGGAATCACTCTGAACTTTATATGGACAGATTTGAGATGAGGCTTGCTCTCCACGGGCCGCAAACCATCCCCGAAACTAAAGTCTTGCTTATTGTTTAAGACAACACATTGTTTGTAAATCGCCACTTTGCAAATAATAATTTCGCCCACAAAATAGACAGTCATTCCACTTTACAGGATATCCTATAAAGCCCAGTGAGGCATCTCGACGACCTGCTACGGCGCTCTATTTTTATAAATATATTTTTATAGACGTTTCGCCCACAAAATATACAGTCAATTCAATTTACAATGTATTCCGCGACGCACTTTGAGACATCTCGAAGACGTGATAAAGCACTGTATCAAATGCAAGGATTATTATTATTATATCAATAATGATGATGATAATAAATAATGTTATTATATATTATTGCAAGGACTATTGTTATTGCTATTGTATCAAATACAAGGATTATTATAATAACCCTTACATTTGATACAGTGCCGTTCATGTCTGGAGGATGTTTACAAATCGCTTCACAGGTTTTCTGTGAAGTGCAGTGACTGATCACAACAGCCAGTTGGCACACAGCAACATCCCAGAAATAGCTGTGGAGTGAGTGACTAATTTTATTTAGGGCATTGTTGGCCAGGACGCCAGAAAAAAACTCCTTTCCCTTTTCGAATAGCTCCATGAGGTCTTTAACGTCCACCTGAACCGGCAGACGGGACCTCGGTTTAACGTCTCATCCAAAGAACGGCACCTCTAGCAATGCAACACCCCCCTCCCCCCAGCGCTGTACTGCATCAGCTTAAACTATGTGATTCCAAGTCCTGATGTGGGGCTTGAACCCACAACCTTCTGACTCAGAAGTGAGTGTCACTGAGTGAGCCAGGCTGACCCCCCCACGCCCAATTTATACATCATAGAATCTCACAGAAAGAAGCCATTTGGCCCATCGTGCCTGGGCCAGCTCTTTGGACGAGCTACCGACTAGTCCCACTCCCCTGCTCTTACCCCAAAACCCTGAACGTTTTTCATTTTTAAGTCCCCATCCAATTCTCTTTTGAAAGCTATTATCGAATCTGCTTCCAACCCCCTTCCAGGCAGTGCATTCCAGACCGTAACAACTCTCTGGGTTAAAAAAAAGTGTCTCCTCGTCTCCCCTCTGGTTCTTTTGCCAATTATCTTAAATCCGTGTCCTCTGGTTACCGACCCACCCATCAGAGGAAACAGTTTATCTCTATCTACTCTATCAAAACCCCTCATAGTTTGGAACACCTCCGTGACGATAATAATAGTAATGATTATTTTTATTCAAATAACTGAAATAGTGTGCATTGGAAGGGGTCAGTATTTCGGGGTGTGGGAATTCCATAGTCCATTGCTCTGGGGTGGGGGTTGGAGGGGGTGGGGGGGGGGGTGGGCAGAGTGAAGGAGACAGTGAGATATGTGGTCAATAACCCGGCATTTCACTTCATTACCTTGGGGGCTTCTTGTGGTGATTTCCCCTGGGATGCAGAGAGGCCTGGAGACAGCTGTATCCGTGTCCGTGTCTGCCAGCGAGGGCTTGAAGAGCCCAATAGCTCTTTGAGGTCAATATCTGTCACACAGGAGAAGCCTCATCATTGTCCAGTGACCACCTGCCAGGAAATACACAGAGATACAGGGCGACACTCACAGACACACACACACACACACAAAGACTGACACAGAGATACAGAGAGACTCACAGACACACAGAAATACTGAGAGACGTACACACACACACAGACGCTGTACAAATGTAAGGGGCTATATCAATGCCATTTGTTGTTGGTGACCTCAGAGAGCTACCGGGCTACTCAAGCACAGACAGTGTCAGCCCGGCTCAGTTTGTGTCAGCCCGGCTCAGTGTGTGTCAACCCGTCTCACACTAAACGCTGCAGATACCCTCGTCCACACCTCTGTCACTCCCCAGCTCCAGCTTTCTCGACAGCGTCCTCACACACACACACATACACACACACACACAACGCCCATCAGTCCTGTCCTCACCAGGATCCATCAGCTCCCGATCTCCAAACAGATCAGCTGTTCACATATACGGAATGGAACAGTTTACAGTATAAGTGAAGACACAGTGAAAGGCTGTCTTTCAGCAGAGGTTGGAGATCGCAAGGGGTTAGGGCTGAGGGTCACTGAAGGTCAACCTGAAGAGAAGAACAGAGATACAGAGAATTATCATTAACTCGCTGTACCTCACATTCAACACAGAACATTTGAACAATTAACTGTCATAAACACTGACAGCGTTCAGTACAAGAAAAACTTGCACTTATATAGTGTCCTACACGCAAGACAGTGTCTCAGAGTTCTCTCTCCTGGTGTCCTGGTCAACAAGCCCCCGCATAAAATTGTATACTCACTCCATGATTATTTGTGGGACACTGTTGTACACAAATTGACCGCTGCGTTTGCCTAGAAATACAGAGTAACTCCACTGTACAGAATTTCTATGCCCGCAAACTATGTGATTTTAACTGGATAGACTACAACAGTTGCCCCCAATGCACGCTCTGGAGTCCCCAAGCCTTGGCTCTCGCCAACTGCATCCAACTACGACCAATTTACATGTGTACAGTGCCTTTCATGTAAAGAGGACATTTCAAAGTGCTTCACACTTTGAAGTCAAGTTGACTCGGCCTCCAGCTGGGGGTGGGGGAGGGGAGCTGAAGAGGGCTGGAGCGGGCGGGGGAAGATGACAGAAACTTTTGTCAATAAGATAGGCCTTAAGGTAGGCTTTGTAAGCGGAGAAGGAGCCTGGTGAGGCCTGGGATGTGGTTCCAGAGAGCTGGGGTGGGCAGAACGGCTGCAGGATTAGATAAACAGGGTGCACATTCCACTCCAGACGCAGGGAAATTCATGTGTAGCTGGCGTACATATGTGGAACTCTCAGCTTGGTTCGGATACTCTTCCCGCATGTGTCAAATGCGGAGGAGGGGGAAGTGCCCCTGGGTTGGGTGCGGGGGAGAGAAGTGGGGGGGGTGGCACTTAAAATAAGAACACAACAGTGTAGTGTGTTAGCGGGAGGCTGGGTTTGGTGTCTCTGTTCTAGGTTCTCTGTCAGCTCTCCAGCTGCTCAGGTCTCAAAACCAACAGATTTTAATCTCAGCCGCAAACAGCCGACTAATTTCAATTCCAGCTAATTAATTTGAATTTCCGAAGTTCTGAATGTGAATATTAAAGTGGGAGCAGAGTGCCTGCAGGGACGTTGGGGAAGTGTGATTTCTGTAATCTTTTCTGGATGTGACTTATGTAGGTCACTGAGAGAATCGGCTGCTCGTTAAAGAGACGTTCGGATTTTTCACTTACAACAACAACAACTTGCATTTGCTCCGCGCCCTTCACGACGGGCAGGGTCTCGCAGAGCTTAATAGTGGCAGAGTGCCACTTCGAGCCGGGGGTGGGAGGGAGGAGGTGACCGTAAGCCCGGCCGAAGAGGGAGGTCTTCAGTCGTGATCGAAAAGAGGGGAAGGAGTGGGCCCCAAGGCGGAGGATTGGGGGAGGGAGTTCCAAAGCTTCGGGGAGTAGTGGCTGAAAGGGCGGCCGCCGATGGTGGAGCAGAGGGGACGAGGGATAAGCAGGAGGCCAGAGCCAGGGCATGAAGAGATTTGTAGACGAGTGAGAGGATCTTGAAATGAATCCATTCTGCGATAGGGAGCCAACGGAGCCTGGCGAGGGTTGGTGTGATGGGGTTATGGATGGGTTTGGTGGGTGAGAATACAGGCGGCGGAGTTCTGAATCAGGAAATAGATGTACTATGGGTTTCCTGTACTTAATGACGGTGCTGATGCTTTTGAAGAAAGAATGTTCAATGAGTGGACCAACAACAATATCACTGCCAACAATGATAACAACAAAAACAGCAGCAACAATAACATTAACAGCAACAATAACTTGCATTTATACAGCGCCCTTCACACGGAGTAGCATCTCAGAGTGCTGAACAGTGGTAGACACCGGCAACACCAACATCAAAATATAACCCACAAAATACACAGTCAATTCACTTTACAGTATATTCTGTGAAGGGCTTTGGGACGTCTCAAAAACGTGATAAGGCGCTGTATCAAATGCGAGGATTATTATTATTATTATATATTAACAACACCATCAACAATACTAACACCACACAATAACATTAACAACATCAAAAACATCAACATCAACAACATCATCAACAATATTAACACACACACCAGCACCAACAATAACAACAACATCAATAACAGCAACGAAAATAAATACAGCAACGACATCTTGGAAGTTGATCTGCTTGGAAACAGGGAGCCTGTGTAGCCTGGGTAGCTGGGGCTGACGGTCATGGAAATCTCAGCTTGGTTTGGATACTCTTATGCACGGTGATGGGTTTCTGCATGTGTCAGACACCCGGCTGAGCAAAAAAAATGCACGTGTGAGTCTCAACAGCGAGTGTGTGCTGATTGCCGGACAAGGTTTCATTTCAATTCTGCGTGTGCACTGAGCCCTGTGATGTGGAGGATGGCTGTGTACACACCCTGAGCCCTGTGATGTGGGGGGTGGTTGTGTACATGCACTGAGCCTTGTGATGTGGAGGATGGCTGTGTACACACCCTGAGCCCTGTGATGTGGAGGATGGCTGTGTACATGCACTGAGCCCTGTGATGTGGAGGATGGCTGTGTACACACCCTGAGCCCTGTGATGTGGAGGATGGCTGTGTACGTGCACTGAGCCCTGTGATGTGGAGGATGGCTGTGTACGTGCACTGAGCCCTGTGATGTGGAGGATGGCTGTGTACACACCCTGAGCCCTGTGATGAGGAGGATGGCTGTGTACACACCCTGAGCCCTGTGATGTGGAGGATGGCTGTGTACATGCACTGAGCCCTGTGATGTGGAGGATGGCTGTGTACACACCCTGAGCCCTGTGATGTGGAGGATGGCTGTGTACGTGCACTGAGCCCTGTGATGTGGAGGATGGCTGTGAACTGCAGGTGAACTGAGACATATGGCAGTCTCTGAGCCTTGGGCTGTGGATCTGATGTGGTCAGCACAAACCAGCAGGACACATCTGTCACCTGCTAATGGAGACCCATCACCAGCTCTTAAAGGGGACGGTGCTCACTCTCACACTTACTATGGCTGGAGAGGGGGCGGTGGAGGGAGAGGAACTAATACCTTATTTCAGGCCAAGTTGAAATCTAGGGTGAAAACATTCTCTCTCTCACACACACACACACACACACCATCTCTCTCTCTTGGCCTCTCTTTCAGTCTCTGTCTGTTTCTCTCTCTGTTTCTCATTTTCCGGCCTGTTCCATGGTCCCCCGTCCGGCCCAGCCCGGCCCCCCCATCGGCGGTCGGACCTTCGGCGTCTCTGCCTCCACCCTTTTGCAACTCCATCCCAGATTCCCTTGGCCTCGCTCCCTCCCTCGCCTCCTTCAAGGCCCGTCTCAAGACCCTCCTCTTCGACCGCGCCTTCGGCCACCCTCCTACCCCTACGCTCCCCGCCCTCCACCCCTCCTAATACCAATGCCCCCAGCTCGGGTCCCAAATCCCTGACTGTCCAGCGCCTTGGGACGTCCTCCCGACATGAAAGGCGCTGTACAAATGTAATTTGTTGCTGTTGTTGTTAATTCCCTCTGGGTAAGGAAACACTTCCTGGTGTCTGTTCTGAAATTGCCCTTTTGCGACTCTAAACCTGCGTCCTCTTGTTCTGGTCGCCTGAGGTCCCTTCCGGGATGTTTTCTCTCAAGTCTGAAGGGCCTTAGCTTGTCTAATTGTTGCTCACAGTCCTCTATTCCTCTAACACTGGGGATCAGCCTCGCTGCTCCCCTCTGCACTGTCTCCGTCCGAAGCAGGCTTTGACGTATTTTGCAAAACGGCAGGTTCTTTCTCTCCGGGCAGGAGAGGGTTAATCATTTCAGGTGGATTTAAGCACGACTGTGAGCTGAGCGGGGAGAGCGGGGAGAGCGCAGAGTGGGGGAGGAAGCCCAGGATTGGCTGCTTCACATTCTGCCTCCAGAGGTGACCTCTCTGCCTCATTAATCACTCCCTCCCTCCTTCCCTCCCTTTCTCTCTCGCTCACTCCCTCGCTCTCCCCCACGCTCTCTTCCTTGCTCTCTCTCTCTCTCTCTCTTTCTCTCCCTCGTTCTCTCCCTCGCTCTCTCCCTTGCTCTCTCTCTCCCGCCCTCTCTTCCTTGGTTTCTCTTCCCATTCCTTCCTCCTACCACAGCTGTACTGCCGGGGGAGGGGGGGTCAGAGGTGGGGAGGTGGTGGAAGGGTGGGGGAACGCTGATCTAAAAAATAATAATCCTTGTATTCGATAAGAGAAATAACTCCCAGGTCAACGACAGCAGAGGTTAGAGACAGAGGAAAGCTCCCTCTACACTGTCCATCCATACTCCCAGGTCAGCTCAACCCAATGCGTCTGTTTAATTGGATCACGATTGATATAATGGGATCTTTATCGACCTTGAACCACAGGCACAGACTCAACTTAACATCTCATCAGAAAGACGACACCTCCAATTTTGCAGCGCTCCTACAGCACTGCACTGGAGCCTCAGCCCAGACTGTGAGATCACTTAAGGTTGCAGAGAAGCTCCGATGCAGTGCTGGGCTGTTGCATTAACAGAGGTGCTGTCCTTCAGATGAGATGTTAAACCGAGGGGGACGTTAAAGATCCCGTGGCACTATTCGAATAGAGAAGGAAGTTTCTCTCTCCCAGGGTCCTGGCTGACAATCCCCCAGATAAAACCGGTCACTCGCTCCGTGACTGTTTGTGGGACGTCGCTGTGCTCAGATTGTCTGCCCGAGTTCGCCTACAAATACACAGTCGCGACACTTTATAGCGTATCCTGCGAAGCGCTTTGAGACGTCCCCCCCCGAAGAGAAAGACGTGTTATTGGATGCAAGGGTTCGCTCAGAAGCCGGTTGCATGAAGCCCGTTAAGTTGTGGAAAGTGACTGAACCGGTCCCGGTGGACGCGATTCCCTGTCTCTGTTGTGTGAGGTCCGGCTGCCAGGTGTTGTCAGTGGTGAACGGGAAGCAGGAATTCCTTTTCCAGCTGCACACAGTATTGGGAACGTGTTATGACCTGTTTCTGACCTCTCCCCGCCGGCTTCACTGTCTGCGGCTTTATCCTTCCCTTCACAAGAGTTTGTTTCGCCCACACACGCAGCCCCCGTGTTAAAGATCCTGCAACGCTGTTAGAAAAGACAAGGGAGTCTTTCTCCCAGCGTCCTGGCCGACAATCCCCTGGATCAAATTGGTTATATAATAATAATAATAATAATAATAATCCCTGCATTGGTTATAGCTCCTTTCACGTCATGGAAGGTGTCGATCCCTGACTGTCCAGAGCCTTGGGATGTCCTCCTGACATGAAAGGCGCTATACAAATGTAATCGGTCGTTGTTGTTTGTCGTTGTCTCAAAGCGCTTCCCAGAATTTGTTGTAATGCGTAGAGCTGTGGTCGCTCATTCCGTGGCTGTTTGTGGGATGTTCTGCACAAATTGACTGCTGCGTTTGCCTACAAAATACACAGTCACTGCACGTTACATTGAATCCAGGGACGCACTTTGAGACGTCCTCTTGAAGCGAAAGGCCCAGTATGATCTGTAAGGGTTATTAACGCTTATTATTAATATCAAGATCGAGGTCAGACTTGGCTGTGATTTCCCCCAAACTATCAAATCATCTGTTGCCACACTCAAGAACCTGGTAAAGGAATACAATACCAATATCACGCTCACATTGTCAAAGCACTCTCTGGGGGCCCCAAAAATCGGCTCTCGCCAACCTGCGCCTAACACTCTTAGCATCCAAAGGGCGCAACTGGAAAAGCGAAGGGAGTGACAATCCCTACAAAATGCAGTCACTACACGGTCAATGCTGTGAGGCATTTTGTGACGCCCTCCTGACATGAAATGTTCTCTAGTGAGACCGAGCGCTATCGAGGAATCTCACTGATTTCAGTGGCTCTTCAGTTGCTGCTTCGAGGAGTCACTGTGTGTGCATCACACGCACTGGAGACTCGTGGTTTGACCAGGAAGGAGCTGGATGGCCTCTGTTCTCGTGAAGAACACGTGGGGCAGGTTTTAGGTTTGTATGAGATCACAGAATGTCATAAGGCTCAGGTGAAACCCACCTGCTTTCACTGCCTCCACAGGGCCTTTGACCTAATGCCTTATGATTAAACTGGAAGCCATGGGAATACGTGGCCAAATCTTGGATTTAATCAGGAATGTGTATCCCAGCTCCAAGATCCGTGTAATCCGTGGATGGTGGAGTCACTGAGCCCATCCCTCTGATGATGTGCTGTTGGCGGGCTCACCTGGGCACCTCCTGCACTGCACTCACCATCATGGAGATCTCCCTGTGTCTGGGGTGGATTGTGCACCCTCTCCCCGGAGGGATGCACTCTGCTCTCCTAATTCCGGAGAGTGTTAGGCGCAGGTTGGCAAAAGCCAAGGGTTGGAGACCCCAGAGTGTGGGTTGGGGTAACTGCTGGAGTCTAACCAGCTAAACCACGTCGTTTGCCATTGAAAGCACCGTCTGGTTCCACACATACACTTACACACACCCCCACACACACACATACACCCTCACACACGCACACTCCCCCACGCAGCCTCCCTCACACACATACACTCTCAAACACACATCCTCACACACACACACACAGACACACACATACATCGTCACTCACACGCACACAATCTCACACACTCACGCAAACACTCCCTCCAACATACCATCAAACACACACACGCATTGAGTAGGACCACTTCATCTTGAAGTTGCCCTCCTAGTGCTGGCCAGTAGGACACTCTCCGATCACACGCTCCGTCAGTGTTCCAGAGTGCAATTGAGGCTTCTACCCACCAAGAAGGGTGACCCTAGTGAGACCGAGAACTATAGATGGATCTCACCGACTTCAGTGGCTTTGGATTTTCACTGCACGTGTATCGTGGTTTAATCAGGAAGGAACAGGCTGGATTCCATTCTCGTGAGGAATGTGTGGGGCAGGTTTTAGGTTTGCACGAGATTGAGGAAGGTAGTAAGGCTCAGGGGAAACCTGCTTACAATACGTCCATTGCCTCCTCAAGACCTGTGACCTCGTGCCTCATGAATCCCTCACGTTAAAACTGGAAGCCATGGGAATACGTGGCCAAATCTTGGGATTTTATCAGGAGTGTGTATCTCAGTAAGGGTTGATGGTGGAGTCGCTGAGCCCATCCCTCTGGAACGCAGGGTAAGGCAAGGCTGCCCACTGTCACCCTCTCCGTTCGATGTGTTGATCAACGAGGTGTTGGATGGCGTGGAGAGGGAAGGACTCTGTTCCAGGCTTCCTGACAGATCCTCTGTTTGTTGATGATGTGCTCCACTGCACCTCCTGCACTGCACTCACCGTCCCGGAGATCTCCCTGTATCTGGGGGCGGAAAGCAAAGTAAAGTAACGTGACTAACCTCCCCATTTCCTCGTTTACCATCTTAAATTGATGAGGTACCCCTGCAAGTGAGCGTTGTTGTTGCTGTCGCTGTTGCAGTCTTGTGGCGCCGACTCAGTGGAAATAATTTCTCGCTGTTGACCCGCAAAAACCCCTCACCATTTTAAAGACCTCTCGATCTTCTTTGTTCCGCCAGTAAAAAAGACCCTCGGTTCCTCCAATCTCTCCCGATCGACCGAACCACTCATCCCCCAGTAAATCTCCTCTGCAACCCCAGTGTCGCTTTGATGTCTTTCACGAGGTGGGGCGACCAAATCTACACACAATATGCTAACTGTGGTCCAGCTAATGACTTATATACATTTAGCATTACCTCTTGCTTTTCAATTCTATACCCCTCGTGACAAATACCACAAACACACACACACCGCAAACGCCCCCTTGTGGCCAATACCACACACAGACCCACACACACACACACACACACACACGCACGCGCGCGCCCTCGTGACAAACACCACGCAGACCACACAAGTGCCTACTTGTGCTAAAAACAACCGCACGCCACGCACCCGGCAAACACCACGCGCACACACGCGCGCGCGCGCACACGATCACTCACACACACACACACAACACGCTCACTCCTAGCAAACCCCCACACACCGCGCTCCCCTTGTGCCGAAAGCACCACGCATACCCACACACAACCCGTGACAAACACCAGACCCGTCCCGGGCGCGCGTACACGCACCCCCACACGTGCACGCACGCACGCACGACGCACGCACGCACACCCACTCGCACAGACACACGCGCGTGCACGCGCGCGCGCGCACGCGCACACACACGCGCGCGCACACTCGAGCACGCACAAACGTGTACACAGACGACTCAAGCACGCAACACACACCCGCGCGCGCACACACACACACACACATGCACGCACGCACGTGCGCACACCCGCGCATACACTCTCACATACACGCGCGCACACACACACACTCACATACAGACCACAACGCCCTCTTGGGGCAAACACCACACATACACAACCTTGTGCCCAAACCATCACACACACAGATACACACATGTCCTCCCACACTGGGTGTATGACGTCGAGTGAGTCAGGAGTAAGCGTTGATCAGTACTTTATTGCTGTCCAAATAACAAGTAAACTTGTTGTCTTCACCGTCTGAGTGCAGTGATTGTTTTGTACCTTCAGGACCCTCAGTGGTTCCAATTTCCTCCCTGTTCCCCACACTTACCATTTGTCCATTTTCCATATAGATCGTTCCTTGCACCCCTTTCCTTTCACCAGCTCCCTTGCACACCTTCCTCATCCCCTTCTCGCACCCTCTCCATCCCTCACTCCTCCCCCCCACCTCTTGTCTTCTTCAATCAGTCTTGCCGGGTTCTCTATGGCCCCGTCATGTCCATTCCTGCTTTGGCCTTGAACATAAGGTCCTGCTTCTTGTTGGGCCATCTTGCCCATGTCTGTGCGCCATTCTCTGCAGTCTCTCCTTCCCCTTCACAATGTGGAAGCCAATCACAACAACAACAACAACAACAAACTACATGTGTGCAGCGCCTTTCACATCAGGAGGAAGTCCCAAGGCGCTGAACATTCAGGGATCCGCATCCGAGCTGGTGGTTGGGATCAGGAGGGGTGGTGGGTGGGAGCGTGGGGTAGGACGGTGACTGAAGGCACGGTCGAAGAGGAGGGTATTGAGAGGGGTCTTGAAAAGGTTATTCTCCTCTTTTTTCCAGGTTTCCCAGTTGCCTTTGAGGAATTTTGAGAAACAATTAGACCAGCTGCGTCTCTCCAGTCAGAGGAGACAACTCAAGAGATGTCTACATTTTAACTGGAATTGAAAACGTTAACCCAGATCAATGCTTTAGGATGCACCAAAGACAATAGAACAATAGGTTGGTAGTCGATTGGCAGATCGCTTTTCCGGAGGTAATAATGCCTTCAAAAAAAAGAAATAATAATAACGAATGGGTCACTCAATCCATGACTGTTTGTGGGACGCTGCTGTGCTCAATTGGCTGCTGCTTTTCACCCACAAAAATACACAGTCAATTCACTTTATAGTATATTCTGCGAAGCACTTTGAGACGTCTCGAAGACGTGGTAAGGCGCTACATCAAACGCAAAGATTATTATATTAATCAGCTGTGCTTCCTAGTGATCAGGGAGCTAGTCGCTCAGTCATACCCCGTCCTGAGCACCTTCGGGTGAGGACAGGACCAGATTGATGGTGATTTTCTCCCCAGGTTCATCCACACACATGTATTGTTCTGGGCTTAATCCTTCGGGTCAACAGGTTTGAGTGCGGAGTTGGTGTGGTTGAACAAGTAGAAAACTGGGTTTATTTAGCTTTTTGTCGTCTGACCTGTTCCCCAGTCACACGCTGGTGATCACTTAACAGCACAAACACTTAATAAGTGCACAGCGTATTAACCCATTGCTGCCTGGGGCCATCGCATTTGTCAGCTCCCGGTGCAAGTCGCCATTTTCCATTTCTGGTTCGCGAATGTCGAATTGTGGGATTCGGGGAAACAGCGAACCTCTGACCGGCAAAGGCACAAAACAAGCCGGTGATTTTTCAGGCTTTGCCGTTTGGGATTCACAGTTCATTGTTTGTGAATTTTGTGCATCGTTAGTAACAATGAACTTGGACTTGGACCTTATATAGTCTAAACTGACTCTCCGGTGCAGGACTGGGAGAACACCACATTGTCGGAGGTGCTGTTCTTCGGGAGAGATATTAAACCGAGGTCCCGTCTGTGCCTGTTTTCAGATGAATGCTAAAGATCCTGTGGCGCTATTCAAAAAGAGAAGAGAGTTTCTCTCACACGGTGTCCTGGCCAACAATCCCTCAAATAAAACCAGTTATTCACTTATTCACTGTGTGGCTGTTTGTGGTACATTGTCATGTGCAAATTGGCTGTCGCGTTCTCCCACAAAATATACAGTCACTACACTTTATAGTAAAATCCTTTGAAGCTCTTTAAGACGATTCAACAATGTGATAAGGCGCAATATCAAATGAAAGGATTATTATTATTATTAATTAACCACCTGAATGGACTTTGCAAATAATGCAGTTGAGACGCTATTGTTTCCTTAACCAAAGGACATTAATATAATAATCTTTGTATTTTGATATAGCGCCCTATCACATCGCCGAAATGTCTCACAGCGCTTCACAGGATTTACCGTAAAGTGTAGTGATTGTGAATTTTGTAGGCGAACGCAGCAGCTAATTTGCACACTGCGACGTCCCACAAACAGCTGGACTGATGGGCTGAACGTCTTGTCTCTCTGTTGGGTGTAAAAGTTCTCAGGGGAAAATCAGTGAGATCTGTCTCAGCCAAGAACACAGGCCCACAGCAGACATCTCCCCCTGATTCAGCATCAATTGATATTATCGCTTCTGTGGGATGTGTCGCCATTGCCCACTTCACTCGCTCCCTCTCCTCCTTGAAACCTGCCTCAAGACCTTTGGTTTCACCTCCCCCTCCCCTGCCTCCCCCTCAACCCCTGATTAGGCTCTCAGCCGGCTCTGCAAAGCGCTTTGAGACATCCTCCCGACACGAAAACGCCGTGTAAATGTTAAACTGTTGCATTGATCCTTCTTTAAACCCATTTTGACCAGAGACTAGGTGTCTTCTTCACATATTTCCATCCCCATCCCTGTCAGCTCTAATGACAAGAGAGGAGTAATGACAATTATTACATTCGCTCCATGTGCCTTCACATCAGGAGGACGCCTCAAAGAGCTTCACAGGATTTACTGTAAAGTGCAGTGACTGTGCGTTTTGAGGGCGAACACGGCAGACAACTTGCACACGGCAATGTCCCACAAACAACCTCGAGCGAGTGACCAATTTTGTTTGGTGGACTGTTGGCCAGGTCACCGGGAGAGAGAGAGAGAGAAACTCCCTTCTCTTCTTGATCTTTAACGTGCACTTGAACAGAGAGACGGGACCTCGGTTTAATGTCCCGTTGGTAGGACAGCACCTCCACCAATGCAACACACCCTCCCAGCCCTGCGTTGGAGCATCAGCCTGGACCATCTGAGTTGCAAGCCCTGATGTGGAACTTGAAACCCACAACCTTCTGACTCTGAGGTGAGGTTGAGCCAGGCTGACACACCGCGTGGGGAAATAGATTGAACGAATATGGAAATGATGAAACAGTGAGGGGAGGGTTGGCGGAGCAAGGGAAAATGATAAATTCAGTTGGAAATGGGGTCTCCACTTTTCCGGGTGAGTTCACTTCAAAACTGATAGATGCCGTCAGCTGTCAGTATTGTTGAGCTTAAATGTTGTGAAGTAATTCCAGATGTAATGGCAGAGGACAGGAGAAATAAAACCCTGACGCTAGTGAGACCTGACGTATCAGCAGGTAAACCTATAGACTGCTTCGCCATCAAAGCTAAAACCTCCCCGCCTCGAGCACCGTTGATCTGGTCCCAAAACGTAGTGGGTTCTTGCGCAGGATGTGTCCCAAGTTTGGATGAGGAAGTCAAAGCGCAAGAGCCCCACCGCGCACTTGGAACCAGACGAGTTGTGTTGAAGGTCCCCGATCGTCTCGGGGCGGCCAGTTTGCGCACAGCAACGTCCCACAAACAGCCATGAGGTGATTGACCCGATTTTATTCGGGGGAAACTGGGAGAATTTGGGCACTCAAACCACGGCTGTGTGTGGGACACCGCGGTAAGTAGAGACCCGGTCGTTAGCCGATTGGCGGATCGCTTTTCCGGGGGCAATAAACCCTTCAAAAAAAAATGATAATAATAATTTGGTCACTTCAATCCACGACTGTTTGCGGGACGCTGCTGTGCGCAATTGGCTGCCGCCTTTCGCTCACAAAATACACAGTCAATTCACTTTGCGGCGTACTCCGTGAAGCGCTTTGAGACGCCTCGAAAACGTGATAAGGCTCTGTATCAAATGCAAGTATTGTTATTTATTATTAAAGCCCACACTCAGCGATCACTGAATTCAGAGGCACTGAGCAGTTTCGATTTGCTGGGTGATCCGCTCTGAACTTTGCTCTGAAACAAAACGTGATGCCCGGGAAAAACATCAAACCCCATGTGTCACTTCTGACTTGAACTTGTTCCCCTCGCCACCTCCACTCCCCACCCCCCCCTCCCTCCACCCTCAACCCTTTTTTTGCTAGCTTCCTCCTTGCCTTAAGTGCAAACTCTTACTCACAGGCAGAGGTTATTTAAAATGCTGTGTGGGCGGGGAAAATCCCCGGTGCTTTAGTTCAAAGGAAATCCTCAACTCAGAAATTAACCACAGAGTTTCAGCACCCACGCCCAAACAATTCCGTTTAACCCCTTCACTCAGAAACCGAGGCTCGATGTGAAGTCCTGCTACTACTCGTGTCAGAAAATTAGTCACTTACTTTATCACTGTCAGCGCCTGGTCCATTCTCTCACCCTCCCGTCTCTGCGTCGGAAGGTTGTGGATTCAAATCCCACTCGAGACTCGTCTAGAGCTCGCGGTCTCGGCTGACTCTCCAGTGGAACACTGTCAAAAGAGTTATTGCCCTTCAGATGAGACGTTAAACCAAAGACTTTCCCTGATCGGGTGGACGTTAAACAATAATAATAATAATCCTTGGATTTGATACAGCGCCTTATCGCGTCTTCGAGACGTCTCAAAGCGCTTCACGGAATATAACGCAAAGTGTAGCGACTGTACGTTTTCTGGGCGAAACTCGGCAGCCAATTTCGCGATTGATATGTTAAAGACCTGGCGACGCTATTCAAAAAGGGAAGTATCCCCCGCGGATAAACAAAACCCCCAAATACTGCAGATGCTGGAAAATCTGAAAACAAAAACCGAAATCGCTGGGAACACTCAGCAGGTCAGACGGCATCTCTAGAGAGAGGAAAGTGAGTCAATGTTTCGGGTCCACGACTGCTTCGTCAGAACAGACGAAACTGACAAAACATCCCCCAGATAAAAATGGTCACTCACTTGATGGCTGTTTGTGGGACGTTGCTGTGTGAACTTGGTTGCCCCATTTGCCCACAAAATAAATACAGTCATTCCATTTCACAGTAAAATCCTGTGAAACGCTCGTCAACATCTTGTTGACATGATATGTTATTATGTCAAGTGCAAGGACTATTATTATTATTATTATTATTATTATTATAACGATGATGATTCAATTCCAAGACGGTCTGACTTCTTCAGGGAGCAATAAACCAATTTGTAAAGTTGATCTGTTAGAAGTGTTTTGTTTATTTTATATAAATGTTGATTTTGTGACCAACTTTATGAATTTTCACAATAATAACAATCCTTACTTTTCATCTCGATGAGGTGACTATAATATATATGTATTATTGGAATAGCACCTTCCACATTGGGAGGATGTCTCAAAGTGCTTCATTCTTTTTTTTACTATAACGTGTGGCGATCGTGTGTTTTGCGAATAAATCTACAGAATCTTGAATTATAAGACTGCGGCCTCAAGGCCAACACCGTGAAGATTTTCAGACCGGAAGTATATAAGTTCTAGATTATGGTCTGTGGTGTTTCCAACCACTGCTGCTGCGGGAGTTTGGGGAATGAGGGAGTGCAGCTTTAAGAGAAGTGGGTGGTGGAGTGAGGCCACGGCTGTGTGAGGAGCGCTGACTCAGGGGGAAAGCAGAGGGAAGCAGCGATATTCTGGCAGATACCAACGAACGAACGGAACGAACGAGATGGGAAGAATCCTGTGGATGGTTGGTTCTAATCTGGCAGCACTTTGTGTGACCTCCGCACCTCCTCTTCACAAACACTCCGAACCTTCAGTTGTCCATCGTGGTATATCTCGGCACTGTGAGCTTGTCAACCACAGCTTTGATGTATTATCTGAGCAGGAACCCTACATCATATCACGGAACGAACACAACACCATCTCGAGCCAGAAAACAGCCAAGGAACACATGAGATGCAGTGACTCTCCACATTTACATAAATATATATATATATAACGTGTATATACACACACGCGGTAAATATATAATTTATGGTCAACCAGATGTCTGACACATGCGGAAACCCATCACCATGCTGAAGAATATCCAAACCAGACAGGTTTCCATGCCTCCCACATACACATGGAAATTCCAGAGATAAATTGTTGGAATGGAATTCACATTCAAAAATATATGAATATGTATATTAAACACACACACATATTATATATATGTAAATACTGTATATCTAGAGCTAATTACAGCGCAAAGCATGATTATTTTCTGGGGGATTGTTGGCCAGGACCTCTGACAATACAGCCCCCCCCACCCCCAGCACTGCACTTTAGCGTCAGTCTAGACTGTGAGCTCAAAGTCCCGACGTGGGGCTTGAACCCGCAACATGGTGACTCAGAGGCGAGACTTAGCCAGGCTGGTCCTTACATTACATCAATGGAGTCCTGTAGCTCAGTGGTTAGAGCGCTCGCTTTGCAAGTGAGAGACCTGGGTTCGATTCCCGGCAGGGCGAAACCTTGGGCAAGTTTCCTTTCCTTACCCCCACACGCCTGATAATAATCCCTCAAAAAAAACATTTCAATCCATGACTGTTTGTGTGCAATTGGCTGCCGCGTTTCGCCCACAAATATAGTCAATTCACTTTACAGTCTATTCTTGGAAGTGCTTTGAGACGTCAAGAAGACGTGAAAAGCGCTATATCAAATACAAGGATTATTATTATTATTATTATTATTAATTCTGCTCAAATTTGGAGTGACTGTGAGGAAGTGCATAAGAACAGCCTTGAGATCAGTTTCGCCAGCTCTCTTGCCATCTCCAGTGTGGTTTACATGAATCTACATTACAATAACGACTACAACAACTTGCACTTATATCGCGACCTTCACATGGGGTAGAGTCCCGGACGGAACGTTTACTGTTCTGTAAATAGACTGGAATCGAGTGACTGGGGACTGAGTGACTGACTGGGAATGTGTATTCCAGGAGGTCTCCCCTTGAGGTGTGCGACAATTGTCAGCCTCTTGTGAGGCAGGATGGTGTAGTGCGTGCCTGCCACGGCTAGCTACAGTCAAAGTGAATTGCCATGGCTGCCATGTGTTCGTGGAGCTATGATATTCCTGTGGGAGGTCGGGTTTACCACCACCGATGAACTGTTCATCTCACAGCCACATGTGCCAAGCCCCGCAGCCAGTGAGCAGATGTGTCGTTTGCTTTGAGGGTAAGTTAGCTTCCGACGTAAGGCCATCTTCCCTATTTCCTCCCCAATTTTCTCTCTGCGTCTTCACACGGACGTGTTAGTGCCTTTGTTTAATGTCATCACTCATTTTATGATAAGATAGAAAATCAGGGTTTGCTCCCAAATATCTTACTTTGCCACGGGTGGGAATAATAATAATAATCATAATAAAATGAAGTGTATAAACATCTTGGAATAGTGCTGGAATAAATAATAATAACAATAATTATCCTTTCACACACTCTGACCTCTCTATCCATGGCCTCCTACGCTGTTCAAACGAAGCACAACACAAGCTCGAAGAACAGCGCTTCATAATATAATAATAATAATCTTCCTCATCGACCACCTCAGGACCTTGTGGCCTCTGGCCTCAACACTGATTTTAACCACTTCAAACCTTAAACACAGCTCCCAGTTTCTCTCAGCCTTATCTCTTTATCTCCCGCTTCCCCCTCCTCTATAACCATTCACACATCCTCTGGGTATGAGACAAATCTTTTCTTTCTATAATCTCCCACTATTGCCTTCTTTTGCTTTGCACCATCAACACCTCGTCTTCTGTCCCACACCTAAATTTTTCCTTTGTCTTTCTTTCCCAGCTCCCTCCTCTGCTTGTCCTAATAATCTGCTCCCTTCCCCCAATTCTGATGAAAGCTTATCGACCTGAAATGGTAACTCGTTTTCCTCTCTCCATAGATGCTGCCTGACCTGCTGCGCGCAAGTCAATATCAGGGGTCGCCCACCGTATAGAAGAGCGGCCCCGAAAAAGGGAATGCAACGTAAAGAACAAAATGCTTTGTGTTGGGATGCGGAGAAAAGTAGTGAAATGAAAGATGTACTTTGTGGTTTTCTGCGGTTATTGTTGTACCAAATATCATATTTTCAAATAAATATATATTTTCAGCAAAAAAAAAGATGCTGCCTGACCCCCTGCGGGTTTCCAGCGACTTCTGATTTTATAATAATCCTTGCGTTTGATATAGCTCCTTATCACGTATTTGTGACATCTCAAAGCGCTTCACAGAATATACTGTAAAGCGAATTGACTGTATTTTGTGGACGAAATGGCAGCCAATTGCACACAGCAGTGTCCCACAAACAGTCGTGGGTTGAGTTTTATAAAGGATTTTTTTTAAGGGATTATTCCCCCCAGAAAGCGATCCGCCAATTGACTAACAAGCGGGTTCCTTTTTATTGCTCGGTAAACACAGTGGCTTGAAATTGAAAGTTGTTTCTGAATATATAAGAAACATAAGCTTGGTACTTAAAACAGTTAAGTGCCAGAAATAAAATATTTGCTATTATTGCAATTGCAATACCAGTAAATAACTTACTGTTTTGGTATATTCGATTCGATGATCCAACAACTGAAAATATTGATATTGACTGTGTATTTTACACCAATTTAGCACAGCAACGTTCCCACAAATAGCCGTGAAATGAATGATCGATATTATCTGAGTGATTGTCGACCACAACACCAGGAGAAACTCCCTTCTCTCTTCTTCCGTGAGGGCCGTCTGTGTTCCCCCAGTACCGAACCATTCACTAAAGGGATTTTCGTTCTAACAAATCCATATGGTTTACTTTACGTAATAGTTTATTACATGTACATGTGTGACTAATCACATCATCCCATTGCCTGCAGGATTTATGTGCCACACACACTGATTAATTTTATACACATTACCTACAGGCTCTGAAGTTTTCTCTGGGCTGTACTTTATCGAAATAATTCTATCAGAGAATTATACAGCAAAGAAGGAGGCCATTCGGCCCATCGTGTCTGTGCTGGGTCTTTGAAAAGAGCTATCCAAATCAATCCCATTCCCCGTGCTCTCCCCATAGCCCTGCACACTTGTCCTCCCCAAATAATTATCTACTTCTCTCTTAAAAGTTGTTACCGAATCGGCTTCCACCAGCCTTTCAGGCAATGCATTCCAGATCCCAACAACTCGCTGTGTGACTGCTGTAAAGTGTATATTTTGCGAGCGAAACGGGGTCAGCCAGTTTGCACACAGCAACGTCCCACAAACAGCGATGGAGTGAGTGATCAATTTTAGCTCTGGGTTTATTGGCCGGGACACCAGGACAGAGAAACTCCCTTCTCTTTTTGAATAGTGCCATTGGGACCTTTAACATCTACCTGAACAGGCAGATGAGACCTCGGTTTAACTCCTCATCTCCGACAATGCAACGCTCTCCCCCCACCCCCACCACCAGTCCTGCTGATGAAAGGCGCCATACAAATGTAATTTTGTTGCTGTTGTTGTTGTTGCAGTTGGGCTATTTTTAGCTCACACTCCACCATATCTCAGAACACATAACAAAGCAAAGGGAATCAGCTGGAGCCTGCTGCTCGTGTCCTCTTCACGCTGCTCAATTTCCATAGCATTGGGAGGGCTGAGCACTCACCACTGTCTAGTTGAGTCTCAGCCTGGCTCAGTCACAGGCACTCTCTCCTCTTGAATCAGAAAGCTGTAGATTCAAACCACATGGCTGTTTGTGGGACGTTGCTGTGCACAAATTGGCTGCTGCATTCGCCTCGAAGTACACAGTCAATCCACTTGACAATAAATCCTGTGAAGCACTTTGGGATGTTCTCCTGACGTGAAAGGTTCTGTGCCAAATGCAGAGGGGGCTGTTGGTTCATAAGATTGGTTTGGATGAAGAAGGCTCTTCAGCCCATCTAAGCTGATCCTCCCAGTACATCCACCCTATTGTCCTCTCATCACGGCATCAAACTACTTTTTAAATGCTTTTTACATTTTTAAAAGCTAAGTTAGTTGTCTTAAAACCTCATTGCCAGGAAACGGAGGGAAGGGGATGAGGCTGGAACCCTGGACTCGGTTATAAAAGCAGCTTGCCTATCTGCTCAGGTAGACGTTAACATACAATGATGCTACAGTACAGTATTTGAAAAGAAAGGGGAATTTTAACCAGTGTCCCGGCCAAAACTCCCAGAATAATTGGTTTTTCACCTGCGAGCTGATTGTGAGGCCTTAATAATAATAATAATCCTTGCATTTGATATAGCGCTTTTCACGTCGGGAGGACGTCCCAAAGCACTTCACAGAACACACTGTAAAGTGAATTGACTGTATATTTGTGGGCCTTGCTGGTGTATTGAAGCAAATTGATTGCTGGGTTTGCCTACAACTACACCGACGCTCCACTTCACAAGAACTGTTAAGAGCTCTGAGACACTGCCCTGTGTGAAGAGCCCAATATAAATGTGAGTCGTTGTTGTATTTGCCTGAAAAAGTCCCCTCCAAACACTTGCAATGACACATGGTAGTGTTTTGAGATGCTGCGATTGTATTGGGCATAGAGAAGTCTTTAAGTTTGTTTTATTTCTCGTCACACTGTGCTTTTTCACCTCCAGGTTAAAGAATTCAATATTCAACTCACATTCTCAAGCAAATTGCTGCACGTTAACATCTGAGGATTACTTACAATAACATCTCAAAGAGGTATTCTGCAGGATATACTGCAAAGTGTAGTGACTGTGCATTTTGTGGCCAAATAAGGCAGCCAATTTGGGCACAACAATGTCCCCTTCACCCCCAGTGAGTGCTTGGACTGTGAGCTCAAAGTGCTCACCTAGGATTTGAACCCACAACCTCCTGACTCAAAGGCAAGAGAGCTGCTAACTGAGCCGGGCTAACACTGAGCCGGGCTAACACTGAGCCGGGCTAACACTGAGACGAGAGCAAGTGATCACCAGGCAGACACCTGAACCGTGGACAAATTCGATCTCCCGCCATCGGGCTCCGCCACTGTTAAGCGCTCCGAGACACCGTCCGACATGAAAAGGCGCTATACAAATACAAGTCGTAGTTAACCGCGGCTCATAAAAGTAACAGGTTCCAAATGAGTCTGAAATCCGTAATTTCCCCAAATCTGGCTGTATCTTAACCTGAAGACAAATCGATCTCATGGGATAAGGTGGTGTGAATTTGAGGCTCCTGAGGATGAGATCATCCCCACCCATGCCCCACCCCAACCCAGCCGTTCGGGGGGGGTGGGGGTGGGGTGGGGGGTGGGGAGGGGAGAGGGCGAGGGAGAGAGGAAAATCGAGATGAGTGATATTCCCGTAAAATATTTCAGAAGCAAAAAAAAAGACAAGAGGAACTTGCAGAGTCTGAAATATTCATGAGAGTGAAATCAAAGCACAAGGCGAGCAGTCTGCCTGCAGTGGGGGCTGTGAAGTACGGTGCTTTGTGTAGACCATCAGGACTGCAGTCTGCAGCAGTCAGAGAGATCGGGCCAAATTAAAGGGACTGAGGCCATTCGCGAGCCATTCCTTTTCCGGGGGTAAGAATCCTTTCCCCTTCCCCCCCCAAAAAATGTAATAATAATAATAATTTGGTCACTCAATCCACGACGCCTTGTGGGACACTGCTGTGCGCGCAAATGGCAGCCGCGTTTCGCCCACAAAACACACAGTCACTGCACTTCACGGTGTGTTACTGTGAAACGCTTTGAGACGTCTGGAAGACGTGAGATGTGAACAGTGCTATATCAAGTGCAAGGGTTATTATTATTGTTATTATTATTATTAATAGGAGCAGATTAGCTGAAGGGACATCCACCAATGGTTAGGCAAGCAGAGCGGGGACATTAATCAGACTCCCTCCGCCCCCTGAGCGAAGGGAGCAGGTGAGTCAGTAGGGTTTGAGGAGGTTGCGGAGGTAGAGTGGAGCAACAACAATAGCAAATTGTATTTATATAGTGCCTGACACGGAGTCCTCTGGTTTTGTGGGTAAAGAACTCGCCTCGCAACCTGGGTCCAACTCCTGGGCTGTGTGAAACGTTGGGCAAGTTTCCTTAATCCCATAGGTAGTGGATACACGCTCGCCTCGCAAGCAAGAGGACCCAAGTTCGATTCCCGGGCGGAGCAAAACCGTAGGCAAGTTTTCTTACTCCACGTGCTGCTGTTTACCTAGCAGTAAGAACCCAGTATATTCTGTGAAGCGTTTTGAGATGTCTCACAGACGTGATAAGGCACTATATCAAATGCAAAGATTATTATTATTATGAGTGCAAAGGACAATTTCAAGATCGACACCAGCAAGTTTTTCTTCACCCAGAGGTCAATTAATAACTGGAACAAGTTACCAGGAAGGATGGTTGAGGCAATTTCACAGGATGAGGGTTCAACGTTACGCTGGGAGGATGAGATCAGGGTGGCCTCCCTCCCCAGTTGTGACTCTCGCAAGCCAATCCCCGGGGGCGCTTGGAAGCCATTCCCAGAGGCGCTCGAGAAATCTTCCAAATTCCTGTCTAACCAGTCCGTCCGCAGCTGGAGGAGATCGTTTGGGCTGAGCTGATCATGTGAAACTGCGAGACAGACACCAGAGAGGAACCAGATCCCATCCCTGCTCTGTGCTGAGTTACTGATTTCAACAGTTGGCCTGAGTGCCCCTGGGCTGGGGGGGTGGGGGGGGGGGAGAATCAGCCAGCTTCCTTCTCCTGATCGTTATGTAGAGACACCCGACCTCCCTCCCCTCGATGGAACATCTATGTGTGAACATTGCTGGAAGATAGGATTAGATTTGGCAGTGATGTTCTTCACGGCTACTTAAGACTCTCGCTGACTTGGCTCACATAATAGTAATAATAATAATAATCCTTACCTCTGTTACAGCCCCTTTCAAGTCCGGGGCATGTCTCAAAGCACTTCACATCATTTACCCCCGGTGTAGTGACTGTTTATTTTGTAAGGTGATGGCAGCAGCTAATTTGCTCACGGCAAAATCCCACAAACAGCTGTGCAAGTGAACTCACAACATGCCGTGGGATCTTTAACATCCACCTCAATAGGGCACAGATGGGCCCTCGGTTTAATCGGTCCTCGGTCTCATCTGAAGGACGACACTCACGTCTGTGGGTGAGTATCGGGAGAGGAGACAAAAGTCTGCACAGTGGCTTCCAGCAGAGCCACGGACAGTTTGGTGTCTTGGTTGTGTCACGAGTTGTCCCCGATATATCTAATTTCCCGAGAGACGTAACGCAATGCCAAGAATGCTACCAGGAGGATATTCCCGATCCCAGTGCAAGAGGCAAGATTGCTTGACGGTTGTAAAGCCTGCCAGTGCTCCCTGCCCAGTTGCATTCCACGAATGACATTCCCGTAGTCCCATCAGGAGGTAGGAATGTTATACCTCTCCATCACGGGCTACAGGAAGCAGACAGCACTGCCCAATCCCCACGGTTACAGAGTTCCAAACCAGAAAGCATTGGGGATATTGAAAAGTATTTACCCAATCTTTATCTGCCGTCCCTAAACCTTGGCTCTTACCAACCTGAGCCTAACATTCTCCAGGATCAGGTAAAGTGCGTGCATCCCTCATCCCTCCGGGTAGAGAGTACGCGTTCTGTTTGAGACACAGGAAAATGTCCACGTGTACGTGACACATAGAACTCTCGGTTTGGTTTGGATTCTCTTAAGACACCTACGGTTTGTGTGTGTGTCAGACACCCGGCTGATGAAAAAACACAGGGTGACGTCAATTGCGTGATGGTTTCTTGAAATGTGGGTGTTACAGTGATTAGGATGTTTGTCACAAAATGTGGCATTTCAGATACAGATCTCAGACTTAAGACCTTTTTGAAAAATCTTAAAATTTAGACTGAAGGAGGGTGACTGGAGGCGCGGTCGAGGAAGAGGGTCTTGAGACGGGTCTTGAAGGAGGTGAGGGAGGGGGACTGTGGGATGGATTTCCAGAGGGTGGGGGCAGTGAGGCTTTAGGAGCTGTGGAAAACCACCCTTCGAGCATCGCACGATCACACATGTTAAGACATAAAGCTAAGGCCATGAGGCATGAGAGCGAGATAGAGAGAGAGAGAGAGAGAGAGAGAGATACAATGGGCTCTCAGGACACCCTCTTGATGTGAAAGGCACGGTATCAAGGATTATCATTATTATTTTCCGGACAACGAGACACGGATGTTATAGAAACCAAGTGCTCCAGCACAACCTTGCCGGCCGTTTAACCCACTCTCAGGGTATACTCCTCCAGTGAAGCCATCTCTGTCCTATTTCCAAACTCCCGCCCTTTCCCCATCCCCTCGAATCCCCTTCCTCCACACGCGCTAATCCAACTCCCTTCTAACTATCCCGACTCCGCTCCAGCCTTCACTCCAGTGACCCATTCCATCCTCCAGGAGGAAAAACACTTCCTAACTTCCCCCTTTTCACTCTCTGACTTTCAATACTTTTAATTTAGTTTTGATTTGATTTGCAATGAACAGGCAGCTTCTGTCGCCCGGTGTCTCGGCCAACAATCCGGCAAAATAAAATCGGTCATTTACTCCATAGCTATGAGTCATTGCTGTACACAAAAACTGGCTGCAAAACACGCAGTCTTTTCAGTATATCCTGTGAGGCACTTTGGGACGTCCTCTTGATGTAAAAGGTGCTATACCAAATGTAACTATTAATATTATTATTAATCGTAAATTCTCATCTTTACAAAATCATTCCCAGTTTGTCCCACATGCCACCTCCCTGCCCCCTGCCCTTTGCCCCCCCACCAAAAAAAAAACAGTGATAGTGTTCGACGATGCCGGGAGACTCTTATCATTTTTAAGGAATCGTATTATTTTAAGCCGCTCTTGAAACAACAACGATTTCCCCGTCAATTCTCAAACGCATTTCACTTCAGGCGTAATTTAATGTGGGTTTTTTTTTTTGGGGGGGGTGGGGGGGGGGAGGGAATTGAAATGGATTACGTAATGTTCTCTTTTTTTGCGAAACCATTTTGTGAAGCGCGAACATTTGACCGTGCCCCCCCCCCAAGTTAATCTGGCTGGAAGCTGGATTCGGGAGGGCTGTGCGTCGTGCCGTGAGCCCAAGTTTGCAGGGATCCATACAGAGTTGTCAGAAATTAATAATAATAATAATATTCCTTGCATTTGACATTGTGCCTTATCACATCGTTGAGACGTCTCGGAGAGCTCTGAGACGCTACCCTGCTTGGAGGAGGGTGCTAATGTACGTGCAAGTTGTTGTCGTCGTCGTCGTTGAAGCGGGATACACTGTAAAGTGTAGTGACTGTGCAATTGTGTGAGCGAAACGCGGCAGCCAGTTTGCGCACAGCAACGTCCCGCAAACAGCCACGGAAGCGGGTTATTTGGGGGATTGTTGAGAAGGGTTGAGAGACTCGTCCCAAATTCAAATAGGTTTGTAGCCCAAAGTCCACCCAACAGTAGCCCAAAAGTAGCCCAACATCACGCGCCAATTTCGGTTAGTGCTTTCGAAACCGCAAATGAAGAAAAAAAAAGAGAAAAACACGCCTTTGAGGGTTTATATTTTTCTTTAACAATTAGGCACTCACCCCCCCCCCCCCCCCCCAAAAAAAAAAACGGTCTTCTCACGCACAGCGAAATAATAATAATAATAAAAATAATAATCCTCGCATTTGACAGAGGGCTTTTCACGTCGGGAGGACGTCCCAAAGCGCTTCACGGGACACACTGTAAAGTGAATCGACCGCATATTCGTGGGCGGACGCGGCGGCCGATCGCGCGCAGCGACGTCCCCACAAACAGTCGGGGATTGAAAGCGACCGATTTATTATTGTTTTGGGGTTGTTTTTTTTTTGGAGGGATTATTATTATTAGGGGCTGCGGGTGGGGTAAGGAAACTTGCCCCAGGTTTGGCCCCGACCCGCCTGGGATTGAACTCGGGTCTCTCGCTCGCAAAGCCACTGCTCTAACCACTGAGCTACGGAAAGCCACGAACCCGCCCAATTGGGCGTGAAAGCCGCCCAACCCGCAGCGTTGGGCTACGGCCGCTCTGGACTCACCGGAGCCGCGGAGTGTCAGTCGGTTTTTGAAGCTGTTCACATCGGATTTGAACCGCACTGATGGAGCCGCCTCTCACCCGCATTGGCCGCCCGGGCGCTGGGCGGGGAGCGGCTGCCGGGGCCTGAGTGGCCGGGAGTCAGGCCCGTCACCCGCCGCCTCCGCTATAAAGCGTGAGAGAGAGACACACACCGACACACTGTGCCCAGACACACACACAGAGAGAGAGACACACACAGAGAGACACACACACAGAGAGACACACACACAGAGAGAGACACACAGAGAGAGAGAGAGACACACACAGAGAGACACACACACACAGAGAAACACAGAGAGAGACACACAGAGAGACACAGACAGAGAGACACACACACAGAGACACACACACACAGACACAGAGAGAGAGACACACACAGAGAGACACACACACACACAGAAACACAGAGAGAGACACACAGACAGACACACACACACAGAGACACACACACACACACACACAGAGAGACACACACACAGAGACACACACACACAGAGACAGACACACTCAGAGAGAGACAGAACACAGAGAGAGACACACAGAGAGAAACACACACACACAGAGACACACACACAGATAGACACACACATAGAGAGACAGAACACAGAGAGAGAGACAGAGAGAGACACAGACACACACACAGAGACAGACAGACACACACACACAGAGACACACACACACACTCACACACAGTCTGGCACTGCTACAGCAGCAGCTGGAAAGTCTTCTGTGGAAGTAGCGAAGATAATAACCCATTTTATTGAGGGGGTGCAATTTGGAGCTGCTGCTGCTTCGTGTGTGTGTGTGTGTGTGTGGGGGGGGGGGGTTTATTCCCCTATTTCTTTGCATCTCTTAAAGGGGACAAGTCACCCAGAGTCACAGACAGACAGACACAGAGCCAAGCGCTGCTGCAACAGTCGAGAAGTCTTCTCTGTGCCAAATAGAAATAGAGAAGAAGGAGAGAAAAAAAAGAGGGGCACTTTTTTTCCACCCACCACTTTGGTACCGCTGTGTGTGTGTGTGTGTGTGTGGGAGGGTTTAAACCCCCTTTTTTTTGCATCTGGAGCTGGTGCTGTGTGTGGTGGGGTGTGTTTGCCCCCCACACCCCCACACCCCCCCCACCCCCACCCTCTTTTTGTGCATCTCTTAAAAGGAGAAGGACAGAAGACGAGAGAGAGAGTGGGAGAGAGAGAGAGAGAGAGAGAGGGAGAGAGCTCTCCGGGAAGAGGAAGACAACAACAACAACAAAAAAAGTGACTGTCGCAGGGGAAGGAACGAGAGGAAGAGAGAGAGGAGGGGTGGGGGGGTTCGGACCGGAGCCCGGAGTGGGGGAGTCGGTGCCCGGTGCCCGGTGCCCGGTGCCCGGTGGTGGGGGGGGCGATGCTGGCGGCGGAGAGCTCGGTGGACGCCCAGAGTCTGATCTCCATGTCGCTGCGCAAGATCCACAACTCCAGGAGCGAACGGGGAGGCATCAAACTGCACAAGAACCTCCTGGTGTCCTACGTGCTGCGCAACGCGAGGCAACTGTACCTCAGCGAGAGGAGGGTCAACAACAACAACAACAACAACAACGGCGGCGGAGGAGTAGGCGGCGGCGGTGTTGTTGTCGTCGGCGGCGGCGTCTCCATCCACGGCTCCGGATGCGCTGTGGCGCAGCCCCGCGCGGAGCCGCTGTGCGTCTGTCCGGCCAACCGGGACTCGCACTGCACGGTGCTGGACCTCGACACGCACACCGTGACCACGGTGGAGACGGGCTTCTCCCTCCGGGACTGCGCGGCGACCTCCTGCTGCTGCTGCGGCTCCAGTTTGGGTTCCTCCCCCCACTCCCCCTCCTCCTCACCCCCCACCACCTCCTCCTCCTCCAGCAACAACAACAACAACAACAACAACAGCCACAGTCCCCCCAACCCCCCGACCCCCCCCGGTCCCGGCCCCGGTCCCCCCCCCGGCCCCGGTCCCGGCCCCGGCAGGAAGCGCAAATGCGGCTCTAGCGGCGACCCCGAGGACTTCAGTCTCCTCCCCGGCGTCAAGCGGGTGCGGTTGGGGGAGTTTCCTCCTCCCGACCCCCATTGCCACCTCCACCTCCAGCACAGCGGCCACATCTCCAGCCTCGTGTCCATCTTCCACGCGGGTTTCTCGGGTTTGGTCCACCGGGCGGACCCGGACCCGGACCCCGACCGCACGGACACGGACAGCGACGGCGATGACGATGAGCCGCCGCTGTTGCAGCAGCAGCTCCCGGAGTCCGCCTCGACGCAGAGCGGACAGCCGTGCGGTAAACAGGCGCTGGCGGGGTTAGCGGCCTGGACCAGGGCCATCGTGGCTTTCTGAGACTCTCTCTCCCTCACACTCCCCCTCTCTCCCTCACACTCCCCCTCTCTCCCCCTCACACTCCCCCTCACACTCCATCACACTCCCCCTCTCCCCCTCACACTCCCCCTCTCTCTCCCTCACACTCCCCCTCTCTCCCTCACACTCCCCCTCACACTCCCCCTCTCCCCTCACACTCCCCCTCTCCCCCTCACACTCCCCCTCTCCCCTCACACTCTTCCCTCACACTCCCCTCCACTCCCCTCTCTCTCTCACACTCCCCCTCTCTCTCTATCACACTCCCCCTCTCTCTCCCTCACACTCCCCCTCTCTCTCTCCATCACACTCCCCCTCACACTCCCCCTCTCTCCCTCACACTCCCCCTCTCTCTCTCCCTCACACTCCCCCTCTCTCCCTCACACTCCCCCTCCCTCCCTCCTCACACTCCCTCCTCCCTCACACACTCCCTCCCTCACCCACACACTCCCTCTCTCCCTCACACTCTCCTCCCTCTCTCCCTCACACTCTCTCTCCCTCACACTCCCCCTCTCTCCCTCCCTCACACTCTCTCTCCCTTCCTCCCTCCCTCACACACTCTCTCCCCTCCCTTCCCTCTCTCCCACTCTTCCTCTCCCTCCATCGTTTTAATCGAATCGCTTTCCTCTCCTCTCCTTTTTTTAAAAAGAATGTTATTCCCCCCAACCTGGAGATACAGAAAAGGACCTTTGTTTTAAAACCTCTTCCCTTTTTTCTCCTCTCTTATTTTCTCTCTCTTTTGCCTCTTAATATTTTCTTTTTTTTAAAGAAAAAAACCCCCTCTCCCTCCCCCTCCCCACACAGACACAGAAAAGGACACTTTTTCGACCCCTTTTTCCTATATATTTTTTACACACAGACCCCACACCTGGAGCTCAGACTCCAGCAATGTGTGATGTGTTTCAGTTCTCTTATCATTTTCCCCCTTTTTCTTTTAAAAAAAACCCTCTGAAGACACGAAAAGGACACTTTTCTCCCCAAATCTCTTCCCCCCCACCCCCCCTCCTTTTTTTTTGCAATGGGTCTGAAGCTTCTCTGTGAGTGAGTGTGGAAGTGATCAATATTTTTTTTGCTTCTCTTTTTCTTTGTTGCTTTTTTTTACTATATATATATATGTGTGTTGTGTGTATATATATATATATATAAAGTCTCTCCTGGTCACAAAAAGGATACTTTTTTGCATCGAGAATTTGTGTGTATAATCTTTTTTGCTTCTGTTGAAAGAAGAAATCCTCTTTTTTTCCCCCTCTCTCTCTCTCTCTCTCTCTCGGGGTTTGTATTGAACCAGAGGCAAAAAAAAAAAGACGTGTCCTTTCTTGTCTCTTTTTCTGTGTGTGGTTTCAGGGAAGATTTGGGTCCAGAGAGTGGCAGAAAGTGTTCTTTTTCTGTGCTTTTTTTTAACATAAAACGCACACACACTTACACACACACACACAAAATCCAGATTGTTGTACCAACCGGATCACAGAGGCTGGGATCGAGTGGGACACTTTCACCCCCCACTCACCCCCTCCTTTCTCAAAGCCTCCCCCCCCCCACAAAAAAAAAATCTCCAGTGTTTCTCAATGAGATTTTTGAGCCGAGGAAATATGTGTGTTGACCTGTTTTTTTGAGGGTCTGAATGTTCCCTGTGTATGTGTGTGTGTGGGGGGGAGAGAACCTGCTTTTTTTTAAAAAAAAACTGATGCAAACTGAACTGTACTGTTGCTGAGGTGGAATTATTTATTTCCCTTTGTTTATATGTAACCCCCTTTCTCCCTCCCGGGTGTTTTGAATGCGGTTCCCCCTTCTCTCGCTGTCTCTCGGTGCGGTGTGTGTGGCCCTTTAAGAGCAGGAATGCTGTCCCTTTAAATGGGGTCAGACTTCCTGACGCCGCGGATCCGCCGCCGTTTGGTTGAATGGGGGACTGGGAGGCACCACGTGACGCCGCCCGGCGCCCCTTAAAGGGACAGGCCCTCCAACCGCGCACGGGGGGTTCGTATTGTGCCCGAAAGCGCCACAATGCGCCGAGATTCCGCTCTGTCGATGTTCCTGTTGGTTTGGGGGGGGGGAGGAGAGAGTGGGGAGTGTCTTGATTTTTTTCCCCCCCTCCCCACCCCCTTAATCCCCCCCCAAATTTCTTCCCAAATTCAATTTTCCCCTCTTCAAATGTTATTTTTTCCTCTTAAAACAAAAAGGGGTTCCACACAAAGCTCTCCCTCTCTCTCTCTCTCTCTCCAGTGGGGAATCTTATTGATGGGAGGTGTTTTTTTCTCTCTCTCTCTCTCTGTCCAAGGGGGAAAAAAAACGATTTAAACCTTGTGAATGGCACGAAATTGCCCCCTTTTTATTTTAAATAACAAATAAATGATAAAAATGTGGCAATGGCCCAGGGAATTGCTCCACAGCCTTGTTTCCATCGAGTGTTCCTGCTCGGTTTTACATTTAAAAAATGAGGAATGCCTTTTCTTTTTAACCCTCTGGATCTCCCCCCTCCCTCCCAGTCACTGCTTCTAGAAAAGGAACTTTTTTTTTCCCTGGGGTAAAACTCCCACTCTTCCCCCACTCCCCCTCTCCAACCCTCCCCCCAAATCTCACAGCCTCTCAGGTCCGGTAATCTTCAGACCTCTAGTGAGCTGCAACGAATTAATAAGGTGTTATTTCAGCCTGTGTTTTTTTTTAGAAAAATAAAAACCTTTCCCTTTCATTCTCTGGACGCGAACCCAGGCTCAGCATTAACTCCCACTGTGAGTGTGTTCCTGTTACGACTTAAAAGCAATTAACGTTTCTAAGTTCTGTAAAACGCAAACTCCAGCCCCATTTCACATCAAAAGGATGATTTCAAACTTCCAACCGCACCATAAACCTTCTCCCCCCCCCCCCCCCACACACACACAACCCCAGTGCTGTGACATTAATTCGTGGTTGCTGCCATCAATGTTCATTTTAATGTGGACATACAGTATCTGACTCCCCCCCCCAGTGAGCTAAGTGAATATTACTGACTTTTAAGTTTTTTTATATATATATATATATATTAGCTGCCTTTTGTTGTAAAAGGGTCGAGCTACCAATTTGCATTTAAGTTTATCGTGTCCGCCTGGGTTTATGTTGGGGAGAGATTTCCCCTGCCAACACTTGCCAAGAACCATCGTTACTGTGTCTGTAACCTGTATTTTTGTGCTTTTAATAAATTGTATATCGCCACATTTGATCGTCTTAAAACTTTCTTTGTCTTAAGTTTTTAGCTGCTAATCTTTCTTCCTGAATCTGTAAATCCTTTGGAAACTACCAGTGTCATCCTAGCCATAATCCACCCCCAGAGCAGGAACAAAAAAAGCCTTGGCCGGGTCATTCACTTCCTGGCTGTTTGGGAGGTTGTTGCCTGCAAATTGGCTGCCTGTTTTGCCTGCAAAAGTCACTGGACTTTACAGTAAATCCTGTGCAATGTTTTGTCTCTTGTTGAGCTGCTGTGTCTATCTGCAGGATGTATTTGCTTCTTAACTCCGTGAACGACCTGCCCACGTAACTTAGGACCGAGAGTGGTCTATGGTTTCTTTAATTGTAATGACTCTTTCTCCTGCCTTCATCCTGTGTGGGAAGAAACCTTACCTGGGGTTCAGTTTTGGGGGGGGGGCTGTCACTCTGTGCTGTCAGCGGGGGAGATCATAGAATTTTACAGCACAGAAGGAGGCCATTCGGCTCATTGGTGTCTGTGCTGGCTCTTTGAAAGAGCTGCCAGCGAGCCCCACTCCCCCGCTCTTACCCTATAGCCCTGCACAGTTTTTCTTTTCAAGTACCTATCCAATTCCCTTTTGAAAGCTATTATTGTATCTGCTTCCACCACTTGCACCTTCGCAACCTTGACACGTACTCTGTTTTGCTCTTTCTTCCCTTCTTCCTCTCCGCCCCCCACACACTTCTATTAGGTACCTTTGTCTTCCTCCCCTTCTCCCCCCCTCCCCCCCCCCCCACCACCCACCCACCCACACACTATTGGGTGCCTCGCCACTTCACCTATTATGATGTAAAGTCAGTGTACTGTACAGTGGTTGGATTCAGTGCCTGGTGTTTGCCGATCTCTTGTGCGTTGTTTGAGTGTTGCATTGGGCTCTGTAAACTGAGTGTAAGGAGGAGCGTAAATCTGGCGGCTGTGCCCGTTACTGATGGCTGTCTACTGCCCCCTGATGGCAGCTTTTCATACCCGCAGCTTCACATTGCCAGTGACTTGCTCACTGTATGAAGACCAGTCTGCTTGTTCACTGGGGAGCAGTGGTGATTGAGATTCTCCAAAGTTAACTTAAATGACCAGCGCGTTGTAGAATGGACCACTTTTCTCTCATCACCATTTCAGTAATCATCTGCAATTTAATGGCAAAGAACACATTGCTGTTAAGTGTATCTTTCTCTTCTCCGTGTCCCCTCCCCAACCCATTCTCCAGCACATCCCCTTCCTTCTGCTGGGAATACAGCTCCATTAGAGGCCAGGCCTTACACTGATGCCTTATCAGGAGGAGTGAACAGTAGCCACGCCTGCCTTGTGCCGCACATCTCCCAGGAACAGATCTGTTTAATTTGTCATCTTTAACACAGGAACCCACCTGGAGACCTGCTGCCTGGCTCTAATATTGGCTAATACTGCCCGGCTGGGGACAGAGCAATCTCCTCTCCCCCTCCCATTAACATGCAGTGTTTTGGGGGTCCATAAACCCAAATCCCTAATGGGTAGGGTATTCCTAGCTGGTCCCCAAGTCTTGGCTCTTGTCTCAGTTTAATAAATAAAGCTTCCAATACTCTCCTTTTAAGTGGGGTGTAGTAGACTGCTACAGTGAGGGGTATGTCAGAGAGTTACAGTGAAAGTTATGGAATTATACACACACTGCAGTAAACATTTACTCTATTTGTTGGGTTCTGGGGAATGAGCAGAGTAAGACCAGCTTATTCTTTATAGCCCTCTTTTAATTAAGGACCTGAGACCAGAGGAACCAAAGACACTAAGCAACTCATGCTTTGAAAATTCTTTACTTAAGAAATGTAAAGTTTGTTAGTTCAATTATCACAAATACGGCAGACGGATCAAGAGCACAGACAAATGTCGGTTATCAAAGTCAGTTGGTAAATTCAAACAGCAGGCAAAAGACATCAGATGAAAAGTCTCTTGCTTCAGACCAGAATTTTCTTGTTGCTTGGGTTCGTTGATTACAAAATCAAAGTTGAATCTTTAATGATGGACAGCTGAGCTGTGTGCTTCACTCAACAGTTGTTATATGTTGTAATTCTTCTCCTCCCATTACCTTTAAGACGATTTCAGACGTTCTGGAATTTCTGCAGTTTTCCTTCCTCCTGAAATTGCTGGAGAAAACGAAAGTTGATGAAATGATGGAACAGTCTAAATTTAAAGTCTGATGGATTTTAACTCCGAAGACAACACATTTGCTTCACCTCTTCATATCGTCACACGAAAGATGGCTCTTGTGTAGACAGCACCCAATATGCTACGTCCTGGGCGGAACCAATATAGTTCAGCCATACATCTTTTCTAATCGATTTTCCACAGGATAAGAATATACAATCTTTCCTTTCTCATATAAAATAATAATAAAATACAATCTGCAGAATTGTTAGTTATAGAAGAACATGAATTGTTATTAAACTAGAATTGTTATAGAAAACATCTTTAAAACAAATGTGAATTTGTTATGGGAAAACATCTTCAACTACCTCAGCTTTAACATAACACTTAATTAAAACATGAATTTGTTATGGACAAACATCTTCAACAATCCTTCGGCTATAATAAACACATTTTTGTTATTTTTCGAGCCAACATAAGCATTTTTAAGCATTATTAAAATAATTATTTTGACTACATGGGTTAACATATATTCACAATTTCAGTTATGAAGCAGAATCACAACAGATTGGTACTTCAGTTAACTTACCTGAGCATCACATTGTACAATAGCTCCATCTTGTAGCCGTTCATGCAAATTACATCTGCAGTCGCTCAAAAGTCCAAAAAAGAAATAAATATAACTACTGTAACATTAAACACCACCTATATAAAAATGTATACGTGGATATTTTAATATAAAAACATGAATACACTCAAATAACATTTAGAGATGTCACTGAGCTAGCTTTAGCTCAATCTTACCAAGGAAATAAAATAATTTCAAAGAAGTTAATAATGTTTCAATAATTCTATAATATATGTATATAAACTCTACCATTTGCTATAGCAATCATCACATCAGCGCAGGTCTCAAAGCGTTACGGGATTTAATGTAAAGCGTAGTGACTATTTTCTGGGCAAACGCAGCAGCCAATTTGTGCAGAACAATGTCGCACAAACACCACGAGGTAAATGATCAATTTATGTTCAGGGGATTGTTGGCCAGGACACTGGGCGAGAGAAACTCCCTTCTCTTTTCAAATAGTGCCATGGGATCTTTAACATCCATCCTAACAGGCAGATGGAACCTCGGTTGAATGTCTCATCCGAAGGACGGCATCTCCGACAATGCAGCACTTCCCCCAGTTCTGCACCGTTGTATTTGTATGTTAGTATTGGGACATGGAGTGCACTGTTACTATGTGTAGGTCAGGCCTGGCTCAGACGCTGGTGGAGTTCTGTACAGTTGGAACCAGCTAAAATTTGAAGCTGTTTTGGGCACCTGGGACCCTAGACTGGCCTACTCCAGTATCTGTCTATCATTCTCCATCCACTGATATGCTCTGGAACTCTCTATCTCAATCCCTCCGCCTTGATCCCTCTCTCCCCACTTTCAAATCCTGCCTAAAGACCTTCTTAAACGGCAATAACATACAGCACCTAATGCATTCAGAGGGGGCAGGGAATAGAGGGGAATAGGAGGGGTGAGGGGGGCTCTCGTGGAGTATAAACATTATGCGACGAGTTGGGCTGAATGGCCTGATTCCTGGTGGATCACTCTATGTAACTCATCAGGTCAAAACGTCTCCGAGTGCTTCAACAGCAACAACTTGGATGTATATAGCGCCCTCCATGCCGGACGGCGTCTCAGAGCGCTTTACAGTAATGGATGGGGGAGGATGGGGAAGGTGTCGAAAGGCGCGGTCGAAAAGAAAGGTCTTCAGCAGAGACCTGAAAAATTGGAAGGGAGGGAGCGAGACGAAGGGAGTGAGGAAGGCAGTTCCAGAGCCTCGGGGCATAGTGGCTGAATGCATGGCTGCTGAGGGTGGAGCGGACGAAGGACTCGGGGGACGAGGAGGAGGCCAGACCCGGAGGAACGAAGGCAACGGGTACTGTTTTGAGGAAAGAGGAGGTCAGAGAGGTTGGGGGGTGCAGAGGAGTGCAGGGACTTGAATACAAGGGTGAGGATCTTGAAATCGATCCTCTCTGGGATAGGCAGCAGTGCAGTCTGGCCAGGACTGGGGTGATCGGGGAGCGGAGTCTCGTGCAGGTGAGAATGCGGGCGGCAGAGTTTTGAATGATTTGAATTTTATGGATGGATTTTATGGATGGGAGACCGGCGAGGAGGGCGTTGGAGTAGTTCAGCCGAGAGGTGACAAAGGCATGGACCAAGGGAGCGAGTGGAGTGACTTTTTTTTGTAGGCAAAGGCAGTGTTTTCAGGACCCCAAGGCCAGTGTGAGCAGACGTGCACAGTACCGCATGTGCTGTGGAGAGAGCCAGCGCCAGCTGAGCAGAGGCGAGCAGTGATTAGTGACAGGATGTGAAGGTTAGTCCTGAAATCAGCACAATTTCTCCCAACCACAGCACAGGAATCTGGAGCTGATCACACATGTTCTTGTGGGATGGGGCTGCTTTTCTGAGATTCAATCACTGGGGCGACTTCAAACTTACCTTCAGTGCTAATCTCTTTTAGTTGTTTCTTTAAAACTCTTGAAAGCACCCGAGCTTCCCTTCTTCACTCTGCACGGCTCAGGCACTGCGTTTGTCATATCTCTCCCTCCTCCCTGCCTCTGTGACCTGCTAACTCCATGCCGACCTGTCCACTCCCACCGCTCACACCCCACCATCGGCGGTCAGGCCTTCAGCCTCTCTGCCCCTACCCTTTGAAACTTCATCCCGCAGCCCCTCCGCATCGCACCCTTCTTTGCCTCCTTCAAGGCCCGTCTCAAGACCTTCCTCTTCGACCACACCTTCAATCAGTCTCCTTCCCCCACCCTCCCTGCCCGAAGGCATGATTGAAGAGGAGGGTCTTGAGAAGGATCTTGAAGGAGGCAAGGAAGTGGGTGAGGCGGAGGGACCGTGGGATGGAGTCCCAGAGGGTAGGGGCAGTGAGGCTGAAGGCCCACCTGCCCGCCAATGGAATTCTAAGACCACGTGATTCTAAGTCCCAATGTGGGGCTTGAACCCACAACCTTCTGATTCAGAACCGAGAGCGTTACCACTGAGCCAGGTTGACGCACTGCAATATAGCAAACTTGACCACGTTACTTTACCTGCAGAGGATCACACCCCCGGACTAGGATTTCTTTTGCGGAATGAAGATTTGTTAAGGAAGCCATGACAAGAGTGTAACCAGAAGAGCCCGTGGTGACCTGGTGACAGCCATCGCTGTACAGAGACCAATTGTCACGGCTCACGGAACCGTGGTGGCTTCACAGGGTCACTGATGGTTAATGCATCCACGGATGGTCATTTTCTCTGAAAATAAATTCCAATTGCAACACGCACTCAAAGGCTCTAAGCTCATTAACTCCCAGTGGTAAAGTCACAGCCTCGCGCTGAGCTCCACATCAGGCTCCAGTGTAGATTTCTCTCAGGGAGGTCCAGCCTTCCATCTCTGCCTCTACAGAGAGGGCTGAACTCTGTCGAGACCTTAAAATGATCATCGCATCTCACGGCTCCTTATTATTTGGCTCAGCCTGGAATTGGATGCTATTCATGGGGAGAGCTGACAGTGAGCGTCAGTGGAGGCTCTCGTGAGCGAACCTGATCTCGGCTCTTCCCACATGCACTTCTCAGCAGCAATCAGGAATCCTCCTGTTTTTACCCCAACAATCTGTGTCACGTGACCGGTTTATGTCCAGGTTTTCTTTGATTCAGTTTGATTTAATTTCGCAACAATAAAGTGGAGATTTGATTATTAATGATAATATTCCTTAGATTACATTATAGCACATTTCACATCAGGAGTAAGTCTCCAAGAACTTCACAGGATACTGTACAGTGTAGTGACTGCATTTCGTAGGTGAATGTCTCAGCTAATTTGCACACAGCAATGTCTCACAAACAGACATGGAGTGAGTGACCAATTTTATTTGGGGGACTGTCAGCCAGGAGACCAGGAGAGAGAAAACCCCTTCTCTTTTTTGAAGCGTCCCATGGGATCTTTGAACAGGTACAGACGGGACCTCGGTTTCAATGTCTCATCCGATGTTCGTTACCTCCGACAATGCAACACCCCCCCCCCAGGCACCGCAATAGAATATCAGGTTGGACTGAGTGCAAAGCCCCAATGTGATTCATGAATCTGACTCAGAGGTCAGCGGGCTATTGACTGAGCCAGCCTGACAGACATATAAATATAAACCCAATTCCATCTCTTCTCCGTTTCAAACCACTGGCCTGCAGTACAAATCCCACCCCCTCACAGGAGATTAAGGTAAAGATTTATTGCAGGGATGGGCTTGGTTTCTTCTTGGCCCCCCCACCCACCATGGCTGGGCCCTATCCCTCCCCAACTCAGCCAGGGCTGGGCGAGATCGAGTGCGCATGGAGTCTCACACCCGTGAATACACACCGGTGACAAAAATCCACGCTTGGATGAAACATAGGAACGGGAGTTGGCTATTCAACCCCTCAAGCCTGTTCTGTCATTTTAATAAGATCATGGCTGATCTGTACTTCAACTAACAGTTACCCCACCCTTGTCCCATATCCTGGCACCAGCATTGGCCCCGTGTTGCCACAAAAACACCAACAAAAGCTTCATCAACTGAACAGTGAGGGGAAGATCCCTTCATCTTTATTCTCTATAATACAATACGGACACAATTGAGGAGTGCTCACCAAAGGGGTGTGGGGGCGTTGCTGGTTAGCACTCCTCAGGCGTCCACTGAACACCTGGTCGATATGTATACACACACGCTCACACATAAATCTAGGAAGATTTGATGATATTAACATCCTTTAAATATTGTCTAACACGGAACTGACAAAGGCTGAAAACTACTGCTTCCAATGATGTGGAATCACTCAACACTGAAGGCTGCATCGTGTAAAGTAAAAGTGCAACTGAGAGTTACTGGCGGAGAAACACTTTTTTTGGTTTAAATTCTTACCAGCTCCTAAGTTCCCCGGCAAAGATGGTAAAAATGTGGGAGTTTATCAGCTTCGGACCCTGTGTGTTTGTCTGATGGACCGGGGAGTGGGAGGGGGGAAGCAATGAGGACTGTGAGTGTTAGATTCTTGGTGATTGTGAACCCCAATGAGACTCCAGTAAGATTTATATTTCTATAAATATAATAAAACAATACAATAGCTCACTGCCAGGGGCTGGTTACCTGATGAGCAGCCAACACAGGGGCTTGTGACCTGGTAAACACACAGGGTGCAGTGAACCGGTTTATGAACTTTGAGGCCGGGTGTTGGAAAGGGTTTAAGTCAGCGAGTGACGTGGAACATTGCTGCCGTCACCGTGACAAAGAACGGCAGTAAAAGCTAAGACGTGGCGGAGAGAACATTAACTTAAGCCCTTCCGATTTCCCTGCCAAACCCCTCCCCCATCCCCATCATCCGAATCCTGAGACGTGCATCTCGGATGGTGCTGGAGAAAAGCTTGTGCCGGTCGGTCAAACATCTCCCCAGCGCAGCCACTGCCGATGATCACATGAAAACAAGCCCCCAAACCCCCGTCTCTCCCAGCTTCAGAGGCCGGTCTCAAATCACTCCAAAACAAAGGGAAAACAAAAGAGTCACAGTTTGGGAGAAAGACTTGCAGCCGGCTGGTGTCTGGATACCAATCGCAGGTCTGTGAGCTGCTCGGCTCAGGGCTGCTGCGTTGGCTGGATGGAGAGCAAGCTGCCAAATTTGAAGTGCTGGATCACAGGGAATTTATCGAGGCACTGGGGAGAGAAACAAACAGGTTAGCCAAGGCTGGCACACCGTTACAGACACCCTCAAAAGCTTGGTGGGACTTCACTGTGCAGAGCAGACTGATGTCTGTGTGTAGCTGTTCTGCTGCTCACTTTCCACGCTACACTCACTGTCTGGGAAATGCCTACACTGGAGACAAGAGAGAATTATAATTCGGAGGGCTGGGCGCGAGTTAATGTTTTATTGATAACTTTTCAACCCTAAAGAGTGTAGGCAAGCGGAACAGGAAAACCTTATACAGCATGATCAAGAGGTCAAAAACCAGGGGTGTAGAACACGCCAAGTCTCATGGAGGAGGAAAATAAAAGTTCAGATTTACTTGAGGGTGGTTAACATGCGGAATGGAGGAACAGTGCGAGGGCAGTTTGCAGACGCTTTGAGTGCGACTGAGCTGACAATCAGGGTCTCAGTGATTGAGCCATCCTTCCCTGCCCCATTCATTCAGCGGTTTCATCCATTCACCTGTCTCCCTCAACACCCCCAATTACACACATCTCCACCCCCACCCCCGCAATAACGCGTTGTTTCGCCCACAAAATATAGTCAATTCACTTTACAATATATTCTGTGAAGCTCTTTGAGACTCTCGGAGAAGTGATAAGGCGCTATATATAATGCAAGGATTATTATTATGTCCCCCCACTCCCCCTAAGACAACTTTCCTCCCCCCCTCCCCCCCATTAACATGTCTTCTATCCTGAAAGTTGACAATGAAAGGCCATGAGGAGGAGGAGGAGGAGATCAGCTGGAGAGAGAAAGAAAGCTGTGGACCGCACGGCAGCTGCTTCCTCTCCTGCTGTGCACATGACCTGAATCTCTGTCCAACTCCACACTCAAACATCGCAAAACATTTATCATTCCCATAAATCAGCCAAGCCTGGGATATCATTCCCAACTCAGCTCACAGCTTCATCGCCTCGCTGCCAAGACAGTCCAGAACTAAAGTCAGGCACCAATGAGATCCTTGATGTGTTGATTCCTTCAAACACAGATTAAATATTTTATTTTAGGAAATAACATAATGCGATTAGTTCGGGACATGTGCATGCAACCAGCAGGATGCTGGAAGGCAAGCTAAATGTATCTTGTTTTTTAATCTAGCATTTCTTATGCTCTTAGTTTCTCGGGTCCAAAAACCCCTGGTTGTCCAGCGCCCTGGGATGCCTTTCCAACGTGAAGGCGCTATCCAAGTGTAATTTGTTGTCGTTACCCTGAGTTATCTCCTGGGTCAGGTATCTCCTGTGGCTGACCTGTGGTCCCCAGTGGGGCAGAGGCAGGCCCCTGGGTGCAGGGGGCACGGATTGCTCTGCACTACACTATGCTGTGATGTGGCAGCAAGCTCCTCGCCGGGAAGATTAGCTATTCACCAAATATGGTCTGTGAGCGGGGCCTCGCTGTGCGCCAAACAGCTACCATGTTTACCTCCAATTATACACAGTCACTACACTTGATAACAATCCCCTGTGAAGCGCTTTAAGACATTTAGACAGTGCAGGGGCTGTATCTTATAGGAGGATCAGCTTCATTTTATCTGCATTGAATTTCCCTTCGCTGCCACTTTCAGACTCGCTGGCTAATAATGAGGAGACTGTGGCTAAAAGATGGTTATTTCTGCGTAGAGGAACAAGAGGCAGTTGTGGGGGATTTTCCATGAGAACTGCACACCGAGGTCAGCGATGTCATGTGAGAGCGGGGGTGTCAGGAACAGGCTGGAATTCATGGAATGCCGGAAGGAGCTGTCAGAGGTCCTTACAGTTATGTGACTAATGAGAGCAGGCAAGCTATTCCCATACAGCCAGGGTCCGCACAGTGAGAAGCCCCACCCCCGTCCCCTTAAATGCAATCAAAATAATACTGTAAATTTCTAATAACTCGACCCTGACTTAACTTGTCACGACTACTGAAGTCATCGCGCTGTTTATATCCCTTCCGCATTTATTTATGTATTTTTACCCAGGACTCGCAGCTCCTGATTACTCGGCACTTGGCCCTTTACCTTCAGAGTGAGGAGTTAGCATTTACTGTAGGTTTCCGCCTTACAATGTCTCGGCACTAACACAAAATTTGCTCCCATTTTAGAGCAGACACCTTCTCCTGATCTGAAGGATAACATTGCAGTAAAAACTTTGTACAATATTGAAGGAAAGCAAACCCCTGAGAGGAAGGGAGGGAGGTGATGAATCAGGCCAGGCTGAGCCTCACAGCCACAGCCCAGGCTCAGTGGTCTGGGCTCAGGGCTAGTGTTTAGACAACTGGGAGGAGAATCAATGGCAGAGGCTTCACAGGCTGAGCTGAGCTGCTGAGCAGAGCGAGGAGACGGATGGACGGACACCAGTGTAGACACCCCGCCCCAACACCTCATAGCAGCAGAATTTATGGTGTGAAACCCAGCCAAGCAAAGAGGTGATAAATTATATTCTGTAGGACTGCACTCAAGCCTGTCTGACACTCTCCAGATCAGGTTTTACAACTTTAAAGGTGATAAATAAATCAGCAGAGGAGGTACTGACATCAACTCCCCCATAAAACAGCTCTTTACTATATCTTTTCTCTCTCTCTCCACAGGATGTCAGCTGGAGGCTGCAATCCCGGAGCTCTTTCTAAATCCTGGGATATCGGGATTTTAATGCCCCAAATCCCAGGATCCCAGGGTGCTGAGATACTAAATCTTTCCTTGTCCGAGATGCCTGTGATTTTCCACACCAGCACCTCGGGTTTGGGAAACCATATCCGTTCACGGCCAGCTCCCGTCAATTTATAGAAAATACCAGGATTTGGGGAAAACCATTAGAATTCGGGATTCCAGGATAACAATCCCAGAGCCTCGCATGATTTTGTCTGGCAACTTCACATTCCCCGCTTTCATGTCAACAGGACGTCCCAAAGCGCTTCACAGGATTTACCGTGAAGTGGAGTGACTGTGATTCATGGGCTAAACCTGCGATGTTAGGGGTCAGCCTGGCTCACTGCTGTCTCTGTGTCATGTTGGTTATGGAGCTCATAGTCCAGGCTGACACTCCAGCACAGGACTGGGAGGTGCTGATGTTCAAATACGTCATTAATAATAATACTATTATGTGCTTAGTGCCTATTCCCATCATCAAACTATCTCTAAGCGCAAGTAAACACAACAGTCAATTTACGCACAGCAATGTCCCCAAAACAGCCATAAAGTAAATGAGCCATTTTATCTAGTGTTTTTGGCCAGGACACTGGGAAAAACTACCTTCTCTTTTTGAATAGAGCCATGGGATCTTTAACGTCCACCTTAGCGGACAGACAGGACCTCAGTTTAACATCTGATTGGAAGGATAGCACCCCCAACAATGCAGCGCGCCTCTGACATGTTAAACTCGGGTCCCATCTGTCTGTTCAGGCAGATCTTAAAGATCCCTGAACACAATTTGAAAAGAGAAGGGTCTTGGTCAAATACTCCAGATCATTATTATTAATAATAATAATCCTTGCATTTGATATAGCGCCTTATCACATCTTCGAGACGTCTCAAAGCTTTTCACAGAATATACTGGAAAGTGAATTGACTGTGTATTTTGTGGGTGAAAATATTCACTTCATTTCACCTGATGCTCTTTGCTAAATGGCTTCCATTGTCAGCTGCAAATCTGTCACTAGACTTTAAAGTGCTGAGAGACATTTTGCTGTGATAAGGCAAAACGAGCTGCTGCGGAGCAGGGTCCCCTGCCTCGATATTGTCCTTACCTCTGCCTTGTACATTCGGACCAGACCCTGGTTCACTTTGGCCCACGTTGGGACAGCGCTGATGTTCCAAAGCTGGTTGGAGTGCTCTGCAAAGGGACCGGTTTTCATCTGGAAGAGCAAACATATGGCGGTCAGGGGAGGCAGGGAGAACTGGTTGCTCCAGTCCAATTACCATCACACTCAAACGCCCGTGAGAGAGGAGAGCACACGGTAGTCAGTAACTCTGCCGTTAGTGGACGGAGATTTCAAACTAATTTGTCCCCAGTGTCACATTCACTCTCCACGCTCACGTCCCAAGGAGCAAGTCATTCCACTAGTGGTAGCAGTCAAACTATGGTTCTCTCTGAATTACAAGGAACACGGGACTCGCAACACAGTGGGGCTGAACGCGAGCGTGGCAGTGGGGCTGAGGTTAGGATTCAGCAGCTTAAGAGATCTTTCTCCCCTTTTAAAGTCGATGTCTTCAAAAGCCTCCAATAAGTAGCTGATGGCAGTCCTGCAGCTCTCCACACACCAGCTCTCAAACAGCAGCTAATCAAAGGCATTTCACTATCAGAAAGGCTCTCAGGTTTCCCAATTCTGTGTGTGGTGTGAGGGTGGGGGGTGGCGCGGAGAGAGAAAGGGCGCGAAAATGGATTGGGGCTTGTGTTCTCTCTGGGGGGAGTGGGGGGTAAAAGAAGAGTTGGACAGGCTGAATAATGAGAACAGATTTATAACATCAGCATCAGAAGCCATTAACTATAATAATAATCCTTGCATTTGATATAGCACCTTATCATGTTGTATATACTGTAAAAGTGTTTTTTGACGGTGTGATTTATAGACAAAACAAAACGTCAATAACAAAGGGTGTGTTTTTTTTGCTCACTCCCCAAACCCCCCCGTTAATATTCCTCCTCTTCCAACATTCATTCCTTTATAAAAGGCTCTGCCTCAGCTCTGGTTTGTGGTAGAGGATTCCACATCACCACTGTGCGTGGTGTGGAAAGGCACAGCTGTGTCGACAAGTTTTTCCAAACCTTCCCTTGAATTATTTCGCAATCATCTTAAATCTGTGACTGACTCGACGACCAGTGGAAATAACATCCTGTGATTCACCCAGTTTTATATATATATATAAAAACCTTCATAATCCTGAAAACCCTCCAGCAGGGCACAACTCAATGGTCTTGGCTTCAGAGAGAGCGAGAGAGAGAGATAAAGACCCAGAGTCTCAAGCCTCTCTTCATTACTAGCCTCTCCCCATCCCTGCTAGCATCCCGGTTACACAGATTTACAGCTTACGTCTCTCGCACGAGAAAGCTGAAGCCCTTTATGGTGTCAGAGGCGCTATTTTAGGTTTAGAGCAAAACACTGAAGCCTCTTCAGTCTCGTGGGGAATCAGAGGCTGCCATCTTGGGAAGGAAATTACTCACTGACTGGTTTCATGGCTTGCCAGTCCCCAGAGACTGAACCCTTTTAAACTGTTTCTCTTGCAGCCTTGGGCTTCAGCTTCCCTCTTCCTGTGTAAGCTTCCTTTGCCATTTAACTGAAATCCAATCCCACACTCCCCCACCTCCCCCCACCACACTTCCTCCGCCACATCTACCAGCAAGCTTTAACCCCTTATGCGCTCCAGAGAATTTTCACCTTGGTTTCTTTTCAGCCCATAAGGCTCCCACTTGCCTCCACATGGCTATTTAACAGCTGGTAGTGGGAGCTGGTCCCATTCTCCCCCACCCCACCCACCCGGCCCCCTCCTCCACCAACACACGCACAGCTCTCCACCCCCCCACACACACATACAAACATCTAAGCAAGAGGCAAGAGGATAACTGACTGAGCGCTGCTGATGTTCTGTTCGTGAAAAGGGACAATACAGCCTTCCCACAGCGTTCCTACCTCATTGATGAAGCGGACACACTCCAGGAACATGTAATCCTTGTGGTGCTCATTCACCACTTTCTCATCCACAAAGTGACGTGGTTCCAGGTGTGGATGGTCTGAAAGAGAAGGTTTAATTTACATTCAGTCTTATATGGAGATTGTCCGTGCCAGCGAGTAACTCTTTCATTTGGAAGTATTAAATTAAGCCTTCAGCCTCTACGCTCCCAAACTCTGCAACTCTCCCTCAATCCCTCTGCCTTGCCCTCTCCCTCCCTCCCTACTTTCAAATCCCACCTAAAGACCTTCCTTTTTGATCGTGCTTACGGTCACCTCCTCCCTCTCTTTCCCCCTGGCTCGGGGTCAGACTCCAACACTGTCAAGCGCTCTGGCACGCTACCCCACGTGAAGGGCGCTATATAGATGCAATTTGTTGTTGTTGTCATGGCCACATGCTGTGCTGGCTCCCAGACACTATGCAGGCAAAGTGAAGGAGGGTGTCAGCTGGGTAAGGTGATCTGCTCGATCCTCAGCTAGGAATAATGCACACATCTCACCGCCCACCCGATACCCGATATGGGGAGGAAGTAAATGTTTAAGTGGTAACCACAAAGATTAGATGCTTGTCTGCCCGATTGTCAGTGAATACACTCACAGGTTGAAAACATGTCTATCTCTGCAGTCTCGCTGGTGAATCCAAGGTGCTGAGCCAAGACGGTGGGAATAAGCAATGAATCAGTGTATCAGAGCGGAAGGGTCCGCTCACTTACCTACGAGTTGGGAACTGCCCCAGATGAAGGGCAGGAACTGAAAGTCGTCCAGGCCCCAGACACCCTGACTGCCGGCCGGCTCCATCCGATAGATTTTCTGCAGCTTCCGCATCACCTGCAGGTACCTGGTGCGAGAGCGACAGAAACACCAGGGAGGGCCATTTAACACACGCACATCCAGGCCTCAACCCGATATCCCACCCGGGTCAGTGGCATTTGATTGTGGTCCCAGGGTCAGCAGCCAGGGCTGTATTGTCTGGGCGTCCTCATGACCTTGCATCCACACTACTGTGCACAATTGGCCACGCGTTTCGCCTACAAAATATACAGTCAATTCACTTTACAGGATATTCTGTGAAGAGCTTTGAGACGCCTCGAAGATGTGATAAGGCGCTGCATCAAATGCAAAGATTATTATTATTATTATTATGAATCCCCCAGATGTGTGAGTTCAATGTGATGAAGGTTTCAGGATGAAAAGGCAACCCCAACCCACTGCTGCCAACACAGTCACCAACCCAGCTGCACCCATGTTCATACATTACTCGGGGATTGGGAGAAAGCGCTGAATGCACAGACTCACCGATCAAACACCTGAAACACAATGGCCAGCTGGTCCTCCACCTTCAGTACGCCGATCTTACACAGGCAGCAGAGGAACGATGCAAAGGCGGCTTCGTGGCCTGTGGGACAGGGAGAGGAAACATCACGTCAAACCTGAAATCTCTGCAACTAATCAGCCGCAGGGAGGGGAGGGATGAGCACTCTGTGTCTCCCCCTGCCCTCCCTCTCTCGCTCCCTACCTCCCTCCCCTCTGATTTGCACACAAGCGGGTGTTTTAAGGTGACAGGTACCTGTTCCATAATCTATTCTCGTGGCGTTTCCCACAGACTCCTTCAGGTACACGGCAATCTCGGGGACGGCAGCGCTCAGCTCCGCAGGGATCACAGTGGCAACCAACCGCTCCGCCTCCTAAACGGAGAAGATGAAAGAAAAGCTGAATGCAGAGCGAGCTTCATTCACTGACCCCTCCATCACCACCAAGGGATTAGACTCTTCTCACTAGGACGCCTCCGATATCAGCCCCAAGTGAACAGTCGTCACTGACTTCACCAATCCCTACAGAATTCCACAGGCGTTTGCCACCTACACATGGAAATTTCCTTGTGGCTGGAATGGAATGTGCACTCTCTCCCAGAGGGACACATCTTGATTACCTAATTCTGGAGAGTATTAGGGGCAAGTTGGCAAGAGACGAGAGTTGGGGACCCCAGCATTGGTGTACTGGTGGAGTGTAACCAGTTAAAACCACATAGCTTGCCATTGATAGCACTGTCTTACGAGCTTTCTCACTGCTTGTCCAGCTAGGATCACCCTTCCAGTTAGGGCTTTGGCTTGCAGGGTTAACGGGAGCTGAGTGGGAAGGATTCCCTGCTCCCAGTGACTGGTCTACCCTCCAAGAGCCGCCGGGTTAACTCTGCAATACCTTCTCTAGTTTGCTGTACCACAGCCGGAACGCCTTGTTACCAAATCGTGATGGCTGATCGCCGGGCGGAGTCTCGTCGATCCACTTGTCCAGCGTGTTCAGCAGCGCGACCAGCTTTATCACCGGCTGCCAACAGAACACCAGTCAATGTTTCCATTCTCTACACAGCTAGTTACCGACATAGTGTCAGCATGCCACAAAACCCCCATGATTGACACCCATCGACACAAACACACACGCACTTGTACCTACGAGCGCTGCCCCTCACTCTCACACATGTGCACCAATGCTTTCCGGCACACACGTGTAATCTACATCACACCTTCCCAGCACAAATATGTCCCGTTCCCCCACCCCAAACAGGCACAAGTATTTCCTTCCCCCCCCACCTCCCCCCAGTATAAAAGGCTAATTCCAACTCCAATCTCTTGCAGCATGGAAGCCCCCTCCACCCCACCCCCCGCTTTAGTGAGCCCTCTGAACAAAGGGTCCCAGAGGTACAGGGAAAAAGACTGTAGCACAGAGCCATACTGAAAACCAGAGCTGCTCGGGGGGTGGGGGGGGGGGAATTCTCCAGATGGCAGGCAGCTCACAGTAACCAGGGTCTCTTCAGCAGACCTGGGGGGGGGGGGGGGGGGGAGGAGGAGAGGTACATGCCAGAGACTAATCGAAAGCAGCAGAAGCCCCCTCCACCCCACTCACACACACACACTGAATGGAGCCGAGTGAGCGGATGCTGAGAGCACATTTCTCAGTGCGGGTGGCGAGTACAGCTGCAATCAATCGCTCAGTAATGAAGAACCGGATGAGAGGCTGAACCGCAGGCCACCAGCCATCGACTCTCTCCAGGCTGGGAGCTCTCACCCCCCACCTATCCCCCACTTTTCTCCAGGCTGGAGCTCTCACCCCCCACCTATCCCCCACTTCTCTCCAGGCTGGGAGCGCTCAACTCCCCCTCTATCCCCCATTTCTCTCCAGGCTGGGAGCTCTCACCCCCACCTTATCCCCCACTTTTCTCCAGGATGGGAGCTCTCACCCTCTCTACAAGACAATTCACACCGAACCCATCATTTCTGTGTCAAACTCGGCTCCCCAACAGCAGAGCCTACCACACGCCTGTCAGCCCAGGATAGGAATTGCCCACAGAATGATGGCAGCGCAGTCAGGAAGGTGCGACATACTCGCTCCCAAAGTATCAGATGCAAGGGGACAATTGCTGGGGTATTCCTCCACATTCACTCCCAAACTCTGCGTTTCAGTGTCAGACACAGAAAGGCCGAAAAAGGGCTTGGAATCAATGTAGAAGTTCAGGAAGCTGCCAGCGTTTGCTCCTTTTCCAGCATTTTCTGAGCTGATTAAAATGACTGCATCTGAACTTGATCAGAATTGTGGGGATGAGACAGAGAACATTGGAACTGCCGCCATCACCTCCCCAACCGCACACCGGCATGCACACACACACAATGCATAGCTTCCAGTGAAACTTGTAAGCATCACAGAGTGGTCGGAGGGGACTGTGGGTGGTTACTTCACCATTTCCTACCTCTGAGATTTTGTAATCTCCCTTCAGCTTCTTCCCTTTCACTCCCTCGTTCAGAGTGAGAATAAAACCCACATAATTAGCGTATGCCTGGAGAGACAGGGTGGGAGGGGGAGAACAAGAGGAGAGGAAGGGTGTTAATGATTTACAGTGAACACAAACCAGCACACTGAATCAGCCACAATGTGAAAATGCCATCAGTGGGCAGCTTCCCATTAAAAGCATCGAGGGGGTTCTCAATGAGCACCATCCGTCCTGTGAAACTTTGACTCGCTGTTCCCATTATCATATCCTCACCCAGTGAGGAAAGGGTGCAGAGTAATGAAGCTCTCTCCAGCTAGGCTGCTCTCTCGATGTGTTGCAGTGCTTTTTTCCTGGTCAGCCAGGTGTCTGATGATGCTCAAGAGAATTCAAACCAGATAAAACTTCCATGTATGCTACCTATGGAAATTCCCATGTGTTGGAATGGAATGCGAAAGCTCTGCTGGAGGAACGCATCTGAATTTAGGATAGCATTAAGCACAGGTCAGCAAGAGCCAGGGTTTATTAGGTACTGCTGAAGTCTAATACTGCATAGCTTGCCAATGAAAGCAATTGTCTGGCAAGCTTTCCCACTACTTGCCCAGTTAGGACCACCCTACTTGTTAGCAGTTTTCTTGGGACTGAGTGGCCGCCAGTGACTGGTCTACTCCTCCAAATCCTGTTGATGAGCCAGGCTGGACTGTTGTCATCAACAACAACAAGATTCCATTTATAGAGCGCCTTTCACGTCGGGAGGACGTCCCAAGTACTTCAGCATTGTCATGGAGTACTGAGGACCTGCCTGGCTCAGGAACTGGACTCCTGAGACCACCACAGTTGGTCGACTCAATTTAGACATTCCATTGCCAGTTTAGCTCCAAGGGGACTTTGCTTACCTCCCCACCAAGGAGCAAGGGATGGAAAAGACCTCCACTGCACACGTGAAGGCCAGTCGAGTAGTACCTATGTAGTCCCACCTATCACCACACGGTGAAACCCAAACGCTTTAGGCATCGTAACTGGACAAAGGACAGAGGTTCCCCCTTGTGGCTGAAAATGGGCATTGCACCAGGCACAACATTTCATATAAAAATAAACCTTTCATTTAATACAGGGCCCGTAACGTTAACGTGTCTTAACCGCGTCACAGATAACTTCTATCCAGTGCAATGGTTGTATTTGTAGGTTAACACGGCAGCCAACTTTGCACACAACAAAATCCCACAAACAGATATGAAGTGAATGAACAATTGTCTGGAGGATTGTTGGCTGGGACATTGGGAGAAACTCCTCAGGACTCTTCAAAGAGTTGTGGGATCTTTAACGTTCGCAGTTGGCAGCTGAGAGCGACCCTGAGGCTCCCGCCAACTCCTCAAGGCAGGAACTTACTGTATCAACCTCTTCAATCACTCGCTCCAGCTCATGGGACCTGTGAGGAACCTTGGTGTTTCGTTTGACTCAAATTTTCTTCAATGTTCCTTTCCTACACCAGGCTTTATGAACCCATCATCCTACCCTCGTGCAGCTCCGCTGTCTGCCCAGTAAGATCCTCATCCTTACTTTTGAATACCTCCATGGTCGTGCCTCACTCTCCCTCTGTGGCCTCCTGTGACACTCCTCCCGCACCCACTCCATCTGTTCCATGTCCCCTACTAGCTCGGGCTTGCCTTTGACAGGTGAGCCTTCAGCCACTTTGCTCCCCCCAGAACTCTCCCTCTGCTTTCAAATCCTGCCTGATGACCTACCTCTTTTGACTGGATTTTTGGCCACACCCCAGCTCCCCCCCTCTCATCTCAAAATCCCCCTTGCAAGGCACTTTGCGACATCTTCCCAATGTGAAAGGTATTGTGCAAGTGTAAATTGTTGAAAGTTTAATATCTTATCTCACAACGCAATGTCCACCCCACCCAACTCTGAAGTCCCAAACTCTGAAAAAAAGGGCTGAAACTTTCAATGTATACACACCATAAATGTTCTTTCTATGACATAAAATTCTTCATAATAATGCTTACATTTGGTACAGCACCTTTCAAGTCAGGATGTCCCAAAGTGCTTCACAAGATTTACTGTATAGTGACTATTTTTGTGGACAATCGTACAGAATGTATAGTAAATAAGCTTTGTGCACTGATCCGCAGAGCCCATCATGCCGCAGTAGACAGTACCTGAGAACGTTTCCACTTCCCCATATCTGGGACCATATTGATCTCTCTCTTTGGTACAACAAATTCATGATTCGCCAGAGAAAACTGCACCTCCTCTTCAGGAGAAGAACCTGCTGACAAACACACACCAAGTTAAACACGGAACAGCAGCAGAACGAGGCTGAATGAAGGGGAAAAAATAGTGACGTTATTCTGCAAGATTGATTTAAAAAAAATGAAAATAGAGCCGATTATATTTTTCACTCATTTTGAGGATACATTTTTTTTGGCCAGCTGGGTGTCTCACACATGCGAATACCCATCATCCTGCTTAATAGTATCCAAACCAAACTGAGAATTGAATTCCATGCATCCCACCTACACATGGAAATTCCAGAGATAGATTGTTGGATTGGAATGTACACTCTCTCCCTGGAGGGACACATTCCGCTTACCAAATTTCAGAGTAGTAGACGCAGTTCGGCAAGACCCCAGAGTGCGTGTTGGGGTACTGCTGGAGTCTAACCAGCTAAAACAGAATAGCTTGTCATTGATGTCGCTGTTTGACAAGCTTTCCCACTGCTCGTCCAGCTAGGACTACCCAATACATGAGGGCTTTGGCTTGCAGGGCTCTGTCCTTGTTCCCCTCCTCTTCAATATGTATACGCTCCCTCTTAGTGACATCATCCGCAGACATGGGGTCAACTTCCACACGTAAGCGGATGACACCCAACTGTACCTCTCTTCCTCCACCCTTGACTCCGGACCACTGCTGTCCTGACAGAATGTCTGTCAGACATCAAGTCCTAGATGAGAGCTAACTTTCTTCAGTTGAAACGTCATTAAGACCGAGGCCCTATTGATTGGCTCTCGTCAACCCCTTCACACCTCAGGCATTGAAAGCATCACCATGCATGGATGCACACTCCACCTTACTAAGACAGTCCATAAGCTTGACATCTTGTTTGACCCTCAACTATCCTTTCTGCCCTACATCTGTGCCATGACCCATTCTGCCTTTCCCCACCTCCCCAACATCACCTGGTTCCGCCACTGTCTCACACCACAGGCCACCGAAACCTTCATACGTGTATTTCGATTCTCATAACATCCAGCTCCACTATGCAAACTCATAGCTAGTCGGCCTCTCCAACTCCTCCTTTAATAGGCTGCAGATCATCCAGAACTCTGCAGCCCATGTCTTTCTCCCGTACCAGGCTCTGTGACACTATCACCCCTATACTCACCTGACTCCACTGGCTTCCCATCACAGAGGATACAGTTCAAGAGCCTGTTTCTTGCCTTCAAAGCCCTCCATGGCCTCACTCCCCTGTACCTCTGCAACCTCCTAAACCCTACCATCCTGCCCGTTCCCTCCGCTCAGTGGGCTCCAGTCTGCTTCAAGTCCCCCGTCTCGCTCGCCCCACTATTGGCGCACAGGCCTTCTTCCACTCTGCCCCCACCCTCTGGATCTCCAATCCGCAGTCCCTCTGCCTCGGCCCCTCCTTTGCCTCCTTCAAGACCCTCCTCTTCAACCGTGCTTTCGATCACCCTCCTGCCCTCCACCCTCCCCAATCCCAACCCCAGCTCAGATCTGTCCCACTGACTGTCCAGCACCTTGAGAAGTCCTCCCGATGTGAAAAGTGCCATATAAATGTAATTTTGCTGTTGTTGTTGCTGCAGGGTTAATGAGAGCTGAGTGGGAGGATTCTCTGCCCCCAGTGACTGCCCTCTCAAGTCCTGCCAATGGGCAAGGCTGTGCTGNTTTTTTTTGCTGTCATCAGCAGTGAAGATACAGACATCTCGAGCTTGGGGAAAGAAGAAACCAGGATAGGTCAGCTCTAATGAAATCACCCAGGGTGGGGAAGGTGTTGTTTGTCTTTTTCTAGTTTCAATTTGCCTCAAGTCCCTCCTCTTCGACCATGCCATCGGCCAGCCCCCTTCCCCTCCCCTACCCCCCAACCCCAGCTCGGGTCTGAAATGCTGTTCTCTGTCCAACGCCTTGGGACATCCTCCCGACGTGAAAGGCGCTATACAAATATAATCTTGTTGTTGTTCAATGATAATTGGAGATCATATGTCAAGAGAATAGTAATAATAATCCTTACTCAAATGCAAGGTATATGTAATATAACACATTATCTCATGACAATGAAACATCTCACAGCTTTTACTATAAAGTGCAGTACTGTATTTTAAGGGGTGAACGCAACAGTCAATTTGCATACAGCCATGAAGTAAACAACCAATATTATCTGAGGGGTTGTTGGCTAGAACATTGGGAGGAACTCTTCTCTTTTTCGGAGAGTGCCGCGGGATCTTTAACGTCAGCCTGAACGGGCAGAATAGAGGGTACATGGGATTTTCTAGCCTTGCCCAGAGAATTTACAGCATTGTTCAGGGGCAGTCTTGAATTAGAGGAGCTCCACTGAGATGTTTGATGATGAACATTGCTACAATGTGCCACTACAGTGCTCCAGCATCTGCTCACACAACGCCCGTGCACAGCTGCTGTCCTAGTGACAGGTTGCAACATTAAACATTTAACAGTAAAGTTCCAATCAATCCAGCTGCAATTATATCCGCGAAATCCGGCAGGTATAGAATAACAGCAGGCAGCAAGCACACAAAGGACACAAGGGGCTTGGAGATGCAGCAGAACCATCACGAGCTGATTCAGCCTGATATTTCGTTGGATTTTTAAAAAAAAAGAATTAGCTTATGAGCGATTTCACAAATCATAGAAAGATTACAGCACACAAGGAGCCCATCGTGTCTGTGCTGGTGCTCGCTACCCCACTGGAGCTCTCTACCCTAATTCTATTATCTGTGCCTATATCATCACCTCAGGCTTATGAAATCATTACTTAATCATAGCATCGCAACCTCCTCTTCCCCTTTTTATATATACATTCTAAAGACACTAGGTTTAATTTCTCCCGCTCATTACATATTGCAACAACTACTTGCATTTTTATAGCATCCTTCACGCAGGGTATCGGAACACTTAATTGCTCCCAGTTATGCACAGATGTCAGCCTGGTTCAGTGGGCAGCAGTCTCATCTCTGGATCAGAAGGTTATAGGTTGAAGTCCCACTTAAAACTTTAGCTTGCAGTCTAGGCTGACACGAGACTGCTGGTGGAGCACTGCACAATCAGAGGTCAAATAGACCCAAGGATTTTCATCCGTATAAGGTGTCATCCTGGGCTTGAACCTACAACCTTCTGATTCAGAGGCAAGATTGCTACCAACCGAGCCGGGCTGACACCTTTGCACACATAAACTCTTTTCCTTGGGAAGATATTCTGTAGAGTGCTGCTCTGAAGGTGCGAACCTAAGTTTTTAGGGAGAGTCTGAGAAGAGCCCACAGCAAACATCCCCAACACCTTGGAAGGAGATATTTTTCTCTCTTAAGCCCCAGCTCCTCAGTCCTTACTTCTGGCCCTCAGCCTCTGCCTTCCCTAACCCTACACCGCCACTAACCCCTCCCCTCCAGGGCCCTCCCCCCCTCCAGGGCCCTCCCCCCCTCCAGGGCCCTCCCCCCCTCCAGGGCCCTCACCCCTCCAGGGCCCTCACCCCCCTCCAGGGCCCTCATCCCCTCCAGGGCCCTCCCCCCCCCCCTCCAGGGCCCTCCCCCCCCCTCCCCCCCCCCCCCCCTCCAGGGCCCTCACCCCCTCCAGGGCCCTCACCCCCTCCAGGGCCCTCACCCCCTCCAGGGCCCTCACCCCCTCCTCCAGGGCCTCACCCCCTCCCCTCCAGGGCCCTCACCCCTCCCCTCCAGGGCCCTCACCCCCTCCCCTCCAGGGCCCTCACCCCTCCCCTCCAGGGCCCTCACCCCTCCCCTCCAGGGCCCTCACCCCCTCCCTCCAGGGCCCTCACCCCATCCCCTCCAGGGCCCTCACCCCCTCCCCTCCAGGGCCCTCACCCCCTTCCCTCCAGGGCCCTCACCCTCTCCCCTCCAGGGCCCTCACCCTCTCCCCTCCAGGGCCCTCACCCCTGCCTCTTCCCCCCAACTCCCACCCCCTTCTCAGGCTGCCGCCCCGCGGGGATTGGGGGGAAAGAGAGAGGCTGAAACTTCAGCTCTCCGAGAGTGAAAGCTTTCCTGCTGAAGCCTCCCGCCCTGGCGCGCTCGAGGCTGACAAACGCCGGCACTGACCTGACTCACTGGAATCCGCCATGGTTAGCCAGGCAACGCCTCCAACCGGAAACGGAAACGCTCACCACCGGAAATGGAAACAGCCAGCCGCCCAAACACGCCCCTTAGCCCCGCCCCCATCCTCAGCCCCGCCCCATGTCCTCAGCCCCGCCCCCCGCTTCACCCCCGCCCCTTCCCTCAGCCCCTCCCCCTCAGCCGTCGCTAACCGACTCCAACATTGTCATACGCCCATTTCTTACCTGATAAACCGTTCTCAATGTGAATAACAATCGTCTTATGGTTTCACTGCCGCTACCACAACTGTGAGAACCCCCCCCCGCCGCGCGCGCGCGCACCTCCCGCCATCATTGTGAGGGGCAAACCTTCACATTGACTGTGCATTCCGTCTTGCGGTCTTTGACAGATAGGCAGGGCGGGGGGGCGGCTGAGGGGACGGCTTTGGCGGTTGTTGTGGTGGCGGCAGCAGCGGGGGCGCCGGGCCTTCGTGATGAACTATGGGAGGGAGGGCGCCCCGCACAAACATGGCGGCCGCCCCGCACAAAACATGGCGGCCGCCTCGCCCCGCCGATTGGCTCTACTCCTCGTGTGATTGGCCGGCGAGGACGTCACTCACACGGTTTGCTCCGCCCCCTCCTCCCCACTTGGAGTCGAAGTTGTTCGTCTTTGGCCTTGAAACTTGTTGTGTTTCTCAGAGCAGTTCCCGCCCCGGAGCCCGGAGGCCATGTTGGCTTCAGTGGGACGCGTCCTGGTAAGGCTTTTGTTTAGCCAACCTCTCCCCCTCCTGCCCTCCCTCTCCCCCCCTCCTGCCCTCCCCCCCCCCTCCTGCCCTCCCTCCCTCTCCCCCCCTCCTGCCCTCCTCCCTCTCCCGCCCTCCTGCCCTCCCTCCCTCCCCCCCTCCTGCCCTCCTCCCTCTCCCCCTCCTGCCCTCCTCCCTCTCCCCCCTCCTGCCCTCCCTCTCCCCCCCTCCTGCCCTCCCTTCCCCCCTCCTGCCCTCCCTTCCCCCCTCCTGCCCTCCCTTCCCCCCTCCTGCCCCCCCTCCCCTCCTCCCCCCTCCTGCCCTCCCTCCCCCCCTCCTGCCCTCCCCCTCCCCTCCCTCCCCCCCCTCCTGCCCTCCCCCTCCTGCCCTCCCTCTCCCCCCCCTCCTGCCCTCCCTCTCCCCCCCCTCCTGCCCTCCCTCCCCCCCCCTCCTGCCCTCCCTCTCCCCCCCTCCTGCCCTGTGAATCCAAACCCCAATTAAGTTCGGTCCCGCGCCAGCACCAGGGAAAGCTCAGAGAGATGTGTCAGAGGGCCCGGGGCAACGGGAGGGAGAACCGACTTGAATGCTCAATGGGATGTTTACAACAGTAAACTGCAGGTGCGCAGCGCCATTCCAGTGTAAACACCTCAAAGGGCTTGAAAGGTACCATTGGTGGTGTGTGTGTGTGTTGGTGAGTTGCCCTTTTCAGACTGTTTATATTCTCGTGCCAAGTGGGCCTGGTGACAGCTCTGAAGCGAGCTGACCGCAATGACCTGAGAGGGCGAAAGTCTGGCTGTCCTGGCGGGTTGTTACTTATAATAATAATAATAATCCTTGCATTTGATATAGCGCTTTTCACGTCTTCTAGACGTCCCAAAGCGCTTTTGGTTGTTACTTATGGTTGAACAGTTATTTAGCCATTCTGCCGGTGTTAGTCTGGCCGCCTTGTACTGTTGCGGTGTGGGGAATAGTGGAAGAACCTCGTCCCAAGTAAAGTTGTTTTCACTTAGAGAGGAGACTTTTGTGTGTTTCGTAACACTCCTCCACCTTTTCAGTGCTCCCGGGAGTATCGTGCTCTCGGAAACACATCAGGAAATGTTTCTTGTTTTCCTAATTCCTTCCCCCTTTTTTTCCTTAATAATAATATAACAATACTTATATCACAGCACCTATAATCACATTGTTGAGACGTCTCAAAGCGCTCCACAGATTATACTGTAAAGTGGATTGACTGTATATTTTGTGGGTGAAACACGGCATCCAATTGCGTACAGCAGCGTCCCACGAACAATCGTGGATTTAGTGTCCAAATTATTATTTTTTTCTTATTAAAGGAAACGTGGCCAGATCATCCACAATGACATCGATATTGAAATTGGTAGGTGAGGTGAGCGAGTGGATATTACAGACTGTAATACTGTCATTCTTCTCTCATGAAGGTGTTGATTCATGCTGGGGTAGGGATCCACCCGAACCCTTCAGTTTCCCTTTGTGAACGCATTGTACCCTCTGCTGGGTTTGTGCATTATAACGGACAGCTCGTGGGGATAAGAAAAAATGTAACATAAGATGCGATAGCATTGGAAATGTGGATCAGCTTTTGAAATTTAACACATTTCAATCCAAGGGCTTTGTTAAACAGGAGAACTCCAGCAATGACCTTTGTAAGGCCCCGTGATGTCGTTTGTGATTTGGAGGGTCTCTTTCTCCCACATGGCAGTTCTGTGCCACACAGGTCCCAGGTTCAATCTACGGCTTGGACTGAATTGTTTTTAAACTGAACTCAAGTTATGTTAGGAGAACTACAATTGGGTAGATCCCTAGACTAGAGAGAAGCAGAATTAGGCATTTTTTAAAAGCCTTTTCGCTATCGTCCTCCCGACATGAAAGGCGCTCCATAAATGTAATGTTGTTGTTGTATCCACTACTGTGCGCGCGCACACACACACAATTTCCCACCCACTTACGCGCCCCCCCCCACACCCAAACCCTCCCTCTCCCCCCCCCCCACCCACACACACACATTCACGCCACCAAACACACTCACCAGCCCCCCCCAAAAACAAATTGTGTATGTGTGGGCAATGATTGGGGCAAAGGGCTGCTCACACTCAGACCAAGTTATTTAAAAGTAGAAAATATATTAAGAAATGAGAACAAGAATATAGCGGTCAGTTGAATTCTCCTTGAGCGTTGAATTCCTGCGTTCTGGAGAGCTGAATGTTGTATAAATAGATTTGAGCCAGATAAAGCTCCCTGTGTAACTCAAGTGGGACCAGAAAAGAGCAGCTAAGCCAAGTCAGATCAGTCTTACGTTTCCTCTATCTGTGACCAGCAGCTGTTCGCTCACAGTGACAGCCATACTCCAGTGCAATGCTGGGGATCTGCTACAGTTTTGGAGATGCTTCGAATGAGATGTGTACTATATTGTTGCAGTTGAGATTTTAAACCAAGGTCCCGTCTGCCTGTTTTGGTGGACAGTAAAGATCCCATGGCACTACTTGAAAAGAGAAGGGAATTTCTCCCAGTATCTTGGCCAACAATCCCCCAAGTAAAATTGGTTGCTCACTTCATGACTGTTTGTGGGATTTTGATCAGAACAAATTGCTTGATGTATTCAAGTAGTACACCACACTTTACCGAAAAACTCTGAAATGCTTTAAGATGTTTCGACACAGTAAGGCACTGTATCAAATGCAAGGATGATTATTCTATTGGAACAACCAGGGACTAGAATCTTCCCAAGCTCTCCGAACTATATAAGCCGGGCAGTAAAATCTTGTGTGCTGGTTCTGTTTTGTTTCTGACAGATGTAGAACAAAGGAGGAAAAGAATGATAAGCATATAGCCTTCAATTCATGTGTGGGTCAGTTCAACTGGTCTGGCCTGGGCGGGAATAGAGGGGCATTGCTTTTGGCTTTTATGTAATGTTCGCACTATGGATAGGAAAAAGGAATCCCAGAAGTTATAGTATGCTTACAAGTCCAAACCTCTGGGGAATAATAATAATCCTTGCATTTGATATAGTGCTTTTCATGTCTTCTAGATGTCTCAAAGCGCTTCACAGAATATACTGTAAAGTGAATTGACTGTATATTTGTGGGCGAAACGCATCAATCAGAGGCAGTTGCGGTTGCTAACCATGTGCTTAGACTAACCTCAAATTTCCTCCTCAATTTCTGACTAATAACTCTGACTGGCATGGTAGGGGTTAGTGCCTTTGTGTCCATGCAATGTTACTTAGTTTGTGGCAGAGCTGAGGAGTTTTAAACCATCCAGTATTAATGAAAGCTGCCTTAAGATAAGAATTGAAATTTGGACTTTGGATTATTGACCAGGAAGTGCCTGGATAGCGAGATAGTGAGAAAAGAAAGATGGAAAGAAAGCAGGAGCTCCTCCCCAACAATTGGCAACTCACTAGTAGCTCCCTGTAATTTTACACCCACCAAATCACTGTCTAGATTCTCTCTTCTCCCCTTCCCCGAAATAATAAATTGTCCATATTTGTTTCTGTCATTTTCATCTCTTTGTTCTGTATCCTGGTCCTCTTGCGTCTGTTTGGGTCAATCTCTTCAATCTTCTTGTCTCATCTCAAAATGTACACAGTGTATGACATTCCCTTGTAACCACTTGCAGTCAAATTATGCCAATTGATGTCAGGAGATATTGACCGTGTTACCCATTGTCACTTAAAACAATCGCACTTACTGATAATTGACCAGACCTACCCCCCACCCCCAATACAGCTGTGACACATCACAAGGACGAACGTGGGTTTGAAGGTATTTTGAGGAAGTGATACAATGCAGGTCTGAGGCCATATTGACATTCACTGACCTTTAGTGTGTCACGGCTGGTGTATCCTGTATCTTACAACATTTAGTGGCTCATCAGTCATGTTTGTTGGCCTGCCCAACGGTCATTGTACAAGATGTTACTGGGCAGATTAATGCTCAATGTACAATTTGCTTTGAACTGTTAAAAGCGGTTGAAATATCACACCACTGATTGTCTAGGGGGCAAGTCATCTTGCTCACTTCCTAGTGATCTAAGTGTTGGGTCTCTGCTCTCTTGGTAGAATAATGGAAAGTGACACAAGGGGCTGGACAGGGTGGTTCCTAGGACCTAGTCTGCTACCTGTACCTCTCTGTTTTATTCTAGCTCAAACAAGTCTTGGTGAAGTCAACATGCTTGGTGAGGCCTGTAGCTCCTACCAGGATTCCTGGCAGATACCTCGCTCATCAAAAGGGTCTACCTCCACTGCCAGTGCCGCCTCTCAAACAAACCTTAGCACGCTATCTCCTGGCTTTGGAGCCCATCACGAGCGAAGAGGAGCTGGAAAACACTAGACAGATAGTGGAGGAGTTCAGCAAACCGGGGGGCGCAGGAGAGAGGCTTCAAGCGAGCTTGGAAAGACGAGCGAAGAAGACTGAAAACTGGGTATATTTATGGTTCCTCATTCTTTTTGTTGCAGTGATAAAAGATAAATTTAGTGATTCCACCCCAGAGAGCGCGAGAGATTGTGCCAGCCATTGTCGGGATGTTATTATTATTGTGATACAAGTCTGTGTCACACTGCTATAGACAAGCCAGAGAGAAATAGAGCAGGAATGTGCCTGCACTGAGGGAGGCAAATCCAAAAGAGAGTGCTCTTTGGAGCCACTTACTATCCCTCCAAGTGGGCAGTTTCAGTGCAAGAATGGTAGTGCTCATTGTGTGGGGCAGGGAGTGAGTGGGATGGTCACAGGAGAGAATACTTCCTGCAGCAGAACCATTCTTTGCTCAGATCTTTTTGTTATGCCGTTGCTCCTCAGCTCTCTGACTGGTGGCTGAAGACGGCCTATCTGGATTACAGGCTCCCCGTAGTGATCAGCTCCAGCCCCGGAGTGGTGTTGCCAAAACAAGACTATCATGACCGCCAAGGGCAGCTCAGGTAACTGAAGCCGGTGGCTCCAATCGCACGGTGAGCTCGCGAAAAGGAATACAAAACACAGGAACAGGGGGAGGCCATTCAGCCCATCAAGCCTTAGTCTCAGATCTTGGCAGATGTTTTATTCCCAATACCTCTTTCCCATACCCATTTTTAGCTCCGACACCCTGTCTATCTGTCTGTTAGCATCCCTAATGGTTGCCCCTCTACAGCTTTCTGAAACAGAGCATTGAACATTTTCACGACGTTCTTTGTGAAGAAATGTTTCTCGACTTCTGTTCTAATTGTCTTGATTCTGGTTCGTTCTCATATGAAGGATGAGAGGAAAGAGTCGTCCACTCTGACATGTCAATTCTTCTCATTAGTTTAAATGCCTCACTCAAATCTTATCTCTTAACTTTCTCTGCATCGTAATAATAACGGGCTTCAGGGGTTTTCATGTGATCAAATTCGACACCATTCATTGCCCACGAGGTGGTGCTGTCGTTAACCACTTCAGCCCCGGGTACCACGTTTAGCCTAACAGTGACATGACTGCAAATTTTGCAAATGTTGGAGTAAAGGAGAGTTTATTTAAGTTTTATGTATGTAAATGCTGCCTTTATTGTGTTACAATAGTAATAATAATAATCCTTGCATTTGATATAGCGCCTTATCACGTCTTCGAGACGTCTCAAAGCACTTCACAGAATATACTGTAAAGTGGAGTGACTGTGTATTTTGTGGGCAAAACGCGGCAGCCAATTGCTTGTAACAGTGTCCCACAAACAGTGGTGAATTAAGTGACCAAATTATTATTATTTAAGGGGGAAATTCAATAAATATGAAGTGAAAAAACATTAAATATCAGATGGTACCAACTCCGCTACTGAGAGCTCTCTCTAAACTGATCCCCTTCCCATGCTCTTTCTCCATTGTATCTATGCTGGTTCTCACTCCCTAACTGGAACTCTGTATTCTAATGATGCTATTCATCTGCTCTTCATCTGCCCCCCCCCCCCCCCCCCCATCATCCTATCTGTCTTGGTGTTAGCTACCCCCGACTGGAGCTGTCTGATCCCATTCCCAATGTGCCTGCTCTTTAATATTATCGCTCCAAATTTCATCCAAATACCAGCGCAGCAGTTACACCGTGCTTCACTGGAACGCCGGTCTGTTTAGAACACAGATAGGGTTTACCCGATTGGTTCCCACGCTACAACTGGCCGATTTCCAGGTTATTTGGTTGCCAATCACTCACTTCCTATGTCTTGCTGGCTGTGACATGATGACCCCTAAGTTTGCAATTTAGCGTGGGAACCGGTCGGTGTGCAGGAAGTGAACACATGCAGTGAAATGGGATACAACTTCCTTGTTCTATGGTGGGCTGGGATTGTATGGACCCTCAACTGCTGCATTACTGTGAGGCTGCATTTTACACTATGCAGTCAGCATAAGGGACGCAACTTCTGACTGTATTAAAATATCCTGGGCTGTTTTTTTTTAAAACTCTCTTGTTTCCAGTCCTGCTCTCCACCTCCACAGCACAGCTCTCACAGGGTGACCCCTGTACAGAGTGAGGTTTGTCTTACAGATATTCCCGCTGGCAGAGACCCTAGCCGCTATTTCTGGATACTCCCAGGGCAATTCAGTTCACCTCCAGACCTCATTCATTTTCACGAGAGTATCAGACTCAGACTGCCAGGCTCTATCCAACACAGTGTTCAGCCTGGCTCAGTGGGTAGCGCTCTTGCCTCTTGAGTCAGGAGGTTGTGGCCTTAGGCTCCACATCAGAACTTGGAACTCGTATGGTCTGTTCTGACCCTCCAACGTAGTGCTGCGGGTGTGCTATGTTTTTGGAGGCGTCGTCCTTCGGATGAGACATTAAGCAGAGGTCCCCTCAGGTTCAGGTGGACATTAAAGATCCCATGGCACTATTCGAAGAGAGAATGGAGTTTCTGCCTCCCAGTTTCCTGGCCAACAGACTCCCAAATGAATCGGTCGCTCACTCCATGGCTGTTTGTGGGACATTGCCATGTGCAAATTAGCTGTCAAGTTTTACTGGAGGGTCTTGGATTCTCAAAGTGTATTTGGCAGGTCAAGCTTATTGTCCTTTGGTAAAGATTACAGTCATAGCCCCCCCTCTCTCTCTCTCTCTCTCTCTCTTTGCAGATTTGCTGCCAAGTTGATTTCTGGTGTTCTGAATTTTAAAACCATGATCGACCAGTAAGTACCAAATAACATTCCCTCCTTAGATTTTGCTTCACGTTTTGCTCCAGTCAAACCTGCCTGTGACATTCCTTCTTGTCTGTTGAACTGTGTTACAAAGCCGGGCAATTAAACCTGGGAGGGCTTTGGAGAAGGGTAAGGTGGTCAGCGCAGGAGTTCAGAGCGGAGCACACTGCAGATGGAGGGAAGGAGATCTTGAGAGCAAGTGGGGTGACTGCTTCTGCAGGAAGAAGTGGGTTGGGGAGAAATTGTGCAAAATGTGGGAGAACAGGAGGAAAGCGGGTACTGTATTTTCTAGGCCAGCCTGGACCAACTGACACCTGGCTTGGGCATGATATCCGTCAGGCAAACCGTTTCTAACTTCGGCTCCCTCCCTCCCTCCCAGTGAACAGCCCTGTCATTACAGCAGCTCAATCCACGGGAGGTGGAAATAATGCTGCAGTCTGTCAGGGAGCCTCTTTCAATCTGAGGGAAAGGTAAGCGGGTCTCCTTACAACAGAGTCCTCCCAACCGCCGGCTCCTGCCGCTGCCAAATACTGAGCCATCCCGCTTAGCCAGGAGAGTGGCCGTTCATGCTGCCAGATAGTGAGCTGTGAGGGAAGACTGTCTGGGAAGCCAGTCAATGAAAGCTCAGCTCAAGGATGGTCGAAGATGGTTTTGATCTGAAGGATAGAAGCAGCAGGTTTGAACTCATTGCACCACCATCATCGCTGATTTCTGAGCCCGCATTGCTCGTTCAATGTTGTCGCCCAGATAATGACTGTTCTCTCTCTTGTTTTCTCCCCTCCGCTCAGTGAGACTATTCCTGTTCAGTATATGAACGGGAAGCCACTCTGCATGAACCAGTTTTACCAGGTCCTCTCGTCCTGTCGCATTCCCGGATCTAAACGGGATTCTGTCGTCAACTACTCTAAGACTAAAAAGCCAACGCACATAACAGTGGTGCACAATTTCCAGGTGGGAGCTGTAGGAGTTGTATCTTAGTCTTTCAATACCTTTAATTACCTGTTTTAAGTTGTTGTTTTTCCTCCTGTCCACACTCAGTTCTTTGAGCTTGACGTGTATAACAGTAACGGCAGCCCCCTGACTGTGGACCAGATCTACATTCAGTTAGAGAAGATCTGGAACTCTTCGCTTCAGACTAACAAGGAGCCAATTGGAATCCTTACCACTGGCCACCGAAATACCTGGGCAAAAGCTTACAACACGCTTACTAAAGGTTGGTTATTCAGGCCGTGTACAGCAAATGCCAGGAGCTGTACGTAGATGAGATTCTGACTGTGGCCGAGTTGATAATGGGACAAGTTACAGGGAAACTTCATTTCTGTGTGATCAGTTGGGTAGTGTCATGCCAACTTCATTGTAAGAGCAGAAAAATGGCTGACATCAGTGTCGTGGGGTCACTCCTGATGTCACTGCTTGCGCGTTTACAGTTTGTACACTGAGACTCTCCCCTGTGTGAAGGGCGCTATATAAATGCAAATTATTGTTGTTGATTGTATTCAAGAAGCACCACTTGAAGAGCGCTATAATGGGGTTCCCCTGTGATCCAGTCTGCTTGATCTGCGTGTGTGGCCTTCATCTTCTGTACCATCCGAACTGGTGGCAGGCAGCCTGGTTCAGTTGGTAACACTCTTGCCTCTTGGTCAGAACGTTATGGGTTCAAGACCTTCACCAGGATTTAGGCTCATAATCTCTGCTGGCCAAAGCTCAGCAGTACTAAGGGAAGCCGCAATTTTGTGGCTTTAGTCCTTTGGGTGAAACAAATTTGAAGTCCTGATTGCTGTTCAGGTGAAAGTTAAAGATCTATGTGGATGTTAAAATGTTTTAGATTAATAAATTTATGATTACTATTATTTTTATTATTATTGATCTCCATAACAGGATGCTGGGCTATATTGCTAAATCAGGAGTCATACTCCAGCTCTGGTCAGGCCACACCTTGAATACTGCACACACTTCTGTGTGACATAAGGGGTTTGCCCAGAGTGCAGCACAGAGGAGAGCAACAAGGATGATTCCCATTGCTAGAGGAATAAGCTATGAGCATTGATTAGACAAGCCAGTGCTCTTCAGGCTTGTGAGAAGAACAATTAGAAGGGACCTCAGAGAGGTGTGTACAATTTTAAATGGGAATGGAACAATACTTTAGGATGTAACAAGACAGTAGAACAAATGGTCATATTTTTGAGTTGTAAAGGTGCAATTTCAGGACAGAGACCAGGGAGCGTTAATTTACCCAGAGCTAATCAACGACTGAACCAGGTTACCAAGGAAGCCATTTTTAAATGGACTAAAACACAGTTGATTAAAACAACGTTTGATGCAATGATAGGCAGCTGGTGGAGGGAGAACAGTAGAGTGGAGGTTCTGGAAGGATAAGATCGGGTGGGCTTTCTTCATCCAGACCAATGTTGTGATCTTGCATTAACCTCAGCAGTGAGTGGATGGTTGGTTGGTGGTTGGTTTACAATCAGCTGAGTTTAGGTATTGATATTGACCACAGTGAAGTGCTTGGGTGGATTTGACTTGTAGAAGGTTTATTGTGAGGCGATGACATCATGTTGAATTAATTGAACAGTGATCCTCTGTCCCAGTTATACACAGCTATTCACAAGTTCTATATTGAGACTGAGACTCTTAGATTGTGCCAATGCTTTATTCCTGCCACAGATAAGGTTAACAAGGAGTCTGTGAAGCGTATACAGAGGAGTATCTTCACGGTGTGTCTGGATGCCCCAGTGCCCAAGGTATCCGATGAGCTGTACCTGAGCCACGTGGCAGGTCAGATGCTTCACGGTGGAGGCAGCCGATGGAACAGTGGCAACAGATGGTTCGACAAAACCCTACAGGTACTACGGGGAGCGCTAAGGCGACTGGTGCTGTCCTTCAGATAAGATGTTGACCCCCGGGCCTTGTCTGCTTGTTCAGGATGGTCTGCTGCCTTGTGTCCACTTGATCACAGCTCTGTCCCATCTGCTTCTGTTCGTCCCTCGTTCCCCTCTGCTCCACCATCGGAGGTTGTGCCTTCAGCCACTGCGCCCAGAACTCTCTCCCTCAATCCCTCCGCCTTGCCCCCTCTCTCTCCCCCACTTTCAGGACCTGCCTAAAAAAGACCTTCCTTTTTCTTCATGCTTACGGTTACCTCCCTCTTCCCCTGTCTTGGGGTCAGAATCCACCACTGTCAAAGGGATGCCTCCCTGCGAGAAGGATGCTATATAAATGCAAGTTGTTGTTTTTGTTGATGTGAGTGAGTGATTGAAGCAAACTTGAAAATAACCTCTGTGGTTTTAGATACAGCACTAAACCTCTTCTAACTTGCTAAACTTTGCATTTGACTTGATGTAATGTTGGTTTTGTTTCTGCAGTTTATTATTGGTGAAGACGGCTCCTGTGGCCTGGTTTACGAACACTCTCCAGCCGAAGGACCGCCGATTGTCACTATGTTGGACCATGTGGTTGAGTATTGGTAAGGGCGTGGGTTCACACACGAGCACGTTACACTGAATCAGGAAGAATCGACCTGCGATAAGGAGAACTGACCATAGACTGAAAACATTCCTTCTGTTTCAGCAAGACCTCCGAGATGGTTCGATCACCAATGATTCCGTTGTCGATGCCAGAAAAGTTACGTTTCAACATCACGCCAGAGATCAAGATGGACATTGAGAAAGCAAAGCAGCACCTCAACATGTGAGAACCTTCTGTCGTCATCTCCCTTCCCCTCCAGCTGGAACTGAAGACCCATAAACACAAGGCACAATACAAGTGTCAGACTACCAGGTAGTGGGTAGATAACCTAACAAGCTTACACATGATATTCGGGTGTTCCATCTATGGATGCTGGATCCATTCACATCTTCAAGGCTGAGAAGGATAGATATTTGTTAGGTCAGGGTATTAATTGATACGGGACAAGGACAGGAAATTGCACTTGAGGTACAGGTACCACGCACCATGATTAAATAACCCATTGCTGAATGGCATCCCACTTGAGTGAGTTCCCAGGGATTTGCTGCTGTCTGTTGCACTGCACTCAAAAATGGGTGAAAGAAAATTGGCAAAGGGGAGGGAATAACTTGTATTCTGTGTTACCCACCTGTCTGTGTTCACTAGGATGGTGCGTGACATGGACATCAAATGCTTCACCTTTCAGCGATTTGGAAAAAATTTCCCAAAGTCACAGAACATCAGCCCGGACGCCTTCATCCAGATAGCACTGCAGTTAGCCTATTACAGGTATAACTATTGTCACTTTACATTACATTTACATTAAATGGCCTTCAGCCTTTCTGCCCCCACCCTTGGAACTCCATCCCACAGTTCCTTTGCCTCCTTCAAAGCCTGTCTCAAGACATTCCTTTTCAACTACGCCTTCGGTCACCTGCTAACCCTGTCTTCCCTGTCCCCCACCCCTCCTGATTCCAATCTTCAGCTCGGGTACAAACCATTCACTGTCCAGTCCCTTGGAAAGTTCTCCTGATGTGAAAGTGACTGTGTAAATGTAATTTGTTTTTATTGTTTACATCCTTTACTGGTTTGCTTCTCAACTCTAACCCAACATTCCTGAGCTGTTAGAACTGGGGCTGTGGGGCTCCTTAAAAAAATAAATAATGTGTTTCCAGTCTCTTTTTGCTGTTTGATGAGAGCATCACTGGATGAGAGCTAACTTTCTTCAGTTGTATGTCAACACGAAAGGCCCTCCTGATTGGCTCCACACCTCAGGTGCTGACACCATCATCCATGGTTGCAAGCTCCACCTTGCTAAGCCAGTCCATAACCTTGGCGTCTTGTTTGACCCTCAACTATCCTTTCTACCCCACATCCATGCCATGCATTGTCCCTTCTTCTTCGACCATGCTTTCGATCTCACTGCTTCCCCCCCGCCTTCCACCCTCCCCGATCCCGACCCCCAGCTCAGGTCCGAAGCACTGACTGTCCAGCATCTTGGAACGTCCTCCCGAGTGAAAGGCGCTATATAAATGTGATTTTGTTATTGTTTGTGTCTCCATCAGGATCTATAGCCAAGTGTGCTCCACATACGAGAGTGCCTCCCTGAGGATGTTCCATTTCGGCCGCACAGACACCATCCGCTCAGCCTCTGTCAGCTCTTCGGCCTTCGTCCAGGCTATGGACGACACACAACATCAGGTGGTGACACAGTTCTGAATCTCACTTTTTCCCATGTCTTTTGGGGGTAATTAATGTTGGTTGGCATTCACTGGGAAACATCTGGTATTTATTTAATATTTTAACTTTCATCTTTGGGGTTGAGTGGTATTAAGTGTTGCCCAGGCCCCTTTCACACTGTGGTCAAATCTGCCCTGGACCATCAGGTTAGCATTGGTCTCACTCTCTGATGGAGGACCACTGAGCTCCACCAAACAATAACTGCACCAAACCACATTATCCCTCTTCGACTCTTCAGAACTCCTGTAACGTGTGCCAAGCCTTCCAACAACAACTTGCATTTATATAGCGCCCTTCATGCAGGGTAATGTCTCAGAGCCTGACTCTGAGCCGGTGGGAGGGTGGGTGGGGGGAAGTGTCTGTATGGTGGTCGAAGAGGAAGGTTTTCAGGCAGGGCTTGATAAAGAGGATAGAGGGGGAGCAAGCCAGAGGGATTGAGGGAGAGAGTTCCAGAGTTTCGAGGTGTAGTGGCTGAAAGCCCAACCTGCGATGGTGGGGCGGAGGGTGCGAGGGACGAGCAGGAGGCCGGTGCCAGTCGAGCGAAGGCGCCAGATGGTGGATTGGGAAGTGAGGAGGTTGGAGAGGTAGGGAGGTGCCAGGGAGTGAATGGATTTGAACACAAGTGTGAGGATCTTGAAGTCGATCCGTTCGGTGATGGGAAGCCAGTGGAGCCTGGGCCAGAATTGGTGAGATGTGGGTACGAAGTTTGGTCCGGGTCAGTATGTGGGCGGCAGAGTTCTGAACGAGCTGGATCTTTTGAATGGTGGAGCTGGGGAAACCGGCGAGGAGTGCGTTGGAGTAATCCAAGCGGGAGGTGACAAACGCATGCACAAGGGTTTCAGCTGCATTTGGAGTAAAGTAAGGTCGGGGGCGGGCAATGTGGCAGAGGTGGAAGAAAGCGGTCCTGGTCAGGGACCGAATGTGGGGGGGGGGGAGAAGTACAGCTGGGGGTCGAACCGGACGCCTAGATTGCACACTAGTTCGGTGAGAGAGAACCCAGGGAGGTTGAGGAGTTTAGATCCGCAGGAGTGAAGGCGTTGATGGGAGCCAAGGAGTATGCCCCTGTCAACGTCTTCCAAAGGATATTTGACAAAGTACCACATTGAAAGATTCCTTCACAAACTGATGTCACTGGGAATCGAGGGGCATGGATTCATAATTAACCGAAGGTTCATTATGAAAACAAATTGGTAAGAATGGGGCGTCTCAGAGTTGGAAACCGAGACCTTCCTGTTTCTTCTATCTGAAACCTTGATTGCCAGACTCAAATGAATGATAATTAACCCTATATGTGACACTAATGGGGTGATATCCTTGAAAGATAAGACCAAAGGGCCTTTACCTAAGCAGCTTGTGATTATTTTTGGATCAGTTGATTATTTCACTTTGTAGTTAATAACTTTGAAATCATTTCACTCCCATGTTTAGAACCAAGAGAAGGAGACCTTACTGAGAGCGGCTGTTGAGGGTCACAAAGCCTACACGAACATGGTAAGGAAGTTCGATTTTTTTTTTCTTCTTCTCCTTCCCCCCCCTAGCCACCCCTCTCCCTGCCCACCACTCAGTGGCAGTCATACACTGAAGCTTCACCTAATCTGGTGTGCTCGGGGATATTTGCCAATCACTGTCTGGAGATGGGAAATGTTTGGTAAATCTTTACTGGGCTGCACATGTACCTGAGTAAATCTGGCGCTGGCATTTCTGGTCTGGGGAGTGTGTGCCTTTAAGTCACTACTGGGCTAAAAACAGCAACTTCTTAGTTCTATTGCTATAAACATCATAATTAATAATACTTGCATTTCTCATTGCAAGAGTCCTATAGTGTAGTGGCTAGTGCGCTCACCTGGCAACGACAGCACCCGGGTTCGATTCCCGGGCAGCATGAAACCTTAGGCAAGTTTCTTTACTCCACACGCCTCTGTTTGCCTACCAGTAAGTAGGAACTCGATTGTAAGTCTATTGGTGGATCACTTTCTGGTGGTAATAATCCCTCCAACAACGTGATAAGGCTCCATATCAAATGCAAGGATTATTATTTGACATAGCGCCTTATAACATCATCAAAGTGCTTCACAGGTTATATTGGAAGAGTCGTGTGTCTGTGTATTTGAATTTGAAGTAGTCTTGACTATATCCCACCACACAAAGTGCCCATAATTCAACAAAGTAGCAGAGTGCAATGAATCACGGAGAAGTTTGGGATCTGCGCAATGTTGAGCTTCAGTTTGCTCTTACTGCTTCCAGGCAATAAATGGCCAAGCGATCGACAGACACCTGCTGGGCCTGAAGCTTCTCGCTATAGAAGATCTGGTCCGAGTGCCTGAGATTTTCATGGATACATCCTACGCCATCGCTTTCCACTTTAATTTATCAACCAGTCAGGTAAGGCTTTCATTTGCCTCCTGATCATTGTGAGCACATGGTGATGAGAGTCAGGCGGCAGATTTTCATCCACCAGTGCTCAAGTTCCAAATCTCACCCAGTGTCAGGTTGGCTATTTTCCAACAAGGAGTGCGTGCTTGGGGACAGCAGCCTCTCTTCCTGCCCCCTCCCACCCACCCACCCACCCCTGACCTGGCAGCTGGGAGAGGCTGCCTTGTGGACTTTGGATTGCCAGCCTCAGACGTTTGTCATTGTTCTGTCCGTTCAGGTACCCGCTAAGACCAACTGCCTAATGTGCTTCGGTCCAACGGTGCCCGACGGTTACGGAGTCTGCTACAACCCCCTGGAGCAGCACATCAACTTCTCCGTATCAGCCTTCAATAGCTGCGCTGAGACCAACGCCGCCAAGTTAGCTCACTACCTGGAAAGTGCTTTAGTGGATATGAGAGACCTGCTGCTGCAGACCCCCAAGGCAAAGCTCTGAGTCGTGCTGTACCTGGGGATGACAGGATTAGCGTGCAGCACAGGCAGCTGATGAAATTTCAGCCATGTTTGGAGTATTGTTTGCTCTCTTTTGATTAACACTGTAAACACAGCCTTTTTATATCGGTGGGGGTGGTTGAAGAAGAATTGTAGCTGTTCAGCTGCCTGTAGAGCACAGCATTGCTAGGATTACAACTACTTTTTTTTAAAAAAAGAAACTTTGTGTGTTTAGTTTTTTCTAACGCCTTGGGACATCCTCCTGACGTTAAAGGCACTATATAAATGCAATTTGTTGTTGTAAATCATAAAATAAAAGCTAATGTGCGAGGGGAGAAGGCTGATGTAGGGGGAGGGAAACCAATGTGCCAGGAGGTGATTTAATTCAGCGTTTTGATTTTGCTAGGTTTGGACTAGTTAGCCAAGGAGACTGAAGAATCAAATCAAAGGTATGTTAATGTAATGTACGGCGTAAATCATGCTGTCACTGTCTCCAAACCAGTGGCACATTTCACAGGCAGCCATCTGTCTGTGATGGCAGGAAGATAACAGTCAATGACCATTATCAGCTGCTCCTGCAGATAGGTGGGCTCAAGGTATTTTGTATTATTATTATTTAGAAACCGCTTAAGCCTCTATATTTTACAGTTATTCTATAGGATAATCTATTATATGAACACTAGTAATTGTAATCTGTTGAGCGTGCTCCACTGTACCAAAGCTCTTTATTTTACACATTTCCCTCTAATCCTATTTTCCCATCTTTTCTTCATCTTGCTTAATGGCATTGCTTCTCAGGTGTCCAGCTTTGCTTGTTCACTCATTTTATTCTGTATCTACAGCCTTCTGTTGAATTGTACCTTCTCACAACCCTTTGTAGGAAGGGATGTTTTCTGGACTCACTTAAATTCTAGATTCGCTTTGCAGAATGCAGGTTAGACTGTAGCCCTGAGGAGTGAATCTGTGGCTCAATAAGTAAAGTATTTGGTTCCGTATCGACTCCCATAAATACAGAGGGAGAAGGAAATGTACAGTATTAACAGAAAGGAGGTTAATATTCACACGTTACCCCAAGCATCCGTGCCTTTTAGTTTAAGTAATGTTTCAGGGATGAGTAACAACAAAATAATTTGCTTTGGGACAAATATTTTCTGCTTACTCACTTCATCGTTGAGATGATAGCAACTGCCTGTATCTCTCCCGAGAGAGCAATGCTTAGTATCTCTGGGATATTATATTAAAGTACAGTATATTTTCTCCCTCAGTGTCCCTTCATCCAGGTTAGTGGTTTGGAGCTACAATTGGTTATACCGCCCTTGAGTTGAGGGGAAAATCAGCCACAGTTTGCGCTCCTAATCATGATTCAGAAATAAGGACACTTGGCAAGTTCCTGCCAATGCCTATGAAACCACCCTCGTAAAAGGAATCAAATGCCTTGATAGAGAACAATAATTTTCTTGGCTCCTCTCCCTTCTCTTTCCCACCCCCAGCAAGGATTCTTTTTTAGTTGTAAGATGTCAGAGTAACATATGTTGCATCAGACACTGTGCAGCGTTTGATTGTACTGTGATGTATTAAGTGTATTTTATACATCATATGGTGGTTTGAATATTGTAACCGAAGGTTTACTGTAAATATTTCAAAATGGTATTAAAATTCTTAATATATGGCGTTGCAATAATGTGCAGTTTTTGTAAATTGTAATACTACACTTTCTGGATGTAAATCTTTCTCAACCCAGGATTAAAGAAAGTTCAGGAAAAGTTGACACTGAAGAGGCTGGATTTTTGACCTCACTTTTGGATTATTGGGACGATTATTATTCTCTCGTCCCCAATCCCGTCCATTACAGTGCACTCAAGAGATGCTGTGACCACCAGGGGTCTGCCTTCTGCTTGTGCAAATTCCCAAGGGACAGAGATTGAAAAGTAGTTTTAATCGGGGATGGAAGAGAGAGTGCATACAAATCCCTCTCCATGTTACAGTGTACTGATCACCTCTACTTCAACACGTAGCTCAACATCTGTTTAAAGATATCTTAAGATCACACTGTAGGACTAGAAGCGAAATCAGACACCGCAAGGAAACAGAAAGACAAGCAAGCAGTATATTTCCGATAAAATACAATATACAATTTAGAACATTGATGCACGCTTCCCCTTGTTACAGAGACTGGTCCTGTTTGGTCGGTCGGTGTTGCAAATGGTTTCAACCCGTCCAAGAAAATCAAAGATCACATTTCAGTTTCAACACAAGAGCCGGAGATGTGGTGGTGGGTGATGCTCACCCTCGCTCCGGGAAGGAATAACTGCACAGCTCACCTGGGCCCTGTGACATGTTTTTTAAAAATAAAGTCAACTAAGATACTGCCCCCTAACCCCCAACATCTAAAAGGCCAAGATATGTCACTGATGCTCCATAGCAGGTTGAAGCACCGTTGACTTGCTCCTCGAGGGGGAAGCGATGAAAATGCTGGAGAAGGGTTGACATCGTCACTTAGGACATTCAGTATCAAGTATTTTACGGTCAGCTACAGCATGGTGGATGCAGACCAAATGCCATTAACTCTACCCCAATGTGCATTTCTTGCCACAAACCGTGATTGAAATTAGCTTTCTTGGTGAGTGAGAATGAATGCTCAGGAGTTGGCTGGGACAGAGCAGTACAGTATAACCCACCCTGTCACATGTCCAAAAGCAATACCTCCTCAACCCAGCAAAAGGGTTTGGCTAAGACGCAGTCTGTAAGATGACCCAAACTGTACCTATTTAATGCATCAGTTACAAGTCAGTCTCCCCTCCCACCTTCATTTAAAAAAAATTCTGATTGGGTTTTTGCTCAAGACTATTCAAGTGTCTTTGTGAATCTGAGCATCAATCAGATTTCCCTGCCTGGTCGGTGGGTGCTAGAGTACGTTGGTTATAGGATATATAAGGCGCATGCAGTCTCCTGTTCAGCTTAACACAAACACCACCCAAACTGCTAGTAAATCTCCCCTTACATCCTACGCTTAACTAGTCTCAATTTAGGCAGAAGGGTTTGCCAGCTCCAGTTGTGGTTTAAACAGCAGTGTTGAAGTGAATACCAAATGCCGTGCCCTAAGGTCCCTCCACTCAGATTGTTTGCCCCGCATTCATGAAGCGGGCAGGGAAGCTGAGGAAACCAATATACCTCGGGGCTGAATGAATGATTGGCCGATGGTGGGAAGAAAATAGTTGGAAATTCTGCTCGTGGAAGACAACATTGCTGGTTCGGACAGTTAACACATTAATCAGTCACGTGTGGGTGTGGAGGCAAAGAAATTCTTGTGGAAATCATGTATTAATTAATTAAAGAGCAGGGAACTGACCTCAAACCCACAAATAAGCGGTTACAAGCCTCACTTAGCTTCCCTTTGCAGTTTTCATTGTGTTAAGACAGGCCTGGGTCTCCGCACAAGCTCTCTAGCCTCTGAGCCGGGAGGAGGAGAGGGAAATGAAACACAATCAGACATATCTATACCATGAAACATTTCAAAACACTTCTCTTAGGTAAGTGAGATGGCACAACCCCTGTGCCAGCCAGTCGCTGTGTCCCTGCCCTGCCCCGCCACTTACATTTGTTATCAATCAGATGGCAAGTTTACAGACAGCACTAAACAACATAAAGGTACTGGCACCATAAGGCAGTCACAAGGTGAACATTACAGAGGACATAAAAGCAGTCTACAAAACTGTGCTACATCTAGAGGAAGCACTGTTCAAAATAGCCCTTCATTATGTACCTGAATAGCAATTAATTTAATTTTAAATACAAATTAAAAAAACATTTATGCAAACTTTTTTTGGATTTTTTTTTACACACACCTCACCAGACTGCGTGGGGAGTCAAATTTCTGTCAAGTTTATTCAACCAGACGGACCACACACACACACACACATATATATAGTGTCCTGGATATTAGTCACTCCAAGCCAAATGTTCATAAAACAGGAAGTCAGTGCTGCTCTGAAATTAGACATCTTGTACAATTGGTTGCAGAAAAATCGTGTTTTTTTAAAAAAAACAGGTGCAGTTGTATTTTGTGAATTGGGCTTTGTGGTGGAGCTCGTGGGATGATGCTAAACATGTTAAGACAACCGATTCTACAACTAGAAATCTCCCCAAGGAATCTGCTTCTACCCCAGCCAGACTGCACAGGCAGCCTCGTGTCAGAGAAACTAAAAAGCAGAGCAGCAAAGTCTCTTGCTAACACACACAATATCAACTGACAGTAACTCTCAGCTAGCTCCCAAAACCAGCTCTACACTTTGTAAAATGCATATCGTGACCAGCGAGTGATAGAAAATAAACCTGAGTAGCACTGGGGGAGTAACATGATGATTCTGTGTTACATCAGTTACACAAATGAGTGTCCGTCCAATGGTCAGTCGGCAACCTGTCTTCGGGTTTTGTACACTTCCACACTATGAAGTAGTTTTTCTTCCAGTTAATCACCATTTTTGAGTCCACTTGCTGATTTAAGTGTGGAGTCATACATGGCTAATGTATTTGTTTAATACCTAGCGGCTGCCAGTTAGTCACAGTGGTGAGTAAAGAGGTTAATGACCACTCATGGGAACCATCAACATCAAGAGTATTGCACTGACATGAAACTGCAAGTTGTTACAGATACCAATAACTCACTCGCCTCCGAGTCGGAAAGTTGTGGTTACAAGCCCCACATCAGGACTTTTGAGGACATAGTGTAGGCTGACATTCCAGTGTAGTGCTGAGAAACCCTGCATTGTCAGAAGGGCTGTCCTTCAAGTGAGACGTTAAACCAAGGACTCATCTGCTCGTACAAGTGGATGTTAAAGATCCCATTGCACTAGTTGAATAGAGAAGGGAATTTCTTTCTCCCAGTGTCCTGGCTGACAAATCTCAGATAAAATTGGTTGCTCACTTCATGGCTGAATGTGGGCCATTGCTGTGCACAAATTGGATGCTGCAATTGCCTACAAAATATCCAGTCACTTCACTTTATAGTATATTCTGTGAAGCGCTTCTGAGTGTTTTGACAATGTGATAAACTGCTGTATAAAAAGCAAGGACTGTAACTAAAGTTCTCACACAAAAGACGAACACAATCAATGCTCTTTTACCATTTCACTTACTCTTCATGCGTGCAGACACCTGATCAATCCAGGCTGCAGACAAAAATCTTCATCCCATAGGTCAGTTAAATGGGTGAACACTACAATTAATTAATCAGAATTAAAAGCTTCCGCCAATATTGCACCCCATCACTGCACATAAATCACTACATTCTGATAATCTCACTGAGAAAGAAACATAGCTTGTCATAGCACAGGCTCGAATATATAGAGCTCAAACCTGCAGTGTGCAGTGAGGGCAGGATCACTTTGAGCTCTCTAGATTTGAGGCGATGTTATGACACAGATCTTTTGGCTCATCGCTTCCCAAGAGCAATCTGCGGTGACACAGACTCTTCCAATAACTCAATCTCCTGAGCTGATAAATCACAGCAAAACCCAAGACAACCCAATCAAATCCCTCACCTATAAAGGGCTTTTTGACATTATAGGCACTGTGTCAAAAGGAAGGTTTATTACTGCTCAATTAAAACCCGGTCAGAAACTCCTGCTCTCAAAATAACAAGGGGTCTCACGCACCTCTCGTGTGAAAGGATAAAGCCGGCATGTGAGGTCAAAGCCGGTCAGTGTTCCGTCACACTCTGCTCAGTCTGATCAGCAGAAATACAGTGCTAACTCACACAAGTCATTTGTAGACTGTCATGGGGGGGAAGAGAGACAGAACTCTACTGACTATCTTTGCAGCTCCAGAATATACTGTACATTTTGTAGTGTTAAATCTTAGTATTTATGTTCACCTCCGTGCAAGCCACTAAGCCCCGATGAATGGAAAAATAAATCAAATGCAGAATGCTTTTAAATACACAAAACCCACCACCACAAGAACCTCTCCAGTGTGAGCAGCCTCACACAGACCTCTGCTCACTGCATCACAAGCACAGCCTTCGATTGGATTGAAAACTCAAGTGTTAATAAATATGTTATCATCGCATCTGGGCTGAGAAGTAGGTCAACGGATTAATTAGCAAACACGATGTTGTCAGCGGCCAAGAGCTGGAGACTTCCCGGCAATCTATCACCGTATCAATCTCAGCTGGGCTGCTCTTGGCAAATGCAGACTAAGTGGTGCCCTTAGATAGGGACCTAATAGCAACACCTAATAGCTCCTTACATATCTTCCATGGTCTCATTTCCCTGCTTTATCCTCAAAAGATCTCGTGAGCAAAAATCCATTTGCCTGCAAAGCACAGTCACTCCACTTTACAATAAATCCTGTGAAGCACTTTGGGACGTCCTCCTGACGTGACCAAATGTTAACATTATTATTTCCCACTCCGTTGCAGATGATAATGGTGCCAAGGAGCTAAGTGAAGAGGAAAAATAGTGTTAAGAGTGAGGTTTAATCAACATCTTTAAAGAAAACTTATGCCATTTGAAAGTGAGGGTTCTGCTGCCTGGAGTCAAGCCATGATAGGAACTCCCAATGAGGAGACAAATTTCCCTCCCTCACACACACTGACACACAGACACAGAGAGATAGGGAAACTCAGACAGACGCTCAGAGACAGACAGACAGACAAGACAGACAGACACGCAAACATACAAGAGCACACATGCACACACAGGATTTTTCCCTTTTTTTGTTTAACAATTTCAAATGTCTTGGTTTCCAAACGTTTATTAAAAAAGAAAGTGTGTTACAATACGTAAACTTCAATCAAGAAATTAGGGGTCATTTATAATCTTGCTTTATGAGTAAAATATAAAAAAAAACTATATTTGAGATTGTACCTAACACTGGTGAGCAATCTGTGCCGGTGGCAATAAAAACAAGCCTAAAGAAACAGCGGCAGCTCCCAGGATCAGACATTATTACAGTAGCTCACAGGGCCACAGCCCCTCACCCCATGGCCCATGATCTTGGTTACTTATGCTTCACTAATGTCTCTCGGAAATATGGTTCAGCATGTGGGAGTTTCTCTCTCTCCCCCCACCCCACACACCAACAACATCATTCCCAGTTCCTGCCATTTGTTCCAGGTGAAACTTTCCATCAGCCAATAAACACTGCAGCAAAATTCCATCGACTAACAGTCAAACTGCTTCTCATGTCGGTCTTACTTGATTAGCTACTACTCCAAAAAGCTCTCAAGGTTAGAATGCAACCTTACTCCTACCTATATGCCATTTTTGCAGATATCATCACAGTCTCCCCACCCTTAAAAACAATCTACTTTCTTGCTTTGCGTATTTAATATCACTCTTGAAGGCAAAATATTAGCTGGCTGTACATTTTAAGATGGAATGGTCAGGCAACGGAATCTGACGTTTCTTCTACTCTCCAATGTCAAGGTTTGGGCAGGCAATGGGTCAGATGCAAGGCACTGCCACGATGATTATGGCTAAACTCTGACCCGTTAAAACCGCAAGACCCTTCTCTCCCTGCCCATTCAGGGCAATGTTCCACTCTCCACACTCAACTATGACTAAGCCCCGAGAACAAGACTGCAAAAAGGGTGAAATTCCATGTCCAGGTAAAGTTCAGTGCTGTCTATGTTAGCTTATGCCCAGCGGATAATAGGAATAAGACCTAGCAGGTATATAGATTAGCCCAACCCACCCCCCACCCCACCGATCTACAACTCAATTCCTACAGCAACTCTCAAAAGAATTAAGCTGCTTCCTTGCTCCCTCCAAGGTTTGGGCTGCATTCACCAAACCCAACTCCCCAAGAACTTCCTATTCTAAACCATGATACCAAGTGATTGCCGGTTAATCATAACCATCATTACTCCCTCACATTGCAAATACAAAAAGTCAAGACGATCAAATGGAAACTACTGTGGTTGGACCAAATGTGTTCAGAGCAGGGAAGGAAGCAAGACTTCTGCAAACGCCCTTTCTGTCTGGCTCAGTGCTGCTACCCCTGCAATGCATAATCAGGGTTTGTTTTTTAAAATAAAGGCAATATCCATTTACCTATAGAGTTCTTACCCACAAGCCCAGTCAATCATCGCAGTAAACTGCAATGCAACAAGAAAATTTAAATCGTTCATTCTACGCACACATTGCCCCCAAAAGCAAGATATCTGAAATCAAACACAGAACTCCATCACACTGCCAATGTGCACTGTGTTTAAACTGGTTCAAATCCAGCCCTCGTACAATTCTAACATGCAGTTCAAAGCTAACAGCAGGTTGCATCGACACTGAATGCCATCGCTGGGTCGAAGGTATGTGTCAGTTTGCCTTTTGGTCCGTCTGCAAAATAAAATGATTAAAAACTGATGTGTGTATCCTCTCCCCGTCAAGGCTTGCATGTGTCCGCAGGGTGGTCCTTTCCAAATCACGCACCCCATCCTGCAGCTCACTGCATCTTTGTGCCCAGCTTTCGTTGTCTGTTTCTGTGAATGAGAAAAAGGACTCGCATTTGTATTTTGGAAGCAAGTTCTCTCTCTACTTTCCCTCAACATTAAACCTCAACTCCAACCTCACACCAAAATGGTTTCCTGGGTGCAAGGACAATGGTTTGCACGTTATTCAGATCAGGAGTTAAACTCTCTTACCGTGCTTCTGCTCTTGTGACCGTGTACTCAAACCAGAGGATGTTTGGAATCAGACTTGTGTCCCGGATCATGAAAATCTCAGACACTGGCCTTGACAGGTTGAACATGGAACGCAGAGGAGAGCGTGCAATTAGAAATTACCCCCACTCCACACCTGAAGCGCAATTTTTTATTTTTATTTTTTTTAGTGCATCCAACTATTTTTGGAATAAGCTTCTGCTCAAGATGGCTCACCAGTCACCCATAATCCCAGTCGTTGCTTTGCCTGAATCCCCGTCTCCCGGTGGATTGATTTCACGGTCCTCACTTATAAATTGCTCCGCACACTTCCTTATCTCTCTGATCTTCTCGTCCTCCACGTCATTGTTGAGCCTCCGCTACTTGGCAATCACATGCTGAATGCGCATCCCTCACCCTCTCCACACCACCATCACCCACAGCCGAGCTTTCACATTCCCTGAAAACCCCTCTCTGTCTCTCTTCTGTCATTTAAGTCCAGTTTTAAAATCTTAACTCCTATGGCCATCTCCCCTTCCCCTTCCTCTCTCCCATCTCACTTGCTCAGCATCCGAGAAGTAAGCAAGACTTTATTCCTACATAAATTCAGGCTGTTATTGTCTTTTTGAATACACTGTCTCGCAATCTTAAATTAAAAGTTAGCATTGCACACTAACCGTGGATAATAATAATATTCCTTGCAATTGATATAGTGCCTCATTAATAAGTCTTCGAGATGTTTCAAAGTGCTTCACGGAATATACTGTAAAGTTAATTGACTGTATAGTTTGTGGGCGAAACATTGCAGCCAATTGCACACAGCAGCGTCCCACAAGCAGTCGTGGATTGAGTGAATTAATAAATTCAAATAGCACTTACCATGTAGCTATCCTGGGGAATAGTGGTGTTAGTACCTCTTGTATAAAGATAAACCAGGCTCCTCCCATCAATCCACCTACCGCACCTCCATAGATCACCTGGCTCCATGAATGGTACAGCAGATAGACTCTGCAGGCCAAACACACAGAGAGAAGTCACACAATTCACTCCAAATCCGCACTCACCAAACTTAGTAAGAAGTTTTCACCCATCCTAATGTTGCAACTTTCACACTCCCGCATACAGCACATCAGTCCAGAAACATATTAAGCACTTCTTTCACCTCATATTTCTACTGTTCTCTGAGCTGCTTGGAATGTGGTCACAACAGTCCTTTACAGCAGCCACAGACACTGTGCTTCAGCCGCTTTGGGAGATAAAACAAATAAGAACGATGCTGCCACGTACCTACTATATGAGACGAGAAAGGCCGCAGTTAGCAGACACAACGATAAAATGTGCCTCCACAACATGTCTACAAATCTAGCGTTGTTGGTTTGGTGCATTCTGAAAAAAAAAACACTTTTGTTACTTCCTGCAACATTAACCATGTCCCACTCTAATCAGCTAAAAAAAAAGTCTCATCTCTCTCCTGTGACACACATTGCCACTGGTAAGTTGCCCAATGAGGAATCACATCGCATCCAAGCCCCCTGGATTGAGATCAAAAGCAGGAAGCTGTAGTGACTTTTCCTTCTTTAAACACTGACACCAACTGTACTGCCTCAAATAAGATCACCTAACTCAGCGCGTAGCAAACTTGCCGTTTATAGTGTCTTCTCATATCGAAATATCCCAAGGAGCGTCACAAGTAATTACCATCAAGTGTAGTGACTGTTTTGTAAATAAATGCACCAGGAGAGTCTCCCAAAAATCCACGAGGTGAATGACTAATTTACGTGGAAGTTTGCAGGCCAGGATTCTAGGAGACACTCCTTTCTCTTTTTGAATACAGTAGACCTCACACCAATAAACCATGTGACAATTTAACCGCACGGATCTCCCATGTGGAAGTTGAACAAGCAAGATACCACCAGAAAAAGCACCGTTTTGCACACAATACTCCCAGCTCGGCTCCAAAAACCCCTGACTCCAGTGCCCTGGGATGTCTTTCTGAATCAAAGGGGTCTATATAAGTGTAATTTGTTGTGGTTGTTGTTGGGTGAGGTTCGGGCTCAGACCTGACATTGCACGAGTCTAACAAACCTGCACACAGCTTGGCATATATAGCCCTAAAAGTGATTTATTTTGCCAGTAAGGAAGGTAACTCTGTAGAATTTTTAGAATACACTATATAGCTTAGAGTTAGAGAATTGAAAGTTCACAAGCTCACTATAAGGCTTTACTGAAATCCGAGTGGCAACACTAAAGCACACGCTTCCCACCAAACACTGAACGTACACAATGTGGAATTGTAATACTGTGAAACACAGCTGACGGAATACTATGAAACAATGAAAGATACGTACGTACCTTAAATAAAGGAAAAGGAATGAGTAGGTGGAAAAGAACCATATGAACTGGGAATGACTGGAGGGCATCCCATACTCTGTAAACAACGTTTTGTGGCCTCCTGGGTATAAAACATTACAGTTAGAAAAATAAAAAAACATGTTAAACTACATCACACAAACCCAAAGGAATTTTATGCTCATCAGGGTATAACTGCTCCAAGTGACAGAACATTTTCCAATGACTGTAGCCTGAATGAAACGTACTCCCAGCTCAGCTCCAGCATGGGCTCGACACAAAAAATAAAAGTGCTCTACTAATATTATACCTAGCCTTACAATCCTACAAATGACAGGCCATTCTATCTGTGGAGATTTACACTACTGCTGACTTAACCCCAATTTCCTACTCCTTCCCCACATCCTTAAACAGACCCTTCTCTCCCAAGCAAATCTGCGGAAACACTACTTCAGTGACTGAGTAGTAAACAGGCTCCCTAGGGAGACGGTGGAAGCAGAAAATGTTGTTTATTTCAAGAACAAATTAGATAAGATTTCTGCTAGAAAGTAATATCTGGGGATACAGTATATAGTTGGGGACACAATATGTCAAGCGACTGCCATGTGAACTAGATGGACCTTGGGTTTTATTTCGCCAGCAAATTCTTATGTTCTTAATTAAGCAAGAGATTTTGAAAAAAAGCGTGTTCACAGTTGGAATGGGAGAGAGAAAGGCAGTGTAGGCAGATGAAAGGCAGCCAGATTGACCACCCCAACTTCCTGTACAGTCACCTTCTCCAAGACATCACACTTATGGTTTGGGATTTAGATTACGTGGGAACTAACAAATGGAAAGGCTAGACTGGCTGGCAGCACTCCCATTCTCAGTGTAGTGTTAGGTACCTTCTACCCCTCTGCTCCCAAGATGCCATTTCAAAACATGAGGCGACAGAAGCATCACAGAAGCACACAGACTAACATTTTACATCATGTGCCAACTCAGCCAAAAAGCTTTATCCTTTGCATTAATTGTTCCATTTTAAAAATGAATAAACAGCAAATCTGGATGACGCGATTTAGAGAATTAGCTTGGAGGAGTTACGGATCAGTGCTAAATTAGTACAATAATGTGTCAAACATGACCGACTAAAAAAAGGGTCATTACTTTACTTCTATAAATCTGCTTCCTCGCCACAAAATTACCAACTGTTCCAAGCGAGTCTGTGCTCAAGCTTAAATAAAATTGAGCACTTCATTGTACCGTAAAATGTGGTGAATAAATCGCTCCTCTACTTAAAGGTGCCATTTCAGCACAAACACCAGCTGGTTACAAACACAAGCTAGGTCAACTCCAGCAGTTACCCCATCGCACACCCTGAGGTCCCCAAGCTTTGGCTCTCAATGACCTGCACTTAATACTCTCCGGGATTAGGCAAAGCAGGTGCGTCCCTCCAGGGAGAGATAGCGCATTCTATTCCAGACACAGGGAAATTTCCATATATATGTGGCATACATATGTGGATCTCTCAGGCTTGGATACACTCAAGCACGGCGACAGATTTATACATTAGTTACCCAGCTGACCAAAAAAAGTCTGTATAGGTCAAAGCCACTGCCCTATATTTACAGTAAAACATGACTAACAAAAGAGAAGTTGTATTTTTAAAGCGCCTTACATCAGTAGCATTTCACAGGAAATTACGGCAAAGTGTAGGAACTCATTTGGTAGACGAATATTACGACATTTGCGTCAGCAAGTGCCGCCCACAAGCTGGAAATGAGTGAACATGCAGATTTTGTAGCCCTGTCTTTAAACCTCCCAGCGAGCCTCTCTCTTTATTCTGGACAGAAAATACCCAGTGCAGCAGGCAGGTCTTACCATGACATGGTCTGGGCTCTCTGATGATATTCTTAACTATCCAGTTCAAGCCTTCGTTTAGTACCAATCCGCAGAGGAACGAAATCTGTAAGAAGACAAATTGCAAATGTAATTTACAATGTCATCACATTTGTAAGATGGAAACTCGCTGCTCTGCTCCATCAGCTGGGGCTAAGTGAATTCAGGGAAGCACATGACTCACATACAACAACAACTTGCATTTATATAGCGCCCTTCACACAGGGTAGCGTCCCTGAGCGCTTGAAACTAGTCCACTGCCACTTGTCCAGTTCTACTGCCCACGGGTACATGAGACAATTAGTAACAGTGGAACAGGAGGAAGCCATTCAGCCCATTGTACTTGTTCTACCAGTTTACTGGATCTTGGCAGATCTTTTTAATCTCATTGCTTGCTTATTCCATATCCCTTAGTGCCCTTACTTCCCAAGCATTTGTCTATCTCACTTTTAAACATCCCAATCCATTCTGAATCTACCTCATTCTTGTGGGATACAAGAAATGTCTTCCTGTCTCACCTACCAGTTACTATCTGGAGATAAACAAGTCTGAAGATAACAAGGGACTTTGCAAACTACACAGGTACTGTTCCGGAACTCACAAGATTAAATATTACTTACAACTTTCAAGCTTTCATTATAAATCAATACTTTACTATATCCCGACCAATTTTGTTCTGGGAAAGTGGCATTCAAATGCTTGACAGATGTTAGGAACCCGCCATCACACAAACTGCAACACTGACAGCAAGGCACGAACGGCAGTATGATACGAGTCTGAGATTTCAACTGTGAGCTGCAGCATGTGATCATGTTGCAAACTGATCCTCCCTCAGTTATATCTGGCCAGAAGAATTTAAAACAACCGAAGACGACATTCCAAACATAAAGATGATCACAGCCTGATGACAGGGCAGTGCCTGGTCTCACTCAGCACTTCCCCCTCGGAAATGAAAAGGAGAATAAAAAGCCCACATGGGTAGCTTTCCATGCAGAATGTAGAACTGGGGGCCCAGTGGGCAATCCTTCTATTATTAACAACTGCAAGAAATATTATTGAAGTATAAAACTTACAGTGTGCAGCTCCCTCTTGAACACGATGAGTGTGACAAAACCAAAAAGGATAAATACTGGTAAAAGGCTTAAATGTGCAAGAACACGTCCCGTGACGTCATCTGGGGAACAAGAAAAAAGACATTCTGCTTAGAAATGTGCAATGTAGCAGGAAGCAAAACAAACCTTGACACAATTTTCTTTTCTCAAGGATATGAAATCAATAAGAGCAGCACTTTGCACTTACACAGCACCTTTCATGTAGTGTTTTACAAAGATGGAGAGAGGCTGAAGCTTTATAGGGAATTATACTTTCTTGATACGTTTCAAGGGAGGAAGGGGAAACGATACAAATAACTATCCTTGCATTTAATACAGCCTTATCACATTATCAAAAAATCTCAAAGCACTTTACAAGATTTACTGTAAAGTGTAGTGACTGCGTATTTTAGGTGAACACAGCAGAAAATTTGTGCACAGCAATGTCCCACAAATAGCCATAGAGAGTATGCCCAATTTTTATCTGATCCAGGAGATAAAAAAGATCTCTTTTTTTAAAATAGGATGAGATGCCATGAGATCTTGAATGTCCACTTGAACAGGTAGATAGAACCTCAGTTTAATGCCTCATTCAAATAATGGCATCTCTGGAAATGCAGCGCTCTGCTAACAATGCACTGAAGTGTCTGCCAAAAAACTCCAATATGAATGCTTCAACCCTCAACCTTCTTTCTTAGATGCTAGACTGCTACCAACTAATAATAATCCTTGCATTTGAACTAAGCCAGACTGTTACAACCTACTGGTAAATAGTTTTGTCGGCTTTCAGAAAACACACACTGTGTACCATAGGCACTCTATATAAATAAATAAATCGCTAAATTAGGGCCAACAAATAGATTATTCAATTAGGACACAGCCAATTTGAGGGGAACAAAATGGAAGAAAGTCAACTGAATCAGCTCTTTATGGTCATCCTCGAATCCAACACACATGGAAAACCTCACAGAGCTTAAATCTCCAGTTCCAGCTACTGAGAACTCACAGAAGCAGAGAATCATATCTCCCGTTATTGTACACTGGCAGCTCTGGTTATAATGTTAAACATATTCCACAATACATGATTTCAATCGCTTTACAGACTTCCTTTTACAGACCAAGATGATTTTATCCAGTGTTGGCTTTCTCTGTGTTTGTGTGTAAAATATCGCCTGATCTGTAAACAGATAACATTGCAGCACCGACTGCTTTGTACTGGAGCTGACAAGGTTCAAGTGCATCCATTAATTATGGAGCTGCATTACTAAAGGCTGTATATATATTCATGGTTAGTTGAGGAAAGGAGAGAAGAAGCAGAAAGGAATATAGGTGACATCATTTCACAAGCATCTATTTGAGGAGAAAATATAATCCTCTTCTCTCTTACAGGCACTGATTTATGCTAAGGTACAGTTACACCATTCTCACCACCATGCCTATTCTTCATCTGTGAGTATAGATGGTGATTGCTAGAAGATTACTCAACTGTGTGGGACGAAATCTCACCCAACACTCACACAGTACACGAATACCAATCGGGAAACTCTCACTAGCCCAGTGACACTAAAGGCCGACTTTAACGTCACTGGGACAGTGAGGGTTTCCTGAGTGGTCGAATTGCCTTTACTTCAGCCCATTCTCAAGAGTCAGCTTCAACGCAGCCCAAGAAGCAACATGTAGGACCATTCCGGTGTGTGACAGACTCCCAACAATGGCTGGAGCTGCAACATTCTTCTTCTTTATTCATAATTTACAAACAAATCACTTCAGCATTTGGGATAAAAGGGCACAAAACCAAATGGGAAATAAAAAAGAAAATTGAACCTCAGAAAAATGTCAAGTTATTAGTATTATGGGAACAAGCAGTGATTAAAAGCACTCTGAGATGCCGTCTGGCGTGAAGGGCCCTATATAAATGCAAGTTGTTGTTGCGGGGAAGGAGGAAAATATCTTCCAATTATATCAACACATCAATTATCATGCATAAAAAAAATTCCACACCCATTGCAATTTGTGCCCACAAATAAAGAAAAAACCGAGAAGGATGATGGAAATTCAGAGTGGTCAGGAGGTGGAAGTAGTGAATAAGTTCACGTACCTAGAAATGTGCATTTTCAGGAAGTGAAGGGGGAGGGGACGTGAACAAGTCCATATTCACTGGCAGGCAAATAAAGGCATTTATCACTCCCCCCCCCCCCCCCCACCCCTTAATACAGCAGTACAGCTAAACTGGGAATTCACTGTGATCACGGTTTGAATTCACCACTTATCACTCCTCGGCATAGCACGTTTGGAGTGTAAAACACCTTAACTGCGTTAAACTCCACGTGGCTTTACATCACATATTTTAATTTACTTTCAGCTTTCAAGATTCACCTTCATCTAAATTAGCATCAAAAATTTTGGTCTGCCTTTATTTCTGCTTCTAGAAAACAAAGAGACTATCCTCCCTGGAGGGAAGGTAAGCTGGGTCTCCTTGGAGCTGAGCTGACTCCCAAGGTAGCATGCTTGGCAAGAATGTCAGGATTGAGTCAATCTCTGTGATGGTCTTGGTAGCCTGACTCCTGAGCCAGGCGGGTCTATAGTGCTCCAGGGCACTGATAATAATAATCCTTGCATTTGATATAGCACTTTTCACGTCGGGAGGACGTCCCAAAAAGCTTCACAGAACACACTGTAAAGTGAATTGACTGTATATTTGTGGACGAACGCAGCAGCCAATTGCGCACAGCAATGTCCCACAAACAGTCGTAGATTGAAAATGACCAATTTATTATTGATTTTGGTTTTGGAGGGATTATTATTAGGCTCTGTGTGGAGTGACAGCACTGGTGGCCTGACTCATTATAATAACAATCCTTGGATTTGATATAGCGCCTTATCACGTCTTCAAGACATCTCAAAGTGCTTCACAGATTATATTGTAATGTGAATTGTCTGTATGTACTGTTGGCGAAACAGCAGGACTTGGGTGTCACTGAGGGCAGGGATTCTTCATGCTCAGCTCCTGTTAAGCCTGCAAGCCTCAGCTCTAACAGGTAGGGTGGTTCCAGCTGGACAAGCAGCAGGAAACTTGCCAGAAAGTGAGTGCTCTCGATGGCAAGCTACGCAGTTTCAGCCGGTTAAACTCCACCACTACCCCAATACGCTATCCAACGCCCCCAACCATTAGCTCTCGTCAACCTGTTATTGAACCTCTGGTATTAGGTTATTGGCTGCAATCCCTCGAAGGAAGAGAAGGTGCATTCCATTCCAGACTCGGGGAAATTTCCACGTGTCAACGGCGTACAAATGTGGAACTCTGGGTCTGTTTTTGGCTACTCTCGTGCACGGCGATGACCTTCCACATATACCGGACACAAAAGCTGACCAAGAAAAACCCAACTGGGGCTTCAGCGCGGCCGGCAATATCGCAATGTCCAGCAGCAGCAGCAGAGTGCAGTGTTATAACTGCTATTCTTTGTTAACTGTGCCTTTGATTCCTCGGGTCCTGCACTCCCCCACATCAGGTCAGTGCAGCTGAGGGCTGGGGCTCTGAGGGAGGGCCAACCTTGGCCGCCTGGTGCGGAGAACGCATGCGCCACGCGGCGAGCCGCGCATGCGCCCTGGGCCCGCGGCCTCACCAGGCATGCGCAGCACCCACTCGGGGAGTGGGGGGGGGGGGGGGCCGGGATCTGGCAAGGCCCGCACTCCGCGCCCCCGCGCGTGCGCGCACGCAAGACGTGCGATTCGAAATGAATGGCTCAGTATTTGGCAGCGCCCGCCCGCCCGCCAGAGACGCTCAACTCTGCTCCTCAGGCCTACGGGGCCAGGTCTCGGCGGCCCCGCCAGCGGCCCGAGCGCCGCCTCCAGGCGCCGGGATAAATTCGAGGAGAAGCGGACGAGCGTCCGGATAAATATTGGCGCCGGAGGCGGCTTACCTGCGGGGTATTCGACGTACGTGAGGGACAGCGGCTGCCACGGCTCCCGCTCCCCGGGAACCAAGCACTCCTCAACCGCCGCCATCCTCCCCGCGTCACGTGCACGCACCGCTCGCCAACCAGCGCGCCTGCCGAGCACAGCCAATCGCAGCGCGGCAGGTAGGGCAGCTCCGCCAATCAGAGCAGGGCACCGTGCCCAGTCAGCCTATCCTAATGCAGCAGCCGCCGGGCGGGCGATCTCAGCCAATCAGAGAGCGAGAGCTCGGTTCTTCCCCTGTCCAATCACAGCACAGACATGCCGCGTGAGCATGCGCACTGGAAGCAGTCTTCCGCCCCTCCACTTGACTACCATGACTTTCTCTGCAGCCCTTCCTAACAGTCACTACACTTATTAATAGTCCTTTCCTTTTAGTGCCTTCCACGTGAGGACGACGTCTCAAAGGGCTTCACCGATACACTGTAAAGTGTAGTGACTGTGGATTTAGCTTGCCAATGTGTCAACCAATTTGCACTCAACGTCATCCCACAAAAAGCCATGGAACCGTTTTATTTGGGGGATTGTCGGCCAGGACACCAGGACAGAGAAACTCTCTTCTCTTTTCAAGTAGCGCCATGGGATCTTTTAAGGTCCACCTGGAAAGGCAGACGGGACCTCGGGTTAACGTCTCATCTAAGGGAGAGGACTTCCAACAGACCCAATGTGGGGCTTGAACCCAAGCCTTGTGATGCAGAGAGGCAAGCGTGTTACCCACTGAGCCAGGCCCCTGTGAAGCACAGCTCAGAGTCATATGCCAAGGAAGCGGGGTGGGGGGGGGCAGCAAAGGAGTCATGGGGAGTGAGAAGGGCATAAAGACAGATAAAGATGGAAGAAGAGGGAGGGAGTACCAAATACTAAAGCTAGAGATGTTCTGACTCATATGCATTGTATCAAACGCAAGATTTTTATCCAGAATATCTAAAGATAATAAAATACACCTTTGGTAACGAGGTGTATGGATTCAATGAAGTCTCACCCCAGGACACACCCTCCCCGATCCACACTGATGCTTCACTGTTTTTTAAGGTATTATCCTTCACCTGAGATTAAACCAAGCACCTGCTTTTGGAACATTTCCTGCCACTAATTTAAAGAGCTCTCCTGGTGTTTGGCAGGTACCTATTCACTTAGACAAATGTGCCAAAGAAAAAATAAATTTAGTCAGTTATTCTCATCTTTCCAAAGGCATTCCTCACCCAGCTCCTGAAAGCATATATAAACAGTCTCGAGATAATTAAAGAATAAACTTAATCTTAATGATAGAGGATCAATTAGTGAAGGAATCTAAATGATTAGAAAGTAATTGTTAAATCTCAGGGAAAGGGGATCAAGTTCAGGCTTATCGTTTCAGTCAAGTAATTCAAGTGAGTTTGGTATGAATCCAGAAACCAACTCTAAGCCAGTTATATCCTTGGCTTTTATTTAAAGGAACGATTTAAAGGATTGGTATTATTGCCTAAGGCTCCCATGCATAGCTCATTTTTAACAAATATTCTACAACTCTACACCACTACAAACACCAGATGAGTTTCTCCCAGTCCTGGCCAACAATGCTCATAATAAAATTGGTTATTCACTCCATGACTGTTTTTGGACATTGCTGTGCGCATATTGGCAGCCATGTTCACCCATAAAACACAGTCACTGCACTTTACAACAACATGAAGTGCTTTATGAGGAAGGGGAAGGGAATTGGTCATTGGGGCATTCAAAGAGACAGGTTTTGAGGTGGGACATAAAGACAGTTAGTGATGGGGGCGAGATGGTATAAAGGGTGGTAGTTCCACAGCTTAGAGGCATAGGATCTGAAAGCTCAGCCGCTAATGTTGGTGTAGATTGTGGGCGGAAAAGATCAGAAAGATAAGGAGATGCTGGGTGGTGGAGAGATTTATAGGTAATAAAGAGTTTATGAGGGAGTACCAAGAGACACCTATCCCCCTTGCACACAGACACACAAAGAAAACACAGGATATTCGTAGAACTTGAAAATATTCAGTGATTTTGACAGGTGAAGGATTACACCAGTAAAGATTTTCTTTTGTTGTGTGAATCGATGCATTTTTATTTGAAATACACGTTTATGGATACAGGATAACAGTAATACTGTAAAAAAAGCAATGAAAAATCACAAGGCAGAAAGAAAAGGTTTTACATAAAAAGAGATAATTAAAAAAAACTTTGAAGCAGGCACAAACCTACACTTAAAAGAATAACCGTTTCAGACACTTCATTCTTATTCACCCCAATCCCTAACTCATTTGCAAACTCCTAATTTGTTTTTAACAAAAAACTCCATAGCAGCACTGAAAGACAGAACCATCAACCAAACTAACTGAGGCTGGTCTGGGTATCAAGCCATCAAATTCAAGACAGTCAAATAAGTAGAGGCAATACTTCCAAAATTTACCAATTTACCCACCGTTTTTTAAGTTTGGTAACCGCATGTACAATCCAATTCCAGTGTAGATTCCAGAGAAGGTTGGGATGGGATTTATAAAAAGTACTTGCATTATTTTTTTAAAAAGCACCTTTACCCCATTGATACTCCTCACATAGATAATCACAGATGACCTGTGCCATCATAGTATCTCATCACAGATACTCCAGGATCAGGTGTTTTTGCATGGCCTTGGACTTGATCTAAACCTGGTGCAGATTTCGTAATAGTACAGGCTTCACTACTTAGTTGCCAATAGAGCTCTGCTTATGGTCAGTACTTGAAGTCAGTGATAGACTAAAAATTAACCAGTATTAAATATTGGTCCATAACAAACAAGTCCACTTCAGTCCAGTTGGGTAAAGGTATCTGTCCCCTCCAGTTCTAGAAGCAACCTTGTGATAGTGTGTGGACCATACCATTTCCATACCCATTTGAACATGCCCCAAACCAGTTAGCAATGTACGATATTCTTAGGATTAAGTAATAACCGTGAAGCAGTAGTTTACAGCAACACAGAAAGTCAAGCAATATTAAAATGCCAACAACAAGAAGGTAAAATACACCACGTTATTGGGCACCAGCCTTTAGGATTTTATTTGCCCTGTTGAAGGTATGAATGTGACTTTACCTGGGTCGTTCAGACACTGAGGACGGGTGGGTCACCTGCTCTCAGATCACCTCCAACAAAACTAACTGAAAAGGAGTGCGCACCTGCTCTTCCATTCTCTCCACTCCACATAATGTACATGGTGTCCGCAAAGTCCTGTTACTCTCCCAGTGCACTAACCAATAACTGAAACATGTGGAAGAATGATAATTGCATTTAGAAGTACTTAATTGTAGAAGTGTTTAACTGTATTTAGACATCCAGAGGATCAGTGGGTGTGTGAGCACCATCTTTTTCATGGCAGATAATGATCCGTCTCCATATTTGTTGCCACATCTTCCGTAACATAGATGGAGTGAGGAAGTGAAATGCACCTGACAGCTTGTTTCAGCTTCTCTGTAGTCTCGTATCGCTGTTTTGTAACAGGGGGTGGGGCATAACATGACTTTGTGGACATCCTGTAGTAGTCTCTACTCTAATTTTCCACAGCTAGAACTAGGAACTAAACAGTGCAAGGGTATTGCAGTTTCCACTGCACATCCCACCCTGACTCACTTTAATAGTGATCCCAATTATAAGGCGATTGGAGTTTGCCTCCAAACTTTTCCAGGTTGCATTTTTTGTTGCATTTTATGCGACGCCACATATGGCATTAAAACCCCCCAACATGCTCAGCACCCACAGATCACATAGCATAAAACTAGATTAAACACACAAACCTACCATACTCTGATCACAGAAAAAAAGGATATGACCAGCACGGAATCTGGCACAATGGGGCACTGGTAGACTAAATCATCTACAGTCCTAAAGAACACATATTGACAATCGATGATGACTGCTGGTGAACTGTGTGGATAAATTAGTTATTTTGGAATCGATATCAACACAAAGCAGCAATGATCCATTCAGAAAGTCATTTGGACTGACCGTAATCTTCATTTCCCTGGATCAGTGTCTCCAGCAAATCAGTTCATTCCTGATTTTCAGTCAATTGCCTTTTTTAAAAAAATTAAAATCCAAACTATTTATCGTCCAAGAGATTAAAAATAACTCCCGTGAGGTGTTCTAGTTTAAATTGCGATTGGCTCAAGTGCAGTGTCAGGACAAGGACATAGGTTTAGAGAATCTACTCAGCTTCTTCTGTTTGTGCTGCTGGAATCTGTCCTGTTTCTAATCCCTGTAAAAACAACAAAATCTCTGGAAAATCTCATGTTCTGATCGCATCAGAAACATGAGCCACGGAAAGCACGAGGGGCTGGGAAATTGCTCAACTCGAGTTACAGATTTCAGGAAGTGGGCAGTGGGCAAGCAAATTTCAGGTTGCCAGTTGATGAATGGCAAAGGAGGTTTTTACAGCAGTGAATGTTTCAGTGGTTACAGGGTTACAGTACACATCAGCAACCCTCTCTTGGACTGAGGAACCCTTCCTGCGACATTACAGAATACATGTACTCAGAAACCTTCAATACAAGCCACATTCACGGAGTATGAGATCAGGCAGTGGACACTCAGCCACAAGAGCAGCTTAGACTCCTCTCAGCATTTCTAACTGAGGCTGCCTGCTTGGTGTTGAATGTTTGGAACAATGAACTGAATGGACACCAGGTTTAAACGCTCTAAATGCACCCCACTTAGGACCCTTACACCAAATCAGTGAGGAAACCTTCGCCCCATCAGTCTGGGCTGCAATACAATGTCAAATTCCAGCACTCAGAGGCAAAATAGGCCAGAGGCAAAACCACTCAGCCCCTCAAGCCTCCCTTACCTAAAATCCCGTAAGCTTTCCCACATTACTGCACAAGACGGTAATGTTTTCTCCAGTGAAGTGCAAGCACTGGGTTGCTTTTGGACGGATTCCAGCTTCACATCAGGCAAAGATAGTCACCCACTCAATGCTCCCTCACGCCTCCTGAACACAGTCACACCGCACTTTGGTGCTTCAGTAACTCTGTGGTAAGTTCAAATAAAAGTTATCTCTTTTAAAAATCTAGTATTTTTGTTACCCCCCCCCCCATAATACATTCGTATTGTCTTGTTATCATCGTTTCAAAGCAGAGAGCAGACTAAGTGTAAAATAGACCATTTACAGATAGTCCCCAACCCCACATTGGGCCACAATGATATAAAAACACAGGGTTTCCTTTGATTAGAGCTTCTCTCAACTCACTGGTCAGTAGAATCTCTCAGGTTAGTTCCAGGAGGGAAGTTCAGGCTGGTCAGCCTAACCCCACATGCCCCCCCCCCTCCCCACCATCCTCGAGCAGAGACACACAAAGCCTCAGAGAGACACGCTCTGTCCTTTCACATTGTCTTCATGTCGGCTCCTCATGGCTGCTCGAGTCTAGGGCCAAACTGATAGGGATTTTCAGGGCTGACTGAGCAAAACCGATCGGTGCCAACGAAATGAAAACTGCTCCAAGTGGGTCTGGAACAGCACACACATACACACACACACACACACACACACACACAACACACACAGGCCTGCTGGAGGTTGGCCTCATTTTGTGAACATCAGTATAACAGTAAACCATTAGCCTTTCTCCTTTTGCAAAGGGGAGTATCTACACCCCCGTCCTCCCCAGTCACAGTGCCGATATTCCTCAGAATGAGTCAACCTGACTGTGTGGCAGAATCTAGGAACTGTTCCTCATTGCATCTCAATCCACTGATTCTTCACCAAAAATTCCTTCCGATTCCCTCTTCAAAACCCCAAAAATGATTTGCTTTAAAAACGAGTGACCTTGTGCGGGGGTCACGCGAGGTGGGGGGCTGTCAGAGGTGTGTTGTTGGTGGGAACAGCCCCGTTCAGCTCCCGCATGGCCTCGCTGCTCAGGTAGCCCAGGAGGATCTCGCTCCGTCGCCGCGACAGCTGTAGGATGTCGTCCGCCAGGGCCTGCACTGTGCTGTAGCGGACCTTGTCCAGGTCAAACATGTCTTTCAAGTACTGAACAATTTGTTGCTACAAAACAGAAGAAGCTGCTGCGTCAAACTATAATTCACCGTGGGCATTTCCGATTGCCTCCCTTTATGCTTTCTCCTGAGTTTGTGTTACACAGGAGCAAATGGACTGCTCTCTCCCAATCCTTCGTTACTCTCACTACCCATTCCTCATTCACACTTCACCAAATAGCTCTCCAGGTTATCCTAGCTCACATTCCCCTCCTTATCCACATTCACCCTACTACACTCAAATGAATTGGATGCTCACGTGGTTGTTGCTTATGGGACGATGCTTTGCCTCGATAACAACAACCTTCATTTATATGGCGTTCTTCACATAGGGTGACGTTTCAGAGCACTGCACAGTGGACGAGCAAAGGAGGAGGAGGAGGACTATTGGCTCCATCAAAGAGTTAAAATAAAAAATCACTTCATTTGTAACTAATTATATTTTGTAAAATGCTTTGAGCTGTGCCTTTTTACGGGAAAGGCGCTTTACAAAAGCAAGTTTGTGTTTTATCTGATACTCTCTTGAAAAAGCTGACACAATCTGCCTTCCTGGACTAAGTCCGGGGTCCTGAACTCAATCCCGTGTCCCATGGATGTACAACGTTTTACTGGCATTAGTTTAGTTACACTTCAGTCACATCTCCCCTGACCTTCTCTTCAGTGTGGTCCAACATGCTGACGTAGTGAACAGCAAATCCCCAGCCACGTCCAGACACTAACCCCCACCCCCTCCAATCTCAATGCCAACGTCTTTGAAGCTGGATGAGGATCAGGGATGATTTACTCTCTCAAACCACCAGGCAATTAATAGCCCCAACTACTTGTCCTGGCTGAGATCAATAACTCAGGATTCAAACCTGTGAGTTTCGTATTGAGCTGTGTGAGGGGAGGACCCGATGCTAAGCCCCATCTATGTCGCTCTGTATATAAAGTGTAAAAGTTTCTCTCACCTTAAATATTGTGCAAACTTCACCTAAATGCTGCTTGGGTCCAAGGAAACCCCAGGCAAGAACAGGACTAACGTGCTCCGAAATGGAGTAAAAGTGTGAGATGAAGCCATCAGGGACCTGTGGGGCCGAGACACAATGTAACTGACTGCATTCATCATCAAGAGTATTTCACATCAGGTTCAGACCTGCGAGACCAACTTATCTTAAAATTTAAATTTGTACCGAATTGTGGAAAATTCTTTTGATTGGGTTTGAATTTGGAAGCCGCTTCCTTTTGAGGACTGCAGCAAACCAGAATTTTCCACCATTCAGTTGTGGGGTGTTAAGATTTTAAGATAAAAGGATCTTCTCGTTTCAAATTCCCTCCACCTCTGTGACCTCCTGCAACTCTACCGCTGCTCAGAAAATATTGACTTGCTTCACGTCCCCCGCCTAACCATCAGCGAGCGAGCTTTCAGCCATTCTGCCCCCTTTCTGAAGCTCTGAGTTCCTCCGGCTCACCCCACTCCCTCCCCACCTTTTTAAAAAAAAAGCATTGTGAATGTTTTATACCCCAGGTACAATCAGTTATTCACTCTATGGCTTTTTGTGGGACGCTGCTGTGCACAAAACAGCTGCCGTATTTGCCTAACAGAAAATAGTCACTACACTTTATTGTAAATCTTGTGAAGCACTTTGACCGTCCTCTCATTTTGAAATGCAAGGATTATTAAGATGAAATAGTCTCATTGCTTTCGACTACTGACCTGTAAAAGCCGCCTCTTTGCTTTTAATACTGACCAGCAGGCTGTGGCGAGAGCCTGTGAGAGACACAAAGAGAGACAGAGAGAGGACAAGAGTCAGCAAAGACCAGAGATCCCGAGAGCCTTCAGCCACGGCTTGGACAGCGCTCAGTGTCGGTCACTGACCGTCTCCTTAAAACTGTCTGACAGCCAACGGTTCCGCAAAACGGCGACCACAGAGGAGGGTGGGTTTTCCAGATCCTCAAAGGCGTCCATCAGGATAAAATCCAACACGATGTCGAAGAAATTCATGGACACAACCTGCAGACAAAAGGTTTGCCATTAACTCCCCTCCCGCTGACCAGGTGCCAAGAGGTAAAAGCAGTCACTACAGTAGAGCCCGATATCTGCATGAATTGTGACCATCCTGTATGGCAGATTATGGAGACGGTCTTTGTATGATCATATAATGGGTCTGTATGTGTGGGTGTCTGTTTGTGTCTCTGATCTTTTGCTCACCTGGATCGGATCTTGCTCACTCTCATGCTGCTGTTTCAGAGTCGGTTAAAATCACGATTCCGGTTATCCAGATAACTAAAAATATCTATTGCATGGGGCATCCCCGATGGTGAAGCGGATGTAGCTGCATCTAACGGACCGCAAGCTCATTGGTTTGCTGGCCTCAGCGGGCGGGGAGTGCATGGGGAGGTTAAGTGCTCTGGGACGCTAGAGGTAGTGAGTGTGCACGGCAGCCAGGTGAGGAGAGGTCAGGCCAGGCTCAGCTGGGAGAGTGAGTGGTCACTTACCGGACGACACCCAGCACCCAGCACAGGGAGGCTGGGCACGGGGAGAGAGGCCATTGGGGAAGAAAGATAGAAAAAATAATTGGACACATGAAAATTGAGAAAAGAAATTGATTTACTTGCCATGGTAATGGGGATCTGACGACAAGGTGGCGATTGTGAATTCTGCTTGGAAGGCTGTACCAAAGCTTCAACTTTTAGGAACAGTGAATAAAAACTGTTTAAAGATAAGAACACCCTCTCGCTGCAAAGAGAGAGATATCAGGCCTTACCCCACGTCCTTCCAGCTCCAGCTTTGTGGACTCCCAGGTCTCCTCTCTCTCTGCGTACTCCAGCATCTCTTTGAAGGTTTCCTGGAATCTGTTGACATTCTGCGAGAGACGGATTGAGGCTATAATTGTGCTGCCACTTTCCCCTACACGTGCATAGTGACTCCATTGACTGGGCATTAAATCCTGTGAAGCGCTTTGAGACACCCTTCCAACGTGGTATGGCGCTATACCAAATGCAAGGTTTTTTTATTATTGTTGTTATATTATTAATTATATTGATATTATTATCATCAACTTCTGTCGCGTCCCGATTGACCCGATCCACTCGGCCTTTGTTTTTCAGGAGAGAAACATTCATGTAGGGAAGCTTTTCCTTTTAGCCATCACCCTGAACTTCTGGAATTAATCAAAGTTTCACCTCCCCTGTTAGAACATGCACTTTAGGGAGGTGGATGTGCAACTATTTCACAATACGCATGCTGAGGTGATTGGGAGAAGTTACCTTGCCAGCCCTGGACATCAGCCCCATGATCATCTGCTTTCCAATGTCACTGAAGTACATCCTGTTGGTTTCATCCTGCAGCAATATCTGTCACAGTCACAACAGGTGCCTTTGTTAGAGGCAGCACCAACACATTCCACCTTCAGACACTGGTCACATTCCCCCCTCCCCCCTCCCGACAGAGAAGCTCAGACACGGGAAGTCAATTCTTCGGTAATGGAGAATGTTAAAATCCCCGTGGACTCACCCCCTCCCCCAGAACATTTGCTCCAACCAGCAGTGTGAACTCTGAGGCAAATGGAAGGATCTGTTGTCTTTCCGTGCACTGTATTTTTTCCAAACCGCCCCTCTCCCCAAGGAAAGGGAGAGAGAGAGAACTGGGGGGCTCCGAGTAGCCAGCTGGAGGTATACTAGCACAGGTAACAGGGAAGCTGAGCTCCCCCCTATTGTGTGCTTGTGTTGGAGATACACCAGCCCCCAATGAAGATCAGGAAGATACAGTACAAACCAGCACAGCTCACGAGCAGCTCCGTTACCTCGAACGCTTGCCGCACGCAGTGTAGTTTCGCCAGGAAGTCCTCGTCATTGTAACACTCCAGAACCTCCGTCCTGAAACACACGAGAACATATCCTGGTTACCATCAGGGATGATACAATGCAAAATTACATTTGTATAGCTCCTTTCACGTCGGGAGGACATCCCAAGGCGATGCCTGTTTTAGCGTTCTCTTCGGTCTCTTCCCACCTTCTCTCCTGAATGCACTGACGTGGGCTGGAAGCAACTGCATGCTTGTCTGAACCCAAGTGGCCATTCTTTTAGTGTGAGGCTAGACAGTGAGCAGTGTGGGCAGGATAGCCTCAATTCCCATCGCAGTTCACAAATCAATGTCCACACACTTTCTAGCAGGGGATGATGGGCCTGGGCAGCGATCAGGAGCAGGAATCCTAACCTGAACGATCGACAAGCCACCTTACTCTCCTGCACAAACCCCATGGCTTCTTCATACACAGCAGATGGTCTGGACGGCTGGAACCCTTCCTCTCCCAGCGACACATTATCCAACAGCTGCCGGATTAGAGAAAATAAAGACACAGACATTACTTACGTTTCTCTCAGGGAAGACTCAGGACAGTGTAAAACTGCATTCAGAGCGAAACATTCCCACACCCCCACATCTCTTGCTGTATCTGTCTGTCTTGCTCTATCTCCATTTTAGTGGTTGGATGGGGAGGGAGGGCAGAGATTGGTCATTTATTTATTCCCTGACCTCAGAGCTTCAGCATTCACTGCCATACTCTGACACTGTCACATCATGTTACAACACATTTTTCTTTCGTGAATCCGGGTACCTTGACACATGCAGACGCAACCTGCTTATCCTGTTAGGGCTTTGGCTCTGTTAACAGGAGGCGAGTGGGAGGATTCCCTGCTCCCAATGACTGGTCTGCCCCTCCAAGTTCTACCGATGAGCCGAGCTGGACTGGTTTGTCATCAGTAGCGCCCTGGAATACCCACCTGGCTCAGGAACAGGACCGGAGACCATCACAGAGGATGAACTGTGTGTACTGTGCTCAATTGGCTGCCGCATATCGCCCACAAAATATACAGTATATCCTGTGATGCGCTTTGAGATGTCTTGAAGACTTAATAAGGCGCTATATCAAATGCAAGGGTTATTATTATACTATTTAACTCAATTTAAAAATTTCATTGCCAAACGTGTCACTTTGGAGCCATCTCAGCCCTGGGGAGACCCTTTTTGCTGAAACTCTGAGCCCAGTGAAGAATGTACAGTACAAACCCACACTTCAATCATAGTAACCACCGCAAGCAATACACCCTCTCCATATAGACATAGTTATTCACTGTGGCAGCATTGGCACTCTGAGCTTACACCATAGGCTCTCTCTCCCCATACATACATATATATACTTGCGTATAAAGGGTAGGAAGGGACATGGAGTAAAGAAGGGATTAAATGTTCTCCAGTAATCTGATAAAAAGATGGCTTGTCACCAACTCACCTCGGCTGCTGAGAAGAAGGAGTCGTCTGAAGTGAAACTGGCCTCATCGTCCATACGGAATCTCCCAGCTTCCTCCCCTAAGGGCATGGCCAGAGCCCCAACACTGTCTGTACAAGGACCAGAAATACAGTGTGAAGGTTTCGCACAACTGGAGAAATAAACCGAGTGAGTCCCGAGGCCCCCTCCTCTATTCAGGTGGAAGTTAAACATCCCGCCATGCTATTGGAAAAGAGAAGGGACTTTCTCCCTACCCTCCACCCTCCCTGATCCCACACTCCCCTGCTTGGGTCCAAATCCCTGACTGTCCAGTGCTTTGTGACGCCCTCCAGTCAGAATTGGTGAGGGATTTGGGAGATGGCTAGATAGTCAGGGAGTAAAACTATTAAGAGTGAGGAGATGAGATTAGGGGCAGTCAGAGCATGTGGACATGGAATGTGGTGGAGCTGCCTGGCTGGGCTGAATGGTCTTCTCCTTATCCTAACTTGTCTCTCACGTGGAGTCACTCAGAGACTTACCAAAGTCACTCAGTAAGTTGTTGGAGGGTATTGTTTCTCCAAGCTCCTCCTGCAAGCGATACGCTCTGTGAAGCAGTGCTTCAAACTTCAGTGCAAAGTCCCTGTTCTGCGATTCCTGTTGAATTATTTACAGTTAATGGTCCCAAGTCAAATGTAAAAATAATCTTGATAAAGTTTCCAATCTCACTCAGTGAGCAGAGAGGACCACTGGAGCAGGAGGAGACACACTTTCCTGGGGAGTGGAAAGGGAGCTTTACTCTGGCTCTAAACCATCCTCTACCTGACCTGGAACACTGCTGGACAGTGTGTGTGTGTTTATCTGAGATGCTATTCTGCGTGAAGGATGCTATATAAATGCTAGTTGTTGTTTTTCTCGCTTGTCTTGCGTGTGTGTTCCTGTATCTCTAACTGTGATGTGAGTATGTGTGTGTGTACGTCTGTCTCTTTTTCTCTCTCTCTGCCTCTTATCTGTGAATATGTAAGTTCTCCCCGCTCTCCAATGTTGAATCACATTGTCTAAGATATCATTCCAATGTAGTGCTGGGGGGGTTGTTGTGTTGGCTAGCACTCGTGATCTAAACGCCTACATAGAGACTAACCCCAGGGCTGAGGCCTACCTGTAAGAACTGGACCTGTACATACCTCACCCATGTCCCCGGCCCCTCCATGGGCCCCCAGCGTGACCAGGTTTTCCTTCCGTTCGGTGCCTGTGGCTCTCAGATATCGGGTGTTCAAGGCTTGTTCCCATTTCAGCAAGGCTTCCTCAAACAGCTCCATTCCTGCCCAACACAAGGACACAGTGATTCCCCTCCTCCACACAATCACACCATTTGCTAGTCCTCGGCTCTCGCCTGATGTAACTGTTCCCAAGATTGAGCCACAGTCTGGGAAGGTCCCCTGTATATAATAATAATCCTTGCATTTGATATGGCGCCTTATCACGTCGTTGAAACGTCTCAAAGTGCTTCACAGATTATACTGTAAAGTGTAGTGACCATGTATTTTGTGGGTGAAACGCAAAATACTCAACGCAATGCAGTATAATCCCCGCTCTGTGTTGAGTTATGACATTAGGCTCGGAAGCAGGCGGGGCTACAGTTGACTTCAATTGCTCTGGGCTGGAGGAAAATCAGCCAGATACCATCTACCCCCCAACCCTCGCCCTGCCCATCACTCTCCCCGCCGNCCCCCACCCATCACTGAGGAAGCTGCCCATTGATGGCAGGCACAGTACCAAGCATTATTCACTGTTACTGTAAAGCCAAACATCTCACCAAGAATGTAGAGATTCTCATTGTTGGAGTCCTCGGTCGGCTCCTCCTCCTCCTCCTGAACGCTACCCGGCCCCTGAGGAGGTGCAGGCCCTGGGCTGGACAGACCAGCCCCTCGCACCTGTCAGTAACAATGGAAAATGCACCTTCAAATGGAATTGAAAACGCTGACACAAAGACATATGTTCGTTCAAACATCCGGTTATAAAGCTCCGCTCGCTTTCTGAACTGCCTGGGAACAGAGAGACAATCAAGCTCCCCTGAATGGCCTCTTTAAACACTGAGGTTCCCCTCCTTCCCCTTTGGTGAGCATCACAGCATCGACACATTAAGAACGTTAGGATTCCATGTCTACACCAGCTGATCTTAGGCAAAGCCACACGGGATGTGGCAATGGCTTTATATAATATATAATAATCCTGGCATTTGATATAGCGCCTTATCACGTCTTCTAGACGTCTCAAAGCGCTTCACAGAATATACTGTAAAGTGAATTGACTGTATATTTTGCAGGCAAAACACGGCAGCCAATTGTGCAGAGCAGTGTCCAATAGTTATGGATTGAGTGACCAAATTATTTTTATTTAGTGATCCCAGCTGGAGGTGGGGAGAGCAGCCTAGCTCAGCTGGCAGTGTTCTGGCCTCTGGGTCAGGAGCTTGACTTCACAGTCTAGGCTGTCACTGCAGTGCATTGTCAGGATTGCTACCCTCCAGTTGAGACATTAGACATCTCGGCCTGTCTCACTGGAACAGAGTGGGGGTGGGGACGCTCAGTGTCCTGGCCAACAATCTCCAGGTGAGGTAATCATGGATGTGTGCAGGAGCTCGCTCGAGCAAACTGCTGTGATTGCTTCCAAAACAGTCACTACACTACACCGTGATCAGCAATTACCTTATAGCTTTTTGAGATGTTCTGGTTGTTGTGTTTCTTACGATGAAGTAAACGAGTGGCACAAAAAAATCAGGACATTCGGACACTGACATTATCCAGAGTTATCCTGGGTTAGCCACGGATAGGAGAGGAAAGAGTGGGAGATCGACTGACTCTCACATACCAGCTGAGAACTAGAAAAGTGCAGAGCTGATGGAGCTCTTGGTCCCAATTACTGAATTTGTTAAAAAGATATTTCTGTTCCTCCTATGAAACCTTTGTGATGGGTTTTGTGAACAGTCGGCAAGTGAAGTCCTTACCGATGACAAGCTGTGGGAGGAACTGGAGCGGCAGCCGAGCACACTGGAGTTGACGGCGCTGAGCGTGTTGTTACTCCTGCTGCTCGGGCTCTGTACTCGCTTCGTAAGATAACCTGTCACGGAGAGAGAAAGAGAGAGAGCGCGAATGAGAGAGAGAGAGTGAGAGCGCGAGTGAAAGAGAGCAAGTGCGAGTGAGCGAGCGAAAGAGCAAGCAAGAGCGAGTGAGACAAAGTGCGAGAGAGAGAGCAAGAGCGAGATAGAAAGAGTGAGCAAGCGAATAAAAGGAGAAACAAGAGGCTTGTCAGGGAGAGTGAGAGAAAGCTTTAAAATAATCTGATAGCGAGCTTTTCACATCAGGAAGATGTCTCAAAGAGACAAGATTTTAATGTGAAATGTAGTATTATGTAGGCAAACGCAGAAGCTAGTTGTGCCAACAGTAACATCCCATGGAGTGAGCAACCAATTTTATTTGGGGGATTGTTGGCCAGGACACTGGGAGAAACTCCCTTTTCTTTTCAAATAGTGCCCAGTGATCTTTAATGTTTACACAAACAGGTAGACAGAAACTCAGTCTCATCTGAAAGATGCACCTCCAGAAACACAGCAGCTCCCAGCACTGCACGTGTCAATCTAAACTGGTGGAGTTCAAAGTCGCAATGTGGGGCTTGAACCTACAACCTTCTGACTCAGAGGCAAGAGAGCTACTAACTGAGCCACGCTGACACACAATTTCTATAGTTTCTATGAGGAACCAACGCGTGGTTGTTTGAAGGTCGAACAAGCCACAAGCTGATTTCAAACGTTATCGAACTGCCCGTCACCAGGTTGGGAACTCGCTGTGTGATCTCACTGCTGGGTAGGTTGCATTTGATATAGCGCCTTATCATGTCACTGAGACGTTTCAAAGCACTTCACAGGATACACTGTAAGGACTATGTATTTTGTAAATGAAATACGGCAACCAATTGCGCACAGCAATGTCCCACAAACAGTCATGGAATGAATGACTAATTTTATTTGGGAGATTATTGGTCATGACACTCGGAGAAACTCCCTTCTCTTTTCAAATACAACCATGGGATCTTTAACATCCACTTGAACAGGCAGATGGGATCTCAGTTTAACATCTCATCCAAAGGTCTGCACCTCCCGACACTGCAACACCCCCCAGCCCTGCATTGGAGCGACAGCTTAGACTGTGATTCCAAGTCCTGATGTGGGGGTTGAACCTTCCGACTCTAAAGCAAGAACGCTACCATTGCGCCAGGCTGACACAGAAAGAGAAGTGACAATTGCCTCTGTCTCACCTCTCTTGGTAGCCGGCAGGCTCCCCACACAAGGCAGCAGTGTCTGAGATTCCTTCAGTTTCTGCGCATCCTGTTTTTTCCTGCGTCGCCTCCGCTTCAGGTGATGGGCTGTGAGCGCCAGAGCCACCGAGCCCAGTGCCGTGGCAAACAGAACCTTCTTCAGCCCCGGAGACAGTTTCAGTTGCGAGAAGATGGACTTGAGACGGCAGCAAACCAACAGTATTTTACAGTCAAGTCGCAACAACGGCTGAGAAAGCAACAAATCTTACAAGCTACCTTCAGGTAGGAAAGCTATAACGGTACACACATACACTCGCCTGTATACGGACACACACACACATCCATCAACAACAACCAACAACAACTTGCATACGTCCCAAGGCACTGGACAGCGAGGGGTTTGCACCTGAGCTGTAGGTTGGTATCAGTGAGATCGGACACACACACACTCTCTCTCCCTCAACAATAACTTGCATTTATATAGCGCTCCTCATGCAGGGCAGCAGCCCAGAGCGCTTCTGACATGAAAGGCGCTATATAAATGTAATTTGTTGTTGTGTTGAACTGTTAATGTGCAATATTAAAGAACAGGCAGACGGGACCTTTCGGGCAGATGCACTGGGTCACAGCCTTGGGCACAGGTTCACATCAGGTTTCTCCACCATCTCAGCAAACGAAGAGTAAAGGACAGAGATCGTAGTTGAAGTCATCTTGGCCTGTGCTCTCACTCCACCCAGTAGCACATTGCAGAACTGCAGCTTCAGAGGCAGGTCACCCTGTATGTGTGTGTGTGTGTGTGTGTGTGTGTGTGTGTGGGGCTAATGTCTCCCTCCTAACTCTGAGCCCTACTGCTGACTGACCCACCTAAGATCAGTTTGGCTTTTCCCGTGAGGCCATCGATTCCTCTTTACACGTGAATAAATGGAAGGTGGAGGAACGCATTTACACCCGAAAGGTGACTGGGTCAGCCTCGGTTTGCTGATCCGCGTTATGATTAAAAACATATTTATGCGACTTGTGGGTGACATCAGAAACTGAAGTTCAAGGAGGCAGTGTCTGATTCAACATCAAATTTAAACTCCCAACACATCGCCCTGACCAGCAACCCCAGCCCATTGCCAACAACGCACAGTTATACAGCTCCTTACCTGGCCGAACGTTGAGTACAGAAACACTGGGATCTCAGCCACGGTCATCGCCAGAGCCTGGATGATAGACGTTCCATCCGTTCTCCGCAGCGCCATCGCACACTAATGTTGTCAATGGCTCCTCACACAACACGTGATCGGGCACCGAGCCCTCTGTCCTATTTAGCCTGAGCAGATCCTTTCATCGGAGTTTCAGATTCAGCATCGAGACACAAGAAAACACAAGGTCCTGGAGTATCAGTAAGTCGGCCTGTTCACACTGCTTCCTCCTCAGTGACCTGAAGGTCAAACCGTCTCCCAGCCTCGGTGATTAGCGATCTGCAGCTCCTGCTGCCAGTTTCAAGAGGAGCTGAACACGACAAGCTGGGGAGATCGATATTGGTTGGTGTGAGATCTCTTCCCCACCTCAATGCAGAAATAGAGGGACACACAATAGACAGTCTCACTATGGGAAACAGGCAACAGCGATTGAGAGGCAACTGTCAAGTGATAAGAGGCAATCACAATAACCGATTCACAGGACAGAGCCCACTCCCTGTGTGCTCAGGTCCCTCCCAGGCTGCCTCTCCCAAAGTCAACTACGCCACACTCGTGCGTGCACTGGTCTCTGAATCCAATTTCAGATCTTTACACTGGAGTGTCAGCCTAGTCTTCAAGCTCAAAGTCCAAACTTGGGATTTGAACTCACAACTTTCTGACCCTTTAGGGTCTGAGCTGGACTGGCGCATCAAATAGAGGTTTAATCTATAAAATCCTGCACTGACTACAAATTTCCACTTATGCTGACAAAATAAAACTTGATTTTGCATTGAAACATCTGGCATAAAGGGAACACGCCATGACAGGCTGGACAGAAAGATTATTGCTAGTCGCTCAGCCTTGCTCACAGGGCAAGGTTCGGTCACGGTCAACAATGTAAAGAATGCTGAGGCTGACAGTAATAAAAGCCAGCTGGCACCATCAGCCACACAGCGGAAACTCCGAGCCCAAAGTCACCCACACCCCTCACGCAGCATCTGGTGTCAGGTGTGTGTAACACAATCCCAGAGTTCAGGTAACGGCAAAGCCAGCCACTGCTTTGCTGTCCTGGTTTATAGCACAAATTTGATTCCCCTCCAATGCAACATTCTCTCCGACTTGTGTGGCACTCTCTCGACCACCAGAGGCTGCTCCTGAACTACGTGCATCAACCTGGCGGCTCCACTGAATACTGTATCCAGTGTCAAGACGAACAGGTAAAGCAATGGTCAATCAGGGTTTGGGCAAAGTGAGGTGGAAACTGTGGCCTTGTAAACTATTGCTGTGGCTCAAAGCAGCCTGAGTAAATGGAGAACGCAAAATCAGTCAGCTTTTTAAAGCGGGTGAGATCCAGATTTGCTATACTTAGTGAACTAAAGTTCAGGATCTAATGAAGGTGTTGGCCGCTAATGGTATAACGGAGGGGATCGAGGGATATGCAGAAGGCCGAAGCCAGCCGTGTGAAGGGGGTGGGGTGGGTAGAAGAGTGGGGTGTGAGAGGTGCTAGATCAGCAAGTCACTGGGTTTTGCTGTCCACACTTCAGTTGATCACACACTTCAGCTGATCACACTGCTTATGACTATTGTCAGAACCACATGGACTTTAATAAAGTTTGAAACCAATGAGATAAAGGATTACCTTTGACACAGGATCGGGCTCTCATCCCACCGCTCCGTCAGTCATCTTCAACCCCACTGTTGGGGGACACCATATGATTTTAGTCTCTGTTAGTACATGATAATGGAGTTATCGTCACGTTATGAGCTACATTGAAAACTGCACAGTTTGGAACTCGGTCACACCTTTTACAGCGCCTCATTACGTCAAACAATCAAAATGCACTTCACAGGGATTGCTGTCATATCTGTTTGTAGGCAACAGCAGCAGCCAGTTATACCAGTAAGGTCCCACAAACAGCCATGAGGTGAATGTCCAATTTATTTGTTGGCCAGTAATACTTCTCATAGTTTAGCTCATTCCTCCAACACTGGGGATCATCATTTGTTGCTCTGCACTGTTTCTAGGGCCAGAGGTCCTTACGTCACAGTGACCAGAATTGTGGACAGACCAGAGCACTGTAAAGGCTGAGTATGATGTCTGGGGATCTAAGTTCAGTTGATTTAGCAATGTAACCCAGCATCCTGTTTGCCTTGTTTATTGCTGAGTATCACTGTCTTGTCAAAGCGAGTGAGGAACTAACACTCTTAGGTCTCTTCACGTTTTGCCCACAAAATATACAGTCAATTCACTTTACAGTATATTCTGTGAAGCGCTTTGAGATGTCTCGAAGATGTGATAAGGCTCTATATCAAAGGATTATTCAGCTTCCCACTTGGCAAGTTCTATCCCATCCACGCAGTGCTTATGTTTCCTGTATGTAGCACTGTAATAATAACAATGCTTGCATTTCATATAGGGCTTTTCACATCTTCTAGACGTCTCAAAGCGCTTCACAGAATATACTGTAAAGTGAATTGACGGTATATTTGTAGGCGAAACGCAGCAGCCAATTGCACACAGCAGCGACACACAAACAGTCTTGGATTGAGTGACCAAATTATTATTGTTTTTTTTGAGGGATGATAAATTGTGGGCAGTCCAGAGAACGAGCCCACGACCTTGGTATTATTAGCACAAAGCTCTAACCAACTGAGCTAACTGGCCTGACTGTACCCTGCATTTGCCTGTATTAACCTTCAGCTGCAGACCTACCCTGGTCAAGGTCACCAAGGACATTCTCTCCATCTGTGACCGGAACTCTCTGTGCCTCCTCATTCGCATTCATCGCCTTGATCTGTGCCCTTGACACAGTCAGCCATCTTATCCCTCTTCACCGCTTCTCCTCTGCTCCACCTTCTCAGTTCTATCCGGTTAATTTCTAACATTATTGGCTCCAGACATTTACACCCAAATGACATAAGGATAAACCGGCCTTTACCGTAGTTCCCCAGATTATCCTTTGCCTCTTGCTTGAGCATTGGCACCAGCTCTGCCACACTCCAACCCTCTGGCACCTAGCCAGTCTCCAAGGACGTTTGGAAGACCACCGCCAAGAGCCTCAAATATCTCCTCCCTGCGTTCCTTCAACAATCTGGGATACATTCCATCAGGGCCCTGTGATTTCTCAATGTTTAGTTCCTCTAACGTTTTTTTAAAAGTATGGTTTCCTTTTGGATCAAAATCCCAAGTAGCTGTTCCATCACTTGCAGGCTTGCTGAGGCCAACACTCTACTCGCTGAGCACCCAGGCTTCCCTTCAGACTATCCAAAGAACTTCTCCCACACCAGGCACCACGAGCCTTCCAGCCCCGTCCTCGCTCAACCCCAATGCCTCCCCTCACTCCCCCACCCCATCCAGCGGATTGAGTTCAAGATCCTTGTTTTCACCTTTATTAATTCCCTCCACGGTCTCTCTCCATCCTATCTCTGTGACCTCTTACAAAGCTGTCGGCTCCCTTCGCTCGGCAAACAACAGCCTCCTTCACACCTCCACTCAACAACAACAACAAGATTCCATTTATAGAGCGCCTTTCACGTCGGGAGGACGTCCCGAGGCGCTGTACAGTTGGGTCAGGATCTGAGCATTGCGGGGAAATGGTCAGGGTGAGGGGAGGGAAGGGAGGGAGGGAGCGAGGAGGGGGGAAATGGTCAGGGTGAGGGGAGGGAAGGGAGGGAGCGAGGAGGGGGGAAATGGTCAGGGTGAGGGGAGGGAAGGGAGGGAGCGAGGAGGGGGGAAATGGTCAGGGTGAGGGGAGGGAAGGGAGGGAGGAGGGGGTAGAGAGTCGAGAGGGGAGCTGAAAGCTGAAGGTCCACTCAATCCATCGGTGGGCAGACAAGCCTTCAGCCATTCGTCCCCACTATCTGAACTCCATCCAACTCGCCATCTCCCTCACCTCAGTCAAGACCGACCTCTTTGACTGCGAGTAACGTATTATCACACACTGTGTTACTGGGTATATATAATGCATGAAATGACCTCACATTTGGGATTGGGGGCATCTCTCACGACAGAGGGCATCTTAATGCGCTTCGCGGGATTCACTGTGTAGGGTAGTGACTGTGTGTGGGTGAACATACACAGCGATGGCCCCCAAACACATGGGAGACAGCACCAGAGACAGGTGAGTCTCTCCTACACACACTGTGTCACTCCCTCCCTCCCTCTCACTCTCCCTCACTCCCTCTCACTCTCCCTCACTCCCTCCCCCTCCCTCACTCCCCGCCCCGCCTCAGTCCCCCTCTCTCTCACACACTCACCTGGTGCGGCGCCGTCACATTTCCGACCCCGGGAAGGAGTGACGCCCGTCCTGACACCGCCGCCCAACCCGCTCACCGGAAGCACGAGCCCGGACAGACACCCCGCCCAGCCAATCACACCTCACGCTCCGCGCGACTGTCCCCGCCCTCACCTGATAGACGGAACATTCGACCAATCAACTTGCCCCGGCGGGGCCTGACGCCTGACGTCACCAAACCAATGGGACGGCAGAGAAGGCGGGCCCGAGGCCACCGGGATTGGTTGAGAGGTGAGGGGCGGGGCCTGCTCTGTCTGGGAGTGATTGACAGCTGTTGGGTGTTCCAGCAATGCAAATACATCCTAATAATAACAATAATGATAATAATAACAATAATGATAATAATAACAATAGTGATAATAATAACAATAGTGATAATAATAATAATAACAATAATGATAATAATAACAATAGTGATAATAATAATAATGATAATAATAATGATAATAATAATGATAATAATAATTCTAGCATGTGATACAGCGCTTTATCGCATCACTGAGACGTCCCAAAGCTCCTCACAGGATATACTGTAAAGCCGGGGCGGGCAATTATTTTGGCTGGTGGGGCCACTTCACCAGCTGTGGTAAGCTTCGCCGGCCACGCACTTAATATAGATGCAAATGCTTAATAACAGCTCCAAATCAAGTCGTACACTTGTACATGCATAAAATAAAGTCTATGTAATTGACATTCATTAAAATTAGGTTAAATAAAAACAACTCATTGAGCAGACATTTATTCGATATTTATTCACATATTGATGAGAATGTGAGAAGCTCACGCGATGGGAAGAATGAAAGCGCTGATGAGCGTTAACCAGACAATTGAAGTCAGGCATCGCCTCCGTTGTTGCAATGCGGAGTATTGCTGCAAGGTGGTCATCAGTCATCGCAGATCTGTTTTGATTTATTGAATTTCATCACAGAAAATGTCTCCTTGCATATGTATGTTGATTCAAACAGCACAAGCATCCTCCGGGCATGAGCCTTTATTTTTGGAAAGGTATATTCATTAAGAGAGGTGTACAAACTGGGAAGCGGCACTGATTTGAATTGCTCTGCAAGCAATGGATCACATTGCAGGTCAGGTCAATAAGCTCGAGTTGGAGGTCAAATGGAGCTTTGTCAACATCAAATGAGAAAGGTGAAGAGACCAAAGACAGGTCAGTTTTGATCAAATTGAAATCCTGGAATCAGCGAGAAAATTTGGCATGTAAGTCAAGTAGTGACGAAGTACACTTTGTAAGGCTTTGATCGCGAACAGTAATCTGCTGCAAAGTTGGAAAGTGGGCGAACTGCCTGTTTCATATGTGACGCAATAAAATAAATAATTTTGTCATAAATGACTTGACACTGCAACACAAAATGTGCACAAAGGCCCCCCCCTTCCCATTGGAGTTTTGAATTCAGCTCATTCATGTGGCCCATGATATCAATGACTTTCTGGGACTGAACAATCTATAATTTTTTCTATCGCTAGACACAATGATGGGCCAGATAGAATCATTTGGCGGGCTGGATATGGCCCGAGGGCCGTATTTTGCCCATCCCTGGCCTAGCCTGTAAACTCAAAGTTTGCAATACTTGTTCTCGAGCTCCCAGACACAAGACTCATTACTGCTCTTTTTCTAGTTAATATTTACTCAAACCAACGAGTTAACATCGAACTCCACCTTTAATGGTAGTTTCATGTGGGAGAGCACAGAATTCAAACAAGGGGTCACATTCGCTAGGTTACACAATTTGTGAAATGGTGGGGGGGGGGGGGGGGCGACACGTTAAGTTTATTTTGACTTGAAGGGGTGATCTTATCAGGGTTTCTAGGATGAATGAGGTGAAATTAAAACGTGTTAAAGCCACACTTCCCAGCTCCCCCAATATATCCTGTGCTTCTCTGTTGCCTACCTCACCCAGGAATTTGCTTTGTTCAGGTCTGTGCCAGCTGATCTCGGCAGATCTGACCACTAGAGAGCACCACCACATCAATTATAAGTCCTGCAAGTGGCATTGCTCACCGTAATACTGCAATAATAATAATAATTGAGGTGTTTAAAATAATAAAGAGATTCGATAGGGTAGATGCAGAGAAACTGTTTCCTCTGGTGCAGGAATCCAGAACGAGGGGATATAATCTTAAAATTAGTGCTCAGCCTTTTGGAATGAAATCTGGAAGCACTTTTTCAAACTAAGGGTTGTATAAATCTGGATCACTCTCCACCAAAAGACTGGATGCTGGGACAATTGAAATCTTCAAGACTGAGGTGGAAAGATTTTTGTTAGGTCGGGGTATCAAGGAATATGGAGCAAAGCCTCAAAGTCCAGGCTGACTCTCTGTGGGAGTGCTGCATTGTCAGAGATGCCGACATTCAGATGACACGTCAAGAGGAGATCCAGACCCCTCTGCCTATTCAGGTAGATTTTGAAAACCTCACGGCACTTGGAAACATAACCCCCACTTTGGCCCACAAAAACAGTCACTACACTTGACAGCAACAGTTACTGTGGAGCACTTGGAGATGATTTGTTATGGCAGCCTTATAAAAAATAAATTCTTTCCCATTCAAGTTTGATTGGTTAAATAGAAACGATTCTATGGGGTGGAGGGGGATGAGGGTCAGCAGGGATATCTCGGAGCTGAACTGGCTCCAGGGTAACATGTGTGACATGTTTGGCAATGGAATATCGGAATCAAACCAGGTCTCTATGATGGTCTCTAGTCTAGTTCCTGAGCCAGGCTGGTCCGCAGTATTCCAGGGCATTGCTGAAGACAGCATAGCCAGCCTGGCTCATCGGCAGGACTTGGAAGGACAGACCAGTCATTGGGGGGGAGGGTGGGGAATCCTCCTACTCAGCTCCTGTTAACCCTGGAAGCCAAATCCCTAATGGGAATGTGAGCTGGTTAGACTCCAGCAGTTACCCCAACGCTCTGGGGTCCCCAAACCTTGGCTCTTGCCTACCTGCGACTAATATCTGCTGGAATTAGGTAAGGAGGATGCATCCCTCCAGGGAGTGCACATTCCAATCTGGATAGAGGGAAGTTTGAATGTGTAGGTGACATATGTGGAGATCTCAGCTTGATTTGGATACTCTTAAGCATGGTGATGGGTTTCCACATTTGTCAGGTACCTGACTGACCAAAACAGGAGAGTTAATACAGTCACTACAACCGAGGCTTATAGAGACCTTTCCTGTCTCAAAGCCCTTTACACAGGCAGAGTGGGGAGTGGGGAAGGACGGGCTAACCGAAGTGTGCAGGGGAGGAGGGAGAGTTTTGAAAACAGAGAACGAGGCAGCGGGATTTGAGCAAAGAATTCCAGAGAGCGGGACGTAGTGCCTGGAAGCTCAGGAGCTGAGCGTCGACAGCGAGGAACATGAGCTGATTTGCGACACTTTGAGACACTCTCACCCAATGAATGAAAGGCGTTATTAGAAGCGTACATTGTCGGTGGCCTGACACTATCTATGTATGTGTGTGTGTGTGTGTGTGTGAGTCGGGGTGAGGGTTTCCTCTCCGAGGACCAGGGTGAGGGGATAAAGATGCCACCGCAAGTCATTGCATAGTCTCCAGTCACATCGGCTAAAAATACAACCTCATGCTTCCTGTCTTTACTTTTAGTTGTTTTTGCTGGTGATGAATTCAACTGCAGTGCAATGTTGAAAGCCTGTCCCACCCGTCTCTCTTCACCCCCACCCCACCCCCTTCCTGGGGTAGCCTCAGAGCAGCAGAGGACTGTAGTGAGGCGGGGATGGTGGGGGGGGGGGGCTGGTGCTTACTGTGCGGAGACCCTGGTTACCTCTCTCTATACACTTCACGGTCCTGATATAACATACTGTCGGAGGAGATCGCAAGGTCAAGGTTCACTGCCCCACAGTCCCCTATCGCAGCATCGAGCTGCTTATTAAATGAGTCCAGTGTCCTGCCCTCACCCACCCTTCCTGATAACCACGTGCCGGTTGCTAATTACCCTCTGGGTAAATAACAACAACAACAAATTGCATTTATATAGCACCTTTCGCGTCAGGAGGACGTCCCAACGCACTGGGCAATGAGGGGTTTGCACGAGTTGCAGTTTGGGATCAGGGAGGGGTGGAGGGCAGGAAGGTCAAAAACAAAGGTTTGGTTCCATCTTTCTCTCTCTGTTTCTTTCTCCCGCTTTCTCTCTAACTCTCTTCCACTCTGTTTCTCTTTATCTCTTTCTGTTTCTCTCCGTCTCGCTCCCTCTGTTTCTCTGCCTCTCTCTGTTTCGCTCACTAAGTCTCTCTCTCTGACTGTTTGCAGACTTGTTTAGTTAGTTGCTTAATATTTTCATGTGGCTAAAGCGTTTTTTTTTTCTGAGACACAATCTCTTGATTTGCAAATCACTGTGCGCTGAGGGCCATGTCCTTTGCATGTGTTATGAATGTGTTCTGGCCCTGAGGGGTTTGCAGACTGTCCCAGCACCTGCTCCTGTGTCCCTCACTGGGGCAACTGAAGGGGAAGAAAGGAAAAAATTTACCCTTTTAATTTATTTATTTAAAAAAATAAATAAAATAAATCCGCCGGTTGTTAGCCGATGGGTGGATCGCTTTTCCGGGGGTAATAATTCCTTCAAAAAAATAAATTAAAAAAATAATAAATTGACCACTCAATCCACGACTGTTTGTGGGACGCTGCTGTGCCCAATTGGCTGCCGCGTTTCGCCCACAAAACATACAGTCAATTCACTTTACAGTATATCCTGTGAAGCGCTTTGAGGCGCCTCGAAGACGTGATAAAGCGCTATATCAAATGCAAGGATTATTATTGTTATAAAAATCAGAGTCTCCAATTATTTTCCCCCATTTTATCTCCTTTGGTCCCCAGCCTCCCTTTGCTGGGTGCATGTCCACGGGTGTTGATTGCCCTCTGGTCCCCTCCACCCCGAGTGACCATTGACCACATGTGAGCCTTGTTTGTGCAGCCATTAGAGGGCAGCACAGCAGAGCTTGACCTCTCCCCATCAGGCTCCATTACACGGGCACAACCAGTAGAGGGCGATGCAGATGGACCAAGAGCAGAAGCCCTGGCTGATTCCAACCTCCCCTAAAGGCCAGAGGGCAATTTAGCCACTGACCAGCCCGGCTGACACCAGGAATTTACAGACCGGGATTCGCCCCAGCGAAGTCCTGGTCCAACAGCTCTGTCTATGACCTCTATGTCTATTGAGTTGCCTAGACTTCTTTTAGTACACTAGAGATGCAATTTATTGTTGTTGTCGTCGTTGATTTGGCTTGAGTTGTCATGAGACAGGCTCCCGGATTAGGACTGGGCTGAAGAGTTTCCCACAATTCTGCCTGATCTTAAAGTCTTAACTTGGTCTCGCGGGTTGAGACTGGGTGGAACTCAAGCCTCAGGAAGCCGGGCCTAACCGGGCATTGCTGAGTGCTGTTCAGTATTGGTTCCTTGACCGTTGGTCAGAGAGTATGTGGGGTAAAAGACTGCCCTCCACTAGGGCAGGAGCCGGGAGGGAGCGTACTGGTGTCCGGGAGGAATCTGGGTGGCGTGTGTGTGGAACTAAAACACTGATTCAGACAGTGATTTGGGCACTGCAGAGGCACAATAGCTCATTGTTCGGAATTTGCAAATGACTGGAATTTCCTGATGAGGGTAACCGATTTATTGTGTTCTGTTTTTCATGGTGTGACGTGATTCCAGGAAAAGCACCTCTTCTGCACTCCCTCGTAAGCACCCTCGATCCTTACTTCACCTGCCAAGTGTGAAGAGGACCTGGACTCTTAAGATAACCTGCCGCCTCCTCCTCCTCCCCCACCCATGTTGTCTACCAACACCCCACCCACCCCGTGCCTCCTTCACCACCTCTCCTCCTACCATGGTACACAGCCTACACTCCTTTGTCCCCATCTCTCCCGCCTCCCTTTCCCCCACCATCACCCATATGAAGCCCACCACCTGCTTCCTTGCCCCCTCCACTCCCAGCTTCTGATCACTCAACTCCCCTCCTCTGCCCACTGTTGGCTGAAAAGAAAAACCTTCAAATCTTGCCTAAAGCCTTTTCTTTTTGATCGTGTTTACGGTCACCTCCCCACTCCCTCTCTCCCTGGCTCGGGGTCAGACTCCGCCACTGTCAAGCGCTCCGGGACCCTACCCCACGTGAAGGGCGCTTTATAAACGCCAGTTGTTGTTGTCTGTCAGTGTGGGCTCAGGCCTGTCAGCCCTGGGAGTGCATTGACTTGGTGTGCGGATGGCCTGTGTTAAACGATGTGAACAAATCACTTTTGTAACCTGCAGTGGGAGAGGACACATTTATTTTTATTGCAATGGGACGTCCTCCCGATGTAATTTTGTTGTTGTTGTATCAGTCAGCGATAACATAATAAACCTCTCGGAGAATGAAATGTGCTTTTGATCCAGGAAAGAATGAGTTTTGAGGGAAGGGCTGAAGATTCGGGCAATAATTCTCTCTTTTAACGGGGACTGGATCCCTGGATTGTGTGCGGAGTCTCCAATCAGAGTGTGTTGTGTGGCAGGATGTGCTGGGACCGAACCTGGGCCTGAGGTTAGTGTGACGTAGGGAGCTAAGCCTGGGCCAGGCAGGGCTGGGAGGCCCAGATAGTCTTATCAGCCCACAGCCTATACCAACTGCCGCTGCCCAGAGTCACGTGGTCGGGAGGAGAAGAGAGTTTGTAGAAAAGATAAAACGTTTGATAAACTTTTACTTTGAGAAAAACACACAAAAACTGTAACTCAACCCTGGATCCGTTACTCTAAATATAACCTCCGCCCACCCCTCACCCCGTCACCCTCGAATAGATTCCTCCCATCGCTCAGGACATTGTGTGTTGCTGACTCGAAAGGCCATTTTGAAAAAGACCAACAACGACAAAATTACATTATAGAGCGCCTTTCATGTCGGGAGGACGTCCCAAGGCGCTGAACAGTCAGATGTCGGGGCCCGAGCATGGGGGAGGGCTGGTGTGGGGTGAGGGAAGGCAATTAAGGAGGGAGGGAGAGAGGGAGGAATAGAATGTGTGTGTGAGAGAGAGTGAAGGTCAGAGTGAGGGAGGGAGAGTGAGCGAGGAATAGAGTGAGGGAGAGTGAGTGTGAAGGAGAGAGAGTGAAGGACAGAGTGAAGCACTTTGGGATGTCTTCACCTCCTTCCCCCTATGCAGTGAATTCCCATTCTCTCCAAACTCCTGTTGTAGAGGCATCACTCTGTCCCAGCTCACTCCATTCCTAGCTTGCTCTGGTGGGCTTTCTGCTCACGAGTGAGGGAGGGAGAGAGCGAGAGTGAGTTGAGGGAGGGAATACATTAGAATACATTAGAATATACAGCACAGAAACAGGCCATTTGGCCCAACTGGGCTTTGCCGGTGTTTATGCTCCACATGACCCTTCTCCTGCCCTTCCTCAACTCAGCTTTCAAGCATAACCTTCTATTCCTTTCTCCCTCATGTACCTATCCAGCTTTCCCTTAAATACATCTATGCTATAGGGAGAGAGAGTTGAGGGAGGAAGAGAGAGAAAGAGAGAGGAGTGAAGGAGAGAAAGAATGGGATGAGTGAGGGAGAGACAGAGAGAGAGAGATAGAGAGGATCAACAGAGAATGAGGTAAAGAGTGAGTGAGTGAGTGAGTGAGTGTGGGAGAGAGGGAGGGGAGGAGAGAAAGGGTGGATGAGCAGGAGGGCAGGGATGAGGAGCAATGGGTGAGGAGGGTTGGCAGTTTGTGGATTGACCGTGTGACCGAGCCCTTTGGGGTTGTGTCGCTGAGCTGTGTGATGGCCGGGCTGGACTGTGCTGAGCTGGGCTGTTCTGCTGTTTGACAGGAAGACGGGAGCAGCACAGTGACTTTGCATTTCTCATTTGTTAACCAAAGTTGTTCTGGAGTGCTGTGCTATTTCCCAGTTACAGTCAGATACCCTGATAACAAAGAGCCTGCTTTTCTCACGCTGATTGAGATTTTCCAGCATCAAACTGAATGACTGATTACTAATGGCTTCAATACCTCTGCAGGCTCTAGCGTGCCCCACGTCCCCCTCTCGTCCCACCTCACCATCGGCAGTCAGGTGTTCAGTCTCTCTGTCCCCACCATCTGGAACTCCATCACACAGTCCCTCTGCCTCGCCCCCTCCCTTGCCTCCTTCAAAGCCCGTCTCAAAATCTTCCTTTTCGACCGGGTCTTCATTCACCCTCCTACCCCCACCCTCCCTGCCCTCCACCCCTCCTGATCCCATCTCCCAGCTTGGGTCCAAATCTCTGACAGTCCAGCGCCTTGGGACATTCTCTTGACGTGAAAGGCTGATGCTGTGTAAGTGTAATTTGTTGTTGACTGTCAGCCACGCTCCAGGTCAGGAGTTGTGGGTTAAAGCCCTGGGTCCAGGACTTTGAGCTCACAGTCTCAGCTGATATTCAAGTGCAGCGTTGGGGAAGCTCTGCATTGTCAGAGGTGCCGTCCTTCAGATGAGACATTAAACCTGTTCAGCTGAATGTTAAGCGTCCAGCAGAACTATCAGAGGAGAGAAGGGAGCTTCTATCTCCTGGTGTCCAGGCCAACAGTCCCCCAAATAAAATCAATCACTCACTCACTTCATGGCTGTCTGTGGGACATTGCTGTGTGCAAATTGTCACTCTATTGCCAGAAATTCTATTGCCACTATTCAATCCTGTCACTCTATTGCCTGTTGATTTGCTCTCTGCCGTGTGCAGAATCTGACAGACAGACGCACAGACAGATACAGGGTTATTGAGCCATCCATTTAAATGGCCGCTCACTGTCAGCCCAATATAGGAGCAGAAATCAGGAGCCGCACTTTATCTCTCATTGCCATATTGCTGCCCACGGTTAGTGTTAGCTGAGCAAAGGGTGGGGTTGAATGACCACTTTATGTCTGCTGAGAGCTGGTTAGAAGCTTCCCAGCAGACTACACTGGTCATTCAACCACTGCATCCATGGTTTTAGCTGCTGATTTGCAAGCTGTGGTTGGCAGGTCACTGATTCCACCCGCGCTGGGCTGTTAATGCTGATCAGCCTTACCTTGTGGAAAGGATCAATTTCCAGCTCCTCACCCTCACGTAAAAATCCACTCATCCTCTCTGTCCTGCTCCTAACCCCACTCCGCTCCCCACCCTTTGCTCAGCTAACGCACGCCAGCTTCACGTCCCAGTCCAGTCACCCCTCTGCTCCACTATCTGCGGCCGTACCTTCAGCCACCGCATCACTAACCTTTAGAACTCCCTGACCACCACCCGATCTATCTCTAAATCCCACCTCTTTGACCACACCTCTGGTCATTTCCCCTTCTCCCTCACTTGGTGTCCCACCCCGCCACTGAGCAGGGCTCTGAGACGCTGCCCTGCGTGAAGGGTGCTGTGTAAATAGAAGTTGTTGTTGTTATTGTTGTTGAGGACTGGTCCTGGGGGTCTCTCTCTCGCTGTCTGTCTGACTGATTGGTTTAAGCATAGACAGTAAGCGTCGGCAGGTGATTAAAGCAGAGGAAGAGAAGGGCCTCTGAGTCAGTGGGTTTGGGGGCGCAGGCTCCACTCACATCGTCTAAGATGACACCCCAATGCAGGCCTGGGTTTGGGTTGGAGGGCTGGGAGTTGGGTGGAGGGGGATGAAGTTTAATGTGTTGCAACGGTTCTGATTCTTAACCGATGGATTTGGCTCAGCCTGAAACTCAGACACTGTCCAACTTCATGATTATAATCTAATAATCAGGCGCTTTTGATACAGCACCCGATCACGCCGTTGAGACGTCTCAAAGCCCTTCACAGGACACACTGTAAAGTGTAGTGACTGTGTATTTTGTGAATGAATGGGTGCCTCTGCAACATTGATTACTGCCTGTCGCCTCCCCTCCCAAAGCCCCACCTGAAGAAATTTGTCTGTCAAACAAGCAGAGTTGTAACTGGGATCAGATGTCCTGACTCGGAGCTGATGGTGGAGGTACGTTACACACAGAGATTGTCGCTGCACGCCCAGGGCTGAGGCGATGAGGACAAGCATACTGTAACTCTTTCAGCGCTGTACAAACTCCTGCACTGGGAGGAATTGTAGCCTCATCACCCTCTGCGTGATCAGCCTAACCCAGCCCAGAATAGTAAGTGAGGCTGTGACTACCTGGCCTGTTGATTCGATGCTCACTGGGTAGTGCCTTTCTCCACCAGGCAATGGGATGCTACCAAGGGTGCTAAATAAATGTAAGTTGTTGTTATAATAATAATAATCCTTGCATTTGATACAGCGCCTTATCATGTCTTCGAGACGTCTCAAAGCGCTTCACAGGATATATTGTAAAGTGAATTGACTGTGTATTTTGTGTATCCTTGCTTTCAGTCACTTTAGGACATTTGGTCGAACACCCACAAAGGCCCAGATTTCCGATAACATGTTGTTCAAGGCAAACGCAATGAAACCAACAAACCATCTATGGTGCCTATTTTTAAACCACTTCCTGTGAAAAGTAGAGTCAATAAGAATTCTTTCTTCCACTTGTCATTCTGTATAATGGACTTCAAGAGCTTAAAATTCCATCTCGACGTAACACGTTAAAAGCGTTCTTATCATTAAATTCAATACCGAACAGAACTGAAAATTCTTGAATTCAGTTGCAAGCTGTTTTTCCGCAGTTTCTGGGTATAAGAATTTTACACAATTCTGTGCGATCTTAAATTTAATCACCTTACAAGCTTAGGGGGAATTTTAGATCTCGGATCTAACAAGATATGTAACAATAACAACAAAATTATATTTGTACAGCACCTTCCATGTCGGGAGGACGTCCTAAGGCGCTGGACAATCAGTATTTCGGACCCGAGCTTGGGGTCGGGATCAGGGAGGGCAAAAACCCCCAAAAATTGTTGTTCAAAATAAAATTCCACTCCCCCACCGTAGAGAGTGAGGATGAGACCATTTCCCTGGTAACTTCCTTCAGGCCCTGTCCTGGACCAGTGCCTCATTTCGCCCACCAAATACCCAGTCAATCCACTTTACAGTACACAGTATTCTATGACTCGCTTTGAGAGTCTCAACATGATAAGCCGCTATATCAAACACAAGGATTATTGTTATTATTGCTCTGTAAATCCACGCTTCTCGATGCAAACAACATTGCCTGGAATCCTGCTCTGCTACTTTGATATGTAAAGCATTTCCCCTGCCTCCTCTCTCAGACTATGCCTCAGTCAGTGTCTGCCTCAAACCTCAGACAGCCCCGCAATGCTGATACGATATGGCGGCACTTTGTACCCTCTGTTTTCCATGCCATACAATTTTCCATCACAACCTGTAAGGGGGTGGGGGCGGTATTTATATAAATGTTTTTTTGTGGGGGTGGAACAGCTGGGTGTCTGACACTTGTGGGAACCCATCCCCATGCTTAAGAGAGTTCAAACCAAACTGAGAATTCCTTGCATCCCACCTGCACATGGAAATTCCAGGGATGTTTATTGGAATGGAATGAGCACTCTCTTCCTGGAGAGACCCAGCCTGCTTACCCGACAAGTTGGCAAGAGGCAAGGCTTGGGGAACCCCAGAATGTGTGTTGGGGTAACTGCTTGAGCCTAGGACGGACCTCTTTTGGTCACCTTTCCCCTCCTCATCACCCCTGCTCTCCCACCAGCTGACCAGTCAGCAGGGTCAAACACTGAGACATCCTCCAAGGTGTGGTTCAAATGCAAATTGTATTGTAGTGTGCAACTAGTTTGCACCAGCAGTGTCCTCCAAACAGGTGAATGACCAATTTTATCTGGGGGATTGTTGACCTGGATACTGGGAAAAACTTCTCTTTTCCAATATTGCCATGGGATATTTAATGTCCATCTGAACAGGTGGATGGGACCTAAGCTTAATACTTGGTTGCAAAGAACAGCAACTCTTGACAAACCGACACGCAAGTCAACAGCTAAATTGAGTTATTTTACTCGTAAAATACTAATGACTAGTTAAATCTAGTTACTTTACTTGGACTCAATGATTGTACAAACAGTGCTAGTTGACTGAGCTGACTGATTAATGTCTCTTCACCGAGTCCAGCACAAGCTCCATAGTTTAAGAATGTATTTATTCTTGATCCAAAAAATACACACAGAGTCAGGAACGATACAACATGTCAGGCGTGAAGAGAGGGAAGATCCCAGATCTGCTGTCTGACCGGTAGGTGGTCAGAGGAGCTGTGATCCTGGGGTCGAGGGCGGAGGCAGAGTGATGGATGTGGAAGTGAACCACTTGTCCGTGGACCTATGAAGGTGGTGAAAACGAAAGGATAAGAGAAACACCACATGGGACGGAGGTGAGTCAGGGGTGGGGCCGGGGGGAGTCAAAGTGAAAGGTGGGGGGTGTAAGTGTTTAGCTGGTGGTAAAGGTGTGCCTCCCATGGTCACTTGAAGCCGTGCTGGGTCTCGCGGTGACGACGCAGGTCCACCTTACGCTGGAAGCCTTTCCCGCACGTGTCACAGCCGAAGGGTTTGAAGCCGGTGTGTTTGCGGCTGTGGGTGATCAGGTTGGAGCTCTGGCTGAAGGATTTCCCACAAACCTGGCACTTGTGGGGCTTCTCACCTGGAGGCAGAGAGGTTGGGATTAGAGAGAGAGCCAGCGAGCGAAGGGTGTGCGAGGGGTGTACAGAGGGCCTGTGGGGCCTCATTCACACTCGATCCTCACACTCGTTTTCAAATCCCTTGATGTTTTGGCAGCTTCCTACCTCTCCGACCTGCTCAACCCCCAAACCCACAACCCGTTGCCTCCGCTCGACTGGCTCTCTTTCAGCTCCAAACACTGGAACACTCTTCCTCTATCCCTCCGCCTTGCCCCTTCCTTCCCCATCTTCCTTCCCCATCCAGCGACTTGGGACGTCCTCCCAACACGAAAGGCACTATCCAAATGTAATTCTGTATTCTGTACTGTATCTTCAGATCGCGCCCGAAGAACCTTCCTCTACGGTCACCTCCCCACAGTGCTCCGCCACTGTTGAGCGCTCTCGGGACGCTAGCCTGCGGGAGGGGCGCTATATAAATGCAAGTTGTTGTTGTGGTTGTTGAGGGGACTGACCTGTGTGAATGTACGTGTGCTTCTTCATGTCTGATTTCTGGTGGAAACGTTTGCCACAGTACTGACACGGGTAGGGCCGTGTGTCCGAGTGGATGAGCAGGTGGGTGGAGAGCGTTGACGAACGCTTGAATGTCTTGCCGCACATCTTACACTCGAAGCTTCGTTCCTGCAAAAAGAGACGGGAACGTTTCCTTCTTACACACGCACGCACACGCACGCGCACACGCACACTCGCTCACTGGTCAGAATTAATTAACAGGGATCTCGACACCTAACGGACAATAATAGCAACAGAAGTGGCTGGGAACGCTCAGCAGATGGGTCAGGCAGCATCTATGGAGAGGGAAAGCGAGTTAACGTTTCAGGTCGATGACCTTTTGTCCGCGCCTCACTTTCCTCTCTCCATAGATGCTGCCTGACCTACTGAGTGTTGTGTTCCCAGAGTTTTTATTTCAGATTTCCAGCATCTGCAGTGTTTTGCCTTTTGTAGCCAAACCCCTGGTTTTCACGTAGGAAAACATTTCAAACGTTTCCCGAGGGCGGGGGGAGGGGAGTGGGGGAAAACAGGGTCAAAACAGGTAAAAGGTTCCGGTTCAATATCTGTGAGCTTGGGATGCAGTGAGTTACACTGGCCATTAGTCTGATGGTTTGGGAATTAATTTAATGGAGGGGTGGGGGGGGGGGGGGGGGGAGGGTACCGGGGGGGAGTGTACCCAGGGAGCGGAGTTTGCTGGGGGGGTGGGGGGGGAGGCGAGGTGGGAACTTGTGTACCTGGGAGTGGGTGTGGAGGTGCTGCTCCAGGCTGACCGAGTGCCCGAACATCTTGCCGCACACGTCGCAGCCGAAGGGTCTCATCCCACTGTGCGAGCGCCGCACGTGGACCTCGAGACCGTGAGACGTGGAGAAGGCCTGTGAGGAGCAGAGAGAGACAGGCACTGACATCACCCACAGCTTCCCACCTCATCCCCCCTCCCTCCCAGGCCTGCACATTCCCACTTTTAAAATGAAATATACTGCATTGGATTGGATATAGTTTGGATTGGATATAATCCTTGCATTGGATATAACGCCTGGTCACATCATCGAGACATCTCAGAGCGCTTCACAGAATATACTGTGAAGTGTAGTGACTGTATATTTTGTGGGCAAAACGTAGCAGCCAATTTATTTTAGGAATTACTACCCCCAATTTGGGAAAATGTTTCCTTCTCCAGGCATGGAGCCGGTGGCTCGGGATGGGATCTGGGCTCTGATTTCTTCCCCCCCCCCACCTCCTTGATTGGAGACCATTCTCAATACCGTTTCTATTTTGAAGCTGGATTTCCGCAGGTTAAACAGGATCTTCTGGATTGACAGATTTTGGATTAACCGATCTTAAATTTGAATAAACTTTAAATCCTGTGATGCAAAGAAGAAGGCAATCTCGCCCCATCCAATCCTATCCCACTCCAATCCCACATTCCAATCCTCCTCCCAGTTCAATCCCATTCCATATTAATTCAGGTGGAGCAGTTTTGGGGGGAATCCTCAGTCTGGTTTGAAGACTCTTAAACGTGGTGATGGGTTTCCGCACGTGTCAGACATTGGGCTGGCTCCCACCCCCAAATAATTCTCCCCAATTCTGCTCCAGCCCTCGGGCCTGGAATCTAATCTAGTTGTTCCAGTTTTGGGTAGAAGCATTGTGATAGAGTTGTCAGGGGCCAGGGCTGGTGGGGGGGGGGTCACTCTTGTTGATTGGAGTGGCACAGCACATTCCTGCAATGCTCTGCCCCTCCCTGTTTCTCCCTGCCCTACACTGCCCATCCGTGCACTTCCCCGCCTTGCTCCACCCTGGTCCATGTTACCTTGTTACACTTGACACAGTGGAAGGTGGAGTCGGTGTTGTAATGCGCACTGTAGTCAATGGGCTGGTCAGAGTGTGAGGCCCCGGTGAAATGGGAGCCGTACATTCCCATCGCTCCCTCCAGGAACACCGACTGGAAGCTGGAGGACAGCTGGTACACAGTGTGCAATGTATCCCACGGGAAGGACGGTTTCTCATCCTGGGGATGGGAATAATCTTCCTCAACCAATGGGAGAACGGAACTAGAGACTGAACCAGAAACAACAGAATATCTTATACCTTAACCCCATCCTCAGCATCACGTACTAAGTAAAGCTCCC